>NW_023270314.1:34870935-34935250 GCF_011800145.1 Mirounga leonina
TTTCTTTCTTTCTTTCTTTCTTTCTTTCTTTCTTTCTTTCTTTCTTTTTTAAAGATTTTATTTATTTATTTGACAGAGAGAGACACAGCAAGAGAGGGAACACAAGCAGGGGGAGTGGGAGAGCGAGAAGCAGGCTTCCCGCTGAGCAGGGATCCCGATGTGGGGCTCGATCCCAGGACCCCAGGATCATGACCTGAGCCGAAGGCAGATGCTTAACGACTGAGCCACCCAGGTGCCCCTTGTTTCTTTCTTTATGTACAATGTTAGTACAATCACAATAATCAATGTATAGGGGGCTTTAAAAGACTGGTTTCAAAAGGCTGTCAACCATTAATGGCATTCGGTCATGTTCTGTGTGTGTGCAGGTGTGGTAGAGATGTGGGCTGGAGGCACTGGGAAGAATCTTTCCAAGCTTGAGACACCGTTTCCTCAAGGAGCTGAAATTCCCTGTGCATGAAAGGATAGCTTAAAATACCAAGTGGCACATATCAAATGAATGGTACAGACAACATAAACCCCTGGAGGCCAAAACATGAAAACAGAGGGAGAAAAGAGCAAAAGGAATGAAGTAGAAAAGGCCCTGTAAGTATTCTGTTCAAAACTCAGGAATTCCAGGATTCTAACATATCTCAAACATGATAAGCATAGAGGAGGAATCATACTTCTCATGACATTATGTATTAGATAAATAACTAAATAAAATTCGAACCACATCAGTCTGCTTTTCAGAGTGCTTTAGATTCAGGAGACTACAGCGTCAAAACGCATTGCTATTTATAATCAAGGATTAAGAGTCACTTTTAGTACATGAATGTTCTTCTGAGAGTTTCCTACAATACCATTTGGAGCTGCAAAGAATTTGTGTTTCCACGCCACTTACAGCCTTGCAATCAAGTGTTCTAGATAAACATAATTAAAGAAACGAAAGTAATAGGCATGTATCGATTCCAACTACTAAACCATTAAGAGAATTCTAAGGTAATATTTCGTAAACGCCCAGTGATTTATTGTACTCTACAATATCATAGGTTGCAAGTTTTAGATTCTATTAAGAAAATATAGAGCTGAGACTACAATCTCCAGAAGAAAGAAATCGGGCATTTGGGCCTCATTTCTCTGCTATTTTTTTTTTAAAGACTCAAGGCTGCAGCTATCATTATTATCTATGTAATTCTTATTCATTCTATCATACTTATTGAACATCTACTATGTTACCAGGTCCAGTGCTAGGCATTGATGAATCTAAGGGATGAGAGCCTAGAAATCACTTCTAGGGAGGAGAAACAGATCCACAAACACACTATGGAATGTAATATAAGCACATTAAATACAAAATGGACCCTTGGGCTATCTATCTCCTGTGGTTCACTGGATACTTCTACTTGGACTTTCCAGCCTGGGCACAAAATCAGATACAAAATGTTTCTTGCAATTTTTTTCTATTTCAGATAGTTGTATCATAATTCTAGCTAGTCAGACAGACATCCTCAGAATCGTATTTCACTCCTTCTCACTTAACTTTCATATCCAATTAGTTCTCACAATTGCTTCTTTCTTTGTAATATTTCTCACATTTTTTTTCTCTTTTTGTCCTCACCAATACTGTCCTAACCTAACCCTCAATCAACGCAGATTAAAATTATAGATGTAATCTTCCACCCGACCTCCCATTTAAGTATTTAATAATACGTACATGCCACTTTGGTTGTGTAATTATCCTGCTCACAACCTTTGGTGTCTCTCTACCCCTCGGTTTTATGACTATTAGCAGAACACGTAAGAACACAGACCCTGGAACAATGTTTCCTGAATTTGAATCCTGGCTCCACCATTTATAAACTGTGAGACTTCGAGCAAGTTAGGTAACCCCTAGGTATCTCATTTAACTCTTAACAGAAGATGAAAACAATAATAATGCAAGTACTTGCCTCATTAGGTTATTGCATAGTTTAAATGAGTTAATTTTTGTTAAGCACTCAGATCTAAACCTGTTATACAGTAAATGTTTTAAAAGTGACTAACTGAAAATAATTTTAAAATTCAGCTTTGGTAAGACCCTTACCCTCTCTGGATCTCGACTTGTTATCTACATAATTGATAATTCATTTCTCTAATTCACTACAATTGGAGAAGTCGTAGGTCAAATACCTGGTACTTAGCAGGTGCTCAGAATGTGGTGGCTAGGAGTAATTGTGACTCACCCTCAGCCCAACACTGAGGATTTGACACAAACTGTTTTAAGCCATTTTCTCTTCTATCTCTAACTACGTGAACTCTTTGCTCCAGCTGGATGATCTCTTATCCCTTCTGCAGGCCACGTACCCCTCTGTGCTGCTCCCTTCACTCCGCTCTTTCCAAAAACTGCATTCAAAGCTTACCCATGTCAGTGAAGTTTTCTCTTAATACTTTGATTCTCAAAGACCCTCACTCCTTCAGATTACAACACTAACTGTTTTGGTCACTTTGAAAGATTTTATTATATGATATTTATAACCTGACCACTTGGTAGGATGAATCCTATCAAGGCATCTGCCTGGGTACTGGGGACAGCGCCAGTGAATACAGGAGATAGAGACAAGGAGGCACCGAGGTTGGGGTTTGGCGCAGGTTACCAGTGCCCCACCAGGAGTCGGTAAGTGCATGACTGCAGTTGTTAGCAACAGTGCAAGCCTGAATCAGGGTGAAAGACTCAGAGTGTGTGCAGCTTCTGTGGGGCCAATAGGCAGAGGCTACTGAAGTAAGGCAGGCACACAGAAGTGTTCTTTAGGGGGACAGTGAAGTTACAAGGTCCTTTCTAAAAGGGTGGGAGCTTTCTTCCTGCCCTTGTGCCTCTACTGGTTTTATAGGGAAAGCTTTCTAGGCTGCGTAGCTGGACGTGATTTCACTCTGTATGATCTCCTGAGGGCTATAATTTCCACTTACAGGTAAGTATGCCTTGTTCCCACATTCACGTTGAAAACCTCATGACCAGGACCACATATTATTCCTTTTGAATCTTTGCATTTCTTCATCAATATTTCTGACCCACCATTTAATAAATACTTGGGCTATTCAGTTGGCAATGGATGAATCATGTGGAATTGCCAATATGTTACTATTTTTGACCCACTAAAACCATGACTTTATATGGTTCAATTGAACATATTTTTAGTGGTGTCTAGGCTGCTTTAATTAAAAAAAAATCTTACTATTTCAGTTAACTTATAAGACTGATTAAAATAACACAACTGTCCCCCTTCCCTCAAGTATTAACTGTTCTAAAAGTCTTCTAAAATCAAAAAAACACTTTTCAAATCAAGAAAAACAATGGCTACTATTATTTCTGTCTTTTATATGTAGTAATGGGATACATACACATTCCATGTGATTATTAGTTGCTCAGTAGTACCGTGCTTACTTAGCTACATTGCAAAAATTATTATGTAAAAAATACCTTAAAATCACTATTTTGCTTGTTCTGAATAGAGAGGCAGCTTTAGTGTGGCTCAGAGCAAGTCCTCTGGTGTTTAATTTCCTGGGTTCAAGTTCTACTCTACCAGTTAGCAGTGTGAAGACTATGGGCAAGCTATTTAACATTTCCATTCCTTAGTTTCCTCCCTGTTACAATGGAAGTGATATTACTACCATCGCATGTGTCTGTTGGGAAGATCAAATGAGTTAATATGTTTAAAACTCTTAGAGGGACACCTGGCATACTTTGTAAAAACTTAGTAAATGTTAGCTAATGTTATCTTAACATAAATCATGGTAGAGAGAGAGAGAAAGAGGGAGGCAGAGGGAAAGAGAGAGGATGATCCTGTAATACTTCCTTTTAAAATAATTTCAAAGAAAGCGCGGGCGCCTGGGTGGCTCAGTTGGTTAAGCGACTGCCTTCGGCTCAGGTCATGATCCTGGAGTCCCTGGATCAAGTCCCGCATCAGGCTCCCTGCTCAGCGGGGAGTCTGCTTCTCCCTCTGACCCTCCCCCCTCTCATGTGCTCTCTCTCATTCTCTCTCTCTCAAATAAATAAATAAAATCTTAAAAAAAAAAAAAAAGAAAGCGCATTAGTTTTTCATATTACTGAGGAGGTGAATTGTGCCCTAGCAAAATAATATCTATCAATGAAAGTCTACCTATCATCTTCTGTCACAGTTGATCAACAAATAGCACTGTGTGATAGGAAATATTTCAAATAGAATTGGGTCTTTTAATAAGTATTACAGAATAATAGTTATTAAATGGATGTACTTTTTATTCCTTGAACTGACTTACTGATGATATAATTTGTCACCTATCATTTGTACTGAAGTTTATTAGAAATACAATTAACTATGCTTAAAGGGATCCTAAGTATTAAAATGTGTTCTTAAAGCAAATGGACTTCTATAAAGAAATTTTTATAAAAGCAGCACATTCTATTTTAAATGAAATATATTCTTGGTATGTTTTTATCAGTGATTTATGTTTATAATCATCACTCTATAATAATCACAATAATGACTATTATTATGATGATATAGGTCATCATAAGAGCTAAAACAATTTCAACCTGCATTCATTAATCCATACAACTATCTCTGAGTTTCTGTAAAAATCATCACAATCATCATCAGCATCATCAAAAGGCCTATTTAAATTCATCAAATATTTATTAAATACCTTCTATCTAGAAGGCAATGATACAAAAAACAAAGCAATAGATAAATCCTCCTCTCTGCTAAAGTAAAGAAAAAATCCTTTCTGAAAGCTAAATTCAGCCACCCTCATATATTTTCAGATGTGGCAACAGAACTAATTCATTTTAGAAAGTGACTGAGTTTCACATTTCTCCTTGAATCACCTGTTAGGTATAACAATAAATAGCTAAACCAAATAAAAATATTTAAATAATTTTAGCAAGAGAAGAAAAAATAGTTTCAAAAATTACTCTTGTTCTTGGGCTATGTGCATATTTTAATAACATCTGAGTTGTTTCATGCAGGCTGCCACATGGGTGCATTTTGTCAGTAAGAGAGTTTCTTTGTCACCACAGCTCTACACAGGCAGCTTTCTTATTGGGAGGGGGTCACTGCAAACCATCACCACTCCTGGAAACAATACTCAGAGCACATGATTAATTCAATCAAGAGGGTTGCTAAGTAGGTAATTTGCATGCTGGTAGAGCTAGATGACTTTATTCTATATACATAGTCTTATCTATTTGTACATCTCCCCTGATTCCTAGGTTGTTTATTACCTATGGCTAAGATGTCTAGCTCTCCACCAAAATGTCCCCCTCTGCCGGTGTGGGATTGTGGCTGGGGTGCTGCTGAGCCAGAGACTACACTTCCTGACTCCTCCACTGTGTCCAAGTGTGGTCATGTGGCTTGTTACCACCAACAGAGTAAGAGAAGAAGAAATCTCTATTGTTTCTGGCCAGGACTTCTAAGAAGTGGGTCGGGTTTTTTTATTCTCCTATTTTTCCTTCTCTATGGGCTGGAAGCTAAGAATACTGAAGCCGCTGGGAGAAGGACAGAGATACAAGATGGAAGGAGCCTGGGTCCCCGAATCACATGGAGGAAGGTCTCCTGCCAGTAAAAGAGACTACCCAATCCCAGATTTTTTTTTCTTCCATGAGGAGCATCTTTATCAAAGTTATTTGGACCTCTCATATCACCATTATCACCAATTGGTTAAGAATGAAAGTGATTTATTTAATTATGGAACTTGGTGAAAGATTGTATGTAGAGATCTCAATTATAGCCAAAAATCCAGAAGGAATTTGGAAAATTTCTGGCAAATTCATAAAAAGCTCAGTAGAGACCCAGAAATAAGTTTGGAAGGACCCTGAAAATAAATGTCAGAAACTCCTTGTGCCAAATGACAAGGCCTGATGCAAAGAGGAATCTCTAAGATCTAACTCTGAGCTGATATACTCTTATTTTACAGACCAGTTTAGTAAGATTTCATCTGATTTTCTAGTCTGTGGCACATAAGAATTAGCAGACACACTAACAGCAGCAAGAGATGGATCTGGACTGATTAATGTGAAACACAAAGGGAAAAAAATCCAAATTTTAGGCAGAAATTTTTCAAAAATTATGACAGAGTCTACTTAGTAGGAGGAACACGACAATACAAGTCAATGTGTTTAACTCAAACTATTTATTTTTTCACTGGTAGGCAAATTAGAAGTTAGAAAATAATCTATGCACATCTGGAATGAGATACACATAGACAAGCCACTAGCAAGAAGATAAGTTGATAGTCTTTGATTTTATACTTTTGGCTAATATCAAGTCATCTAGCTCTTTCACTAATTAAGGTAATTTTTTGTAATTCCTCAGCTGTTCTCAGCATACTTTTTTTTTTTTTAAAGACCTTAATCTGTAGCTGGTTAGTTAGGCAACATGATGTTACTAAAATATTTAGAAGGAAAGTCAGTTTACTAAACACTGTCCCCAGTTCTTTTTTTAAATTTTATTTATTTTATTTTATTTTTATTATGTTATGTTTTTTAAATTTTTTATTGTTGTTAATCACCGTACATTACATCATTAGTTTTTGATGTAGTGTTCCATGATTCATTGTCTGCGTATAATACCCAGTGCTCCATGCAGTACGTGCCCTCTTTAATACCCATCTCCAGGCTAACCCATCCCTCCACCCTCCTCCCCTCTAGAACCCTCAGTTTGTTTCTCACAGTCCATAGTCTCTCATGGTTCATCTCCCCCTCCAATTTCCCTCCCTTCATTCTTTCCTTCCTGCTATCTTCTTCTTCTTCTTTTGTTTTAACATATAATGTATTATTTGTTTCAGAGGTACAGGTCTGTGATTCATCAGTCTTACACAATTCACAGCGCTCACCATAGCACATACCCTACCTAATGTCTATCACCCAGCCACCCCATCCCTCCCAACCCCCAGTTCTGAAGAGAACTACTTCTTCACTTAGTGTCCCATTGTGAAATTCTGGAAAACTAGTACCACAATATCCCTAAGGAAAGGACAGCTATGACTCAGCCCCAGGTCCGATGACTAACAAAAATCAAAGGCAAAAAACAAAAGGGAGCAAAAAGAGATTTACTAGGTTGTTTGTGATAGAATTGATCCTGATTATTTCTAATGAGTCACTGTAGATTAGGGAAAGAAATTATGGAATACATTTAGTTTGTATGTTATGCATTTATGCAAAGGTTGCATTATAGTAAGTGTATGTTACATTTGTGGGGAGAAAAGACCCAGAAAGTTTAAAAATGCTAATCATAGTTCCTACACCACAAAAGGAAGAAACAGGATAATAATTTATTTAGGAAAGTGTGGCTATTACTTAAGCATAATATATTTGTAGTGGATAAATGGGAGCAAGCAAAGAAAGTACACCTTTAGCAAAGGAAATGAACATTTGAGTCTTTCTGGTGGTTTCCTTTGTAGCTAAAGTTCAGTCAAGAATACCTGTCTTTGGGTGCCTGAGTGGCTCAGTCGGTTAACCGTCTGCCTTTGGCCTCATGTCATGATTCCAGGGTCCTGAGATCGAGTTAGACGTCGGGCTCCCTGCTCAGTGGGGAGTCTGCTTCTCCCTCTCCCTCTGCCCCTCCTCCCAGCTCGTGCTCGCTCTCTGTCTCTCTTTCTCTCAAATAAATAAATAATCTTAAAAAAAAAGAATACCTATTTTTGATGTTCAGTTAGTTCATATTTAACTCAATGTTTTTGGCTTGGTATATAGAGAGCAACGATACTTTGGAGTCTTTTACAGGAAAACACTCCCTTAATTTCTATAGGTGAAAAAGAGTTTCCTTCTAAGGTACATCTAAATCCATGGAAGATTTTCCCAAACATTTTCTGATCCAATCACTTTATCCAAGGGAAAGGTGCTTAAGTTGGGAGGTCCTTCTACATATTCACTGACTCATTTTTGGATTCCACAATTCTGGGGATCAGCTGCATATTCTCTGAAATTGTCCCTTTCTTCTCTCTGCTCTCATGGTACTTTGCCCATACTTCAATGACAGCATCACTTACCTTACATTGTAATTATTTGTATGCTCTTTCTTCCTCCATTAGAAGAGAGATGTCATCTCAATTTTTCCATCAGTGAAATGCAATATGTGGCACTTGGTTCGTGTTCACATATATTTGTTCACTGAATGTTATCATCAGAAGTTATAGAAGGTATACACTACTTAAGTCATTTAAAAGGGAAAAGAAACTTGCAGTCAGAATAGCAACTAATTCACCAACAAAAAAGGGAACACATGATGAATTAGAAATGACTTGTGGAATCAGTGATTTCTCACTTGATAGTTGCTACTACTTGGCCAGAAAGTGCAGAGCTCCCTGGGGCTTTCTGCATTATGACTTAGGAGCTACCCCTTATCACTAGACAGTAGATCAAAACTAGGGGTGAAGCTGCAGCTCCTGGCTGGCTGAGGGTCACAGTTTTATATTTCTGGTTTGTGGTAAGGTGAGAGTGGATTAGTCAACTTGCAAACCACTTCTGTGTTCTGGGCAAATGGCTAAAACCACATCAGAGTGATAAATATATCCAACTGTTTCCTCCGAAAGAGTTCAGAACCCCAAAAGTCCCTCACATTCAACCTTGTACACTCAAAAAAACCTCCTTTCATTTTGTCCTATTGGGTAGGACAGGAATAAAGTGAGGAGATACAGCATTTCGGTAGCATGGAGGCAAATAGTTCAACTGTGACCCATCCCTTAACACCTTTATATAAAGGACACATGGGATATTGATCTCAACTCTAATGGTTTTTGAAAGAAGATATTATGACAAATATTTTCTTCAAACCCCGAAAAACTCATTTGTTTTTGAATCCAACAGCATTAAAAAAATTCTTTTCTGGGTCAATATCTTCTACACTATTACAATGTAATAAATTAAGACTTCCTGCCCACCAAACTCTCACCCTGTCTACTATTGCCCTTATATGTCATTGAAGGATACAAATAATATTTGTGGTTAGGTATGCCACTCTCCCGTCAGGAGCAAAGCTATTTTTCGCTGTACCGCAAATGACTGCATTCATCAAATGAGCTTTGTTAGTTATTCATTGTGTTCCTTATCATTCCTTCCCAAAGCCCAGTGATTCTGCAGCACGCACAGAGGTGCGTCGACAGCAGCATCAGCCACTGTCAAAGGTATCCTTATCAGGAGAAGCAGGGTGCACTGGGGATGACCTGCCAAGTCGCTGCATCCTCTTGTCTTCCTACTCCTTTATGCATAGTGGGGTTCTCTGTCCTCATTCTAGGATTTGCTTTTTGAGGCATGGTTCATGGTGAGAGACCCACAAACACATCTGGAAAAACACACTGGAAATATAAAGGATTTATGAAAACACTGGGCTCTTTTTTTCTTCTGCTTTTTGTATGAAATGGATTACTTTGTCCAGCCTTCCCACATGGATAAGCTCAGTTGTTTCTCTCTCTCTCTCTTTTTTTAAGCACAAACATAATCATTTAAAGATGCCATGAGACTCAGAGTAGCCTTGTAGGAGTGGAGAGAAGGAAAGCCCAAAAGGGATATTGACAAGTTGAGAAAGGGTCATCTAACGTCTCCGACAGAGGCAGGCACAGGGGGCTCTTTTTCATTACATCTAACACAGCTTAACTGAGTTCAACATAGCCTTCCCTATCCTCTAGGGGAAGGTTTTCTTTTTGGACGGGCACTAGAGATTAATCCGTCTGTAATTTCTCCTGCTTTTCTAACTGTCAGGGGATTTGTGTTGGAGATAATGGCGGTATTAATGCCTAACCTAGGTGTAGAAATTGCCTTAATATAACAGGGATCATGAGGAGCACACCAATAATTACCCCTGAGTGATAGCCCTTAAAGTAAATGGTAATATAGGAGGGCCCACATCCAGCAGTCTTTAATGAAGTTTGGGGCTTTTCTGATGAGATTCTCTACACAATAGGCAGAGAATCAAGGCTGCCTCATGAGTTTTAACCTCTAGCCTGGATTTAATATGGCCTTATTAAAGATCCTGGCCAGGTTCATTCTGGCATGAAATGTAATAAAACAAGGCACAAAGTCTGCTGTAATTAAAGCAGTTTGGGTAGTATTATCAGATATTTAATAATTAAGGATTTTATCAGACAGTCATGCTGGACAATGAAACAAACAATACCCTGATAATGAACCGATAATGGCATTGAAACCAAGGCTATTTTAAAAAAGAACGCTAAAAGGAGTCATGCATGTATTTAGTGAAAACACTGTGACGTTGTAACTTAAGCTATATTTAAGTATCACTGGGCGAGATTCTAAAAATAAACAGTTGGCAGGAAATTGGAGTTGTCTTAAATAAACATTTCTCACACCCTTCTCTTCTTCATCACCAATTCCACAGTGAACTGGAGGCAGGGAGAGAGGCTAGTTAGCACTATAATTGTCCAGACATAGAGCAAGACTATTGCAGTGGAATGAAGACAGGGAAAGAACCCAGTGTTAAGAGGAACACTGCTCAAACACAAAAAGATAATGATGTTATTATTATATTAATCTGACCGAAGCAAATGGGCATATTTGCTCTTTTTCAACATAGTCTTCCATTTCTAATTTTGTTCATATAATATCTCTTCCTAGCTTTTCTTTGCTTACTCAATTTTTCAGGAATATGCACATTTTTGTAAGTATCTTGGTTGTAAAAAATATTTTAGAAAAAAGAAAAATAACTTATCAGATGCATAGTAAGGTGGAAGTGAAATCTCTGTGGTTGTTTATTGATGCGTTTGGATGTCGTAATTTAAACATATCATTTCTTCTACACTGACCCCATATACGGTCCTTCCTCCCCCCACAACATACAAAACAAATGATGTAAGCAGGTACTTAAAGGTTGCTCTCATGCCTTTAGAGAGAAAGAAGTATAATTTGAGAATAAGACATTTGTCCATTCACACTCACTCACTATCTTAGCAGACAAAAAGTAAAAGAGACACCATAACATTCATGCACACATTAACAATGAAATGGAACCCAAATGGTTCTAAACAGGAGCCAGTTATCACATATCTTGATTATTCCATGCTGTCTTTACTCTTTGTAAGAGTGATGAGTGAATTCATCAGATGAGTAAATTTAAGAGTTAAAAATATGTAGGTTAGTATTTGGTTGTTTTTACTTACAGATTCTTATATGCAAACCCTACAGCAAAATATGTCTTTAATTCAGAAGAGGAAAAGTAACAATATATAGCAAAAAAAAGCTTAAGGAAAAAACCTATGACAACGACGATTTCAGAATGCATATTAATTGTGCGTATTATGTTCTAAGTATTCTGCTCCCACGTCTAGCGGTGCTTCGCCAGCCACTGTTGAATGAATGACTCCACTGAACCGCATCGTAACCAAAATGGTGAGTAGGCACAGGTGGCCCTTCTCTTCACTTGCATTTGAGTTTTTCTACTTTATAGAATTGACCAACATATGAGAGCCACATTCTATTTTTTCTGGAAGCTAGTGCAGTGAAAGCCCAGAACTGGTCTAATTCTCTTGGCATTCAGCTGGATTTCTGCAGAGATCAGTTGTGTCATCTGTTGAATGTGTTTTTCTCCTCTGTTCATTCCAGACTGTGCTGGCATATGAGCACTTGACTATTCTAGTTGAACATGGCTGGTGCTATGGAGTGTGGAGGACAAAGAAACCACTTCTGGAAGTAAATGAATTCTATTCCCATGGTGTCCTTGGAGATGCAAATCCAACCTTCACAATAGATTCACTGTGGAAGTCATGAGAGGCCTGGCTGTCCTCTGTGCCCCAGAGCCGGGGTGCCCTCTCTACGGAATCCCCCTTACATTTGGCCAGATTGGAGCCTCCTTTTAGATGGAAATGGCTAATCTATATCTTACTGATGCAGGATCTTTAAATACTGGAAGGAAAGTATATCGTCCTCCAATTTATCAGAGACTGTGTCTAAATCCAGGTGCTTTCTGATGATCAATTCAACAGGAATAGGAAACAGACCCTTGTTTAATGCCAAATGAGTATGAGTAACCTACCATTTCTGTTTAAAATTAAATATATAACAGTGCACCCTACTATCTGATTTATCAAGGGAGTCACATGTTGGAGATAAATGTGGTGATCACCATATAATATTCTCATTCTAAGCTTCTATACATCCGCTGTGTATATTGTGCCCTCCAAGGTGCTGTGTGTTCTTATTTGTTGACTTAAGGATTATGTGGTTTATATCCACAATGAGTAAGACATTGTAGTAGATATTGTGGAAAGACAAAAATCCAAGACAGGGCTCCTTTCAAAGATATTATAATACGAGGGAGAGCCCCCCCACCCCAAATCTGAATACCTCTAATATAAATCAGTGTGCGAAGAACTTCATTATACTATACATTATAGTAGTGTGGACTCTGAGAAAGTATAGTTGAGGAACTTAGAAAAGCCTTCAGGGCTGGGGAGGCATACCTCAGGTTGAAAAATGTTTTCGGCAGAGACCATGGAATGGGCAACATGCAAAATAAAGTTGGAAGTCAGCTGTCCAGCCTGGCATTTGTATATTTGAGGGAATTGGGAAATACAGGTTAAGGAGAAGGTGGGTTTGATCAAAGCAATGAACTCTTAAAGCCCTTGTTAATCATAACTGTTTTTGCAATTTTACAGACAAGAGGTATCTAGTAAAGATTTTTGAGTATGGAATGATCGAGTTAGCTATTCTTTAGGAATATGTATTTCGCAGTAGGGTGGCAAGGAATCATGGGTTGTGTCTGTTAACTAGAAGTGATGTCAGGATACATGACCCCATCCTGGCTGCAAGGTAACTGGGATGTGCCCAGGATATGGCAGTAGCTGGACCCCAGTCCTTCTACACTCAGTCAATTGCTTTTGTTAATATCACTGTTGAATTACTATAATTCTTGTGTTTCCTTATAAGACTATTTTCTTTAAAAAATGACAGAATTACTAACACATAATTGTGTTCATCAATTTTTTATGACATATTCTATCTATTGCAAAAAATTTCATTGACTTTTTTTTTTACTTGATCTGGCAAAGTTTGATAATATTTCTGCCTTTTTCTCACAGATTGGCTAGGAAAAATTGGAATCTAGGCAGGGGTCATTGTATGCATATCTTTAAAAATAGCGTAGGAATTCTTCTGAAGGAATGACTAAGTGATGACCAATTTTTTACCTGGGTAATTTCATTTGTTTTACTCAGGTAGAGAGATTAGCAGCATCTTGTGACTAATGATCAATGACTTCTAAACCATGTCAATACCTTTTTAGAGTTAAAGCATAATGAAAACTTAATGAAGTCTTCCTGGTACATTAACTTTCTATGAGAAATATACATAAGAAATGCATGCGCAGCAGTTGAGAGGCTCCATGTGAGTTTTACAGGTATTCCGGACTTAACAGTTTAGTTCCACAAACACTGAATACCTATTTTGTTAAAAGCTCTGTATTAAGCAACTCTGTGGGATAAAAAAATGATACATGAAGTGGATATTTCCCTCAAGGACCTTTTGGTTTAGAAGTTAATTTACTTGTATTTAATCCTGAATAGAACTGAAAATCAAGTTTAGAAGCCTACCTCAACTGCCAGTTGGCAGAAAAGATGTACATGGCATAGATTATATGAGACTGAAAGCGATCAGTGCCACTATCAAAGGCTAACCCTTGGAAGCACAACGTGCGGGTTGTTGAATGTGAACGTGAATGACATTTTACTGAACGTCTACTACATGCAAAGCACTCTTCTGTGTGATTTGGAGTGGGGTGGGCAAGGGAAGCAAACATCAAAGAGACAGGCCCTGCTCTAGAGGACAAAGATGACACGTACTCAATGAAAATACAGAGCACCTGCTAAAAGTCCAATAACAGAGGCACAGACAATATTATGGATTTTTGGAGGAGAATCCATTTATTCTATTTAAGGCTCTGAGAAGTCATTATGAAGCAGGTGGCATTTAAACTGGGTCTTGAAGTTGAGGCAGGGTTTTATAAAGGTAAGGAAATAAGGGAAGGAGCATTTCAATGTCATTCCCTGTTTTTATATAGGTTACATCTGGCTAATACATATCTATATTAAATGTTCAGCGGGATAATAATGTGTAGAGGTGTGGTTGTCAGGAGCCTCCTCCCTGATCTCTTTAGGGAAGTTGTGCCCATATAGTTCAGTGGTTGCTTCTGTGCTACTCGTCTTTGGCTCGCTGGCATAAACTGTCTCCCTGCAGCCTTAGTCAAATGACTGGGCTGTCTCCAAAGGCCAAGGCTCAGGGAAAGTGTCCACTTTATTACACGGGAAACTGCGGAACATTGTCCAGTGTAGAAGAGATGCTACACAGCTGTGCCTGAGAAGGGACAGCCACAGAAGTAGTAGAGACCCCTGCAGATGAAGGAATCAGGCCGAACACTCTGAAAGTCCAATGAACCCTCAAGATGCACTCTGTTGTTCCTCAGCCCAGCAACATGGAGGTGTCTACTGGTGACAGACAGACACATCTCCATGAACCCACTCATCGAGGGTTATATGTGCGTTTTACAGGGAGGCATAACTCTACTCTTTTCATTCCCACTCAAGAGAGCATAGCAGAATGCAAGGGAGGAGCAGTGCAGTTATAGAATAACATTTCCCCCTCTCCCTTCCTCTTTCTCCACCCCTACTCCAACACACACACATTTATACAATTACTAGTAACATGTTACTTCAAAATACTACACCATTTCTAAGACACATTTGGATATTTAAGAAATGTATTCTAGTAGGCTTTAAGAAGACTGGTGCAGACAGCTTGCTGCGAATTTTTTTCTCAAAATAAAATCCAAGTGAATTCATCTGTGAACAATTCACTTTCTCCAGATTTGCTTTGTTCAAATTGAACAAGAAAAAAGTTTGTTTAGGAAATGCCTCTCTATTAAGCTTCACGTCTAGCCTGTTAAAATTTATGCATTAGAGAATTTGAAATCAGTTAAATACAAGTTTATTTTCATTCACTGAACACTTAGAACTGTTAAAGACTATATGTTTAACATGAAACATTATAAAAAGTACCAAGTGTATACTTTTACCTATTCCTAATACCTATTTAAAAAGGAGTGTATTTATTCAATTGAATAAATTGTCAAAGCTGCAACCAATATATAAATTAAAATGCAACAGTAAAAACATGTGCTAGGCAGGCTATGTTTATGATAGCCTGGCAGAAAATGTATAAATAGCGAAAATTCACCACTCATTCACCAGAGCTTAATGAAGCAGAACTAAGATCTCACGCAAACTATCCGTCAGGTTGGGAAGGTATGCAATTTCTCAATTTCATGCAGAATAGCATTGTTCAAGTCACATCTCTTGGAACAAAGGTCATTTTTCCCCCTTCGGTCAAAACAGTAAAACTGTAATTGTCCCAGAAGTTTTCATTTTTCTTAAGCTAATGTTAATTTATTATTCTTTTTCTATACCCTTGGTTGTAGGTAACACTGAGCTGTGCTGTCTACCGAATCAATCTGGTCCATGCATTATGGCATGTGAAGTACACTTAATTGATGTTTATTGCAATGCAAAATGATTTATAGTGTCTAATAAGCATTCACAATTTAGAGCCTTGTTCATAAGAGCTTCTGAAATAACAGAATCTGGGGGTGCATAAGTCTGTTCATAAAAGCTATTAAAAACACTGCATCTCTTTGGCTATGGAATCTATTCAGCTATAGACAGGATGAAAAATCCAACACTAGCTAAATGTTTCTACACTTAAATCTGGTAATGGCTAATTGAAAGGTTGCAGTGTATAGGAAGGCTTAAATATGGCCCAGATTTTAGACAAAGGCATGCTTCCAATTTCTGAATGTTCATTTATATTTCCACAAGCTGCATTACTGTGTTGGCCAAAAGAGGCATATGGAGTTTCAACTACTCTCTAAACTGCACATTTTTAACTTGCCCATGAAAACACATTTTAACATTTGTTACACCAGCCTGGATCATATGCCAGGTGTCAAGCCTCTCCTCTAGTACCTTCTCAAGTTGTTTTGAAATGTTGGTATAAAAGATCAGGCTAACAAAGCTCCAGGATATACTAAAGAAAAAAAAAGTAATAAATACAAACACATCACCTTACTTAAACCTGGACAGTGCTGACACGATTTCGGGTAATTGGATATTTAACACCTTCAAATCAGTGAGCTAAGCTGCCAATATTAGTCTGAGTTTTTGACACCCACTATTCTACAAACCCTTGGAATTCAGGTCTCACGCATAAGTTTTCCTTTATTCCTGAATACCTGCTCTTCCAACTCCTGTGTTTCTTTTTCTTTTCTTTCTTTCTTTCTTTTTTTTTTTTTTTTTTTATCTCCTGTGTTTCTGATCTTAGTGCCACTGCCCTCTCCTCAGTCGATCCCATCAGAAACTTCTCTGCCTCCTTTCTCTCCCTAATCTCCATTGGAGTCAGTTACTGAATCATGATGCTCTGGCATGGGTCCCTCTTACAGCCACCCTTTCCAAGGCAGTCCTGGCCCCTATAATCAGTTCTCTTGATTTTTCTGTTAACCTCTGGCCTCCTAACCATTCACACCTGTAGGAGCCTCAGGGGCTACTTTGGGGCATGCTCAGTCCACCCTCCTCAACTTCTCAGACTCAGCCAGGCAACTCTGTCTTATGTATGAAAGCTTCTCATTTCATTTGGGGGGAAAATGGTTCTACTCCTAAAAACTAGTGTGAACATCATACTTACCTGGCTAATAGTAACTTTCACTCATTTGAGCTAGCCATACATCTGATCTTACCACCCCTTTCTCGAAAAACAAAATCATGTGAAGGTTTCTAACTGCACATAGAAGAAAATTCACTCCCTTCAGGCTGCCACAATCTTTCAGAATCTGCTTTTTGGTCACTTACTCCTCTTGCCTTTCCCAAAGTCCCCTATGTTCCACCCACACCAGACTCACACACTTGAGATTCCCTAAATTCTGATCCTTCACTTTCACTGTCTTTATGGCCAGAATGTCACACCCCCATCTGGTTGCTCAATGTTCAGCTCAAATGGCATGTTCTTTGTGAGGTTTTATTTTTGCTTTTGTGTTTGGTGTGGTTCCCTTAGTTACAATTCCCCTCCTTTTCCTGGTCATTGGTTGCATTTTCTCTCACTATAATGACTTATCTTAAGAATGTTTAGCCCCTGGAGTGTTGCAGGTCCTGTCTTACTTATTTACCTCTGGAGCCCCACTATATTAGCAGCCTCACACCTGGAATGCACTCGAAATCTGTGTTGAATTTAATTGGACAGTCACTATCAACCACTGGGTTAATTTACTACTCATATTACCAAAAACTCATTAATGCATCCAATTATTTATAAGAGCTACATTTGAACAAATGCCATGTTTTTGATATTGGTACAATGAAAATAAGCATTAATGGATAAAGTCTTAGTTTCCTAGGGATTGTAGTTATAATCAATCACATGATTAAAATGCATACAATAATCCAGCCATTTTATTTTATTATAGCTTAAAACAGGGCCGGGGGGAGAAAGACATTACTCATAGCTCTATAACTTGAAAGCTTTTTGTTATAAAGGTAGAGGAAGTTTATTTATTTATATTTTTAAAGATTTTATTTATTTATTTGAGAAAGAGAGAGAGAAAGAATGAACTGAGCCGGGGGGTGGGGAAGGCAGAGGGAGAAGGAGAAGCAGATTCCTTGCTGAGCAGGGCTCTATCCCAGGACCCCAAGATCATGACCTGAGCCCAAGGCAGATGTTTAACCAACTGAGCCCCCTAGGTGCCCAAAGGTAGAGGAAGTTTCAATGTTCACCTTAGTACTCCCTAGAAAATTAGAAAAAAAAAAAAAAAGTCTTTAGAATCCAAGCAATTTTTCCTCTATGAAGGAGTTAGTGCTGCTTAATGCACTTCTATTCTGCTTTTAAAAGCATCAGCAGCAAAATGCATTTTGGAAAAATGCAGCCAGTACTTTTGAGATGAGCTGTTTACTGCAGTTGTACAACTTGTGCTGAAGTTAAACTTTCATGAAGGATGCAGGATAATTCAATTACATTGTGTTTATGTCATATTCAAATTAATCAATTTCCACACTACTTGGAGGGGCTACTTTTTGCCTGACAGTGGACTAGGTGCCATGGGAACAATAGAGAATTAAAAGATAAAGGAAAACAATATTTTTGCCTGTGAATAATTAGACGTGGATCCAATAAAGAGAACGAGACAATATACAGTATAATCAGATGCCAAAGGGTTTAGCACAGATAAAGGCTCATCTGTATTCAAGGGAAACAACTCTTCCTCCAGGCTTCTCTCTTTCTGGAATGGGCACCACCCTCAGCCACACACCAAGTCTCTGCTTTCTCCTTTGGTCCTCACATTCAAAATTAGTATCAAGAAGTAGTAATTCTCAACTCTTTTCTTTTAAATTTATCTCACTTTCTTCTTTTTATCTTGGGTCCCACTGTCCCACTGTCCCACTGTCTGAAGCATGTATATCCTTGCTTTTGTATACCTTCCTAATTGTCCTCTCAAATTTGCCTGCACCCTTTGTGCTCATATGATCCAGTGACTGTTTACTGTCTAGTTAATCCAGTTCAAACACTGATCATCATATTCCAAAGAGCCTCAGCAAGGTGTCCTCATTCATTCGTTCTCTCATTCATTCAAACATCATTTATTTTTTTTTTACACTTATTCTATGCCAGACTTTCTTCTAGGCACTAGGGTTATTATTATTTTCTCCTGAAACATTTATTTTATTAACATGGAATGAATCCAGAAATTGGGTCACTTACTGGCTGTGTAATCTTTGGTTATTCTCTCATCCCCTCAACCTGGTTTCCTTCTTTACAAAACAGGGACACAATTCTCCCTGTCCAACTTAGATCTCACAGAATTTCTGGGAAACATAAAGATATAGGGTGGGGTGGGGGGGATTTTGAAAATCTTTTTCAATCTCTAAAGTCCTGAATTCAGTGATCTAACATAGGGAAGAGAAACTTGTTCCAGCTGAGGTGACTGTGGAAAGCTCTCGGCATTCAGCGTTCTCTGAGCTAGGTGGTGGACCCTGTCCTGTAGACAGTAGGAGAGATGTCACTAGAGACTTCTGAGCAAAAGAATCAGAAGGACAGTGTACTGGCCACAGGGTGGAAGATGGTTTTGAAGTAGAGAGACCAGAAGCAAGGAGACAGGTCATGAGTGGCAAGAAAATGTGGGTTCAATAAATCCAGAAGATTGGTAGTAAAGGAAAGGAGGGGTGGAGGTAAAAGAAATATGGCAGAGGAAGAATCCAGGATTTGACAGCTTGGATGTGGTGGCTCGGAGAACAGATGAGGGGCACAGAGGAATAGACGGTGACTCACAAATTAGGATTTGAAGAGAATGATTGGCTTGTGATCCCTTTCCCAGGGAAAAAGAGTGCATTTATACCTAAAGGAAATGGGTTTACTATTGAATGGCGAGTCTGAGTTGCACATATATTGAGATAAATACCAAATACCTATAACATAATAATCACATAATAGAAAGTATTGTTAGAACCAAAATGGACTAATAAGGGCCTTGAAGAAACAGTACTTCATAAATATTTCTCAGATTAATGTATGTGATTTATGGGCAGAATCCTAAGATTGGGGAAGAATGTGAAATGAACTGAGGGTTCTAGAGGGGAGGGGGGTGGAGGGGTGGGTTAGCCTGGTGATGGGTATTAAAGAGGGCATGTATTGAATGGAGCACTGGGTGTTATGCACAAACAATGAATCATGGAACACTACATCAAAAACTAATGATGTAATGTATGGTGATTAACATAACATAATAAAAAAAAGTATGAAAGGAGGTTCAGTACAAAGTGCTTCCCTAATTATACTGTTTTAAAATTATTTTATTATTTTATTTATTTTTGCTGTTGCAGTTGAAAAGGAACTGTTTTTCTCAGAACGCCCCAACTGATTATAAATTTTTGAGGTCTAGAAATGCAACTCTTTTGTATTTGGATGAAAATGAATTCATTCTTTATTCCCACTGCTACAGGATAATGACCCAGATTTCAGGCTTTCAAGATCTGTAAGTTATAAAATGGCAAAGCTGTTTTTTTCCTGTGAAATTTTAGTGCCAAGAATATTTACTGAACACTGTTATATAAGGGGGTTCCTTTAGTGTTCCAGTTTGTAAGACTCCTCTTTGCAGGTTATTCCATGCAATTTGTATTTTTATGTTTGTTTTCTGAACTTATATTTTATTTCAGTTCTTAAAGAAGCATTTCATATTTAAACAAAATACCTCCCTCAAGAAAAATGCACAAGGGATTTAATAAATGCTAGCATAGAATAAAAAAGTGGATATGATTCTTTCAGAATTTCTACACATGTGCTATTCAATACAGTAGCTGCTAGCCACATGTGACTATTGAATTTAAATTGGGTAAAATTAATAAAATCAGAAATTCATTCCCTGAGCTACACTAGCCACATTTTAACCAATCAATACCCAATTGTGGCTAGTGGAGACTGCAGTCAACAACACAGACATAGAACATTTCCATCAACATAGAAATTTCTATTGGATAGTATTAGTTGAGACCATTGTTTACATAAATGAAAGGCATGATTCCAGTCTGATTAGCTCCATTTGCTCCACAGTTGGTCCAACTATTTGTAAAGCACATGATAATTAATATTGCTGAAAATGGAGATCAGCTAGGCCACATCCAATTTGATAGCTCTTCATAGATAAACCCCTGTGGTCAAAGTCCTGGAATAGCTCCTGCCATTCTTGGGACCAAGTCAATATGGAAGAATGTATTCTTTTACTTTACTGGCTCTAATGGGACCATATTATCCATAGCACCCAAACTATTCCCTAGAGCCGTGGGCAATCAGATTCTCTCAAGGGACTTCCAGCATAATTTATTTCATATTATTTAGTCAAATTTATTTCATTTTTAATTTTATTTAAAAAAAATGTGAATCTCTCCTGTCTCTTAAGAGGTAAGTCTACACTGCATTGTCTGACTCAAATATAGGAACATGAGTGGGAACGAGGTGTGGGGCCAAAGCCTGGTAACTGCCAGTGGGCAGGTTTCTCCCTCTCGCCACATTAAATATTGTAATTAAACAAATGTTTTGTGAGCACTGCAGAAATATTTTGCTATTCTGCAATTTGTTGAACACCAAGATAATGTTCGATAGATCCAAGAAAAACCTAAAAAGATTGGGTCTTCCAAAATCACTATGGTTTTGGCTTCAGTTTACAATAATGGTCAATTTAATTACTGGCTATCACAGAACATAAAATGAGCCATTATGATAGCTTATTAGATGGGGAAAAAAAAGTCTGACATGGAAGGCATCTGATTTAATTGATTCTAGTACTGAGAATTCACCAAAATAACTCCTGACTATAAACAATGTTACAGCCATTAAATTCATCTTATAAAGATCAAACATTTCAGGAGGTTGAATTTTAAAGCACACTGAATAATGGGCTCTTATAAATAGGAGACTCTGTTTAGTAAACCTAGCTAATTAAAGCACTTAATAAATGGGGGAAAACCCACCACTCTAAATCTCTTGTTGGTACTAGAGAATTCTCATTTGCTCTTTCAGAGAAGCAATCAATTGAAGGGCACATTTTTCTTCTTTTTGTTCTTTTCCATCAATTTTAATGGGTACAGAACATCAGTCACACAAACTGTAATGGGGCAAGAAGATGGATGAGTACATCTGAAGCCACTAGTCACAGGACAGAAAACATCCTGATGAGGTGACCGTGGCAGGCAGAGTTCAACAATATGGCCTGGGCAGTATTTAGTACGTGCAACTATGTTGCTACATGATTTGGTATTAGCACTCAGCAAAATCAATCTCCAGACACAATTTATCACATTTCTACAGGTCAGACTTTCAAAGTCACATTCTCAAAATATGCTTCAATGACACTCTTAATTCCAGAAAATGATTTAATCTAGCAACAAAGTGGGTAAAGAGGAGAAGAACAATCTAACCTTAAGGAACCTGACCTTGTCTTAAAAGTGATTAAAACTCCTTTGAAGAGGGAGTTTTATTATAGCCTAGAAATTATGTTCACATATCACAAGATGAATGGGTGGATGCGGTGGATGCTTGCTGTGCATTGAAATCCCCCCTTCAGGACCAAGACACTCACTCTCCCAGCCCCCCGGGGACACTGGGTGCTGCAGTCTCACAGCTTCGTCCCGCTCTGGGACCTGTGCTCAGTCAAAGCAAATTGCCTTGTTCAAACCTACGCCCACTCCCCAGGGGCCACCACATCCAAAGATTCCCCAATGCAGGAGTACAAAGCATGGCGGCTTTGCCTCACTTGAGAACAACTCCCAAGGGCCATCCTGGCTTCCTCCCGCCCCCTGTCATCAGCTGAGGTCTCTGTTGAGACTGTACCACAGGCTGCTTTTCCTCTACCTTCACTTCCACACAGGTGTGGTTCTGGAGACAACTAACTCTCCCAGCATCTCTCATGCAAATGTCTCTCTCAGAGCCTGTTTCCCAGGCCACAAAACCTAAGACAGTATATATAACCAAACAGCCATTTTTCTTCACAGAGAGCTAAGATAATTTAAATGCTGGCTGGATGAAATGACTATGGATATTGAGGTTCACAATTGGGGTAATATACTATTACTTTGTTAGGACTGACACAAGGAGATGTTTTCTATATAACCTAAAGTTTAAAGCATATTACATTTAATAATTTAAATGTAGTTTGATTCTAGTGGGCCTCTATATCCTCGTGTATCCAGCAACCAGTCAAAGCATATTAACGCACTCATGGGCTAAGGTACCATTTGCTTGGCCTGCCAGTTTCCTTTTTGAGGAATTCCAGGCAACATTAGGCATCATATGACCACCCATTGGTCCCCACTTATGAATACTATGATATTATTAATAATATAAGTAGATATTTCCCTAAAGTCCTGTTAGCCATTTGTCTCATATGCACCTTCTAAAAGCAATAATTTATAACAGGATATTAAAAAAGAAAACTAAGCCTATTTGAAAAATATCAACAGAAGATTCGACATCTCAAATTAATAAATGTTTTTCCCTCTCTCAGGATTTTCTGTGATGTATGAAACAGAGATAATACTGGCCAGAAACCTGTGAATACTTCAAAGCCATCAAAGCAAACTTCAAAGTGAGGGGCCAGTTTTAAAATGATTTTTCTGGTTGCTGTGCAAGGTGAGAACCAGGTATTTATGGTGGGAGGAAGAAGAGGAAAGCACTGGGAAGCCATCATTAACGCACTGATAATATTGTTGCTGGGTGCGTTCAGTGATACCAACAGGTCATGTCCATCGGTCACAGACAAAGTGTCAGTTGGTCAGAAAATGATAATCCATCAAGAAGATCAATTCATGAATGTGATCTTACATGGAAATTGCTGGGGAGGCTATTTATCTCTACCCATTGCTCTAAATGCTTTTATCACTATTGTTTTTAATCGGTTATAAAACCACAATTTCATTTTCCTGAAATCTAGGACCTACTTTGCTTTCAAGAGGCTGGAATGACAATATGAAAGATCGGTAAGGCCGCTTCTTTATATTAATATTTAATGTACTGTGAACAACTTTTTAGGATGTTAGTATCCAAATGGATCCCACAAACCTGAAAATGAATTGACAGTTACAGACTCCACTTAAATATATCTGTGAATAATCTACTGTGCATAGGAACATCATATAAATGAATCTGTAATTTTTATACATTTGCTAAGGTTATGGGTATTTATTGGTGACATTATATTTCAGAAGATGAAAATGGAAAAGACTAAATTAAGCCATCAAGTCTACACCAATTCAGGAGGATATCTTTCTAAGATATTTTGGTCTAAATTTCACATCCTGTGAAATATGAGTATATTAAAAGCAATACTGTCACTGTCTCCCTTTCTCTCAATTCTACTTACTGCATTAAATATAATATGGTGAAATTCTGAAAAGTTTTCAAAATTTTTACTTAATTTTTACAAATTCCTGAAGGTTGAATGATTGACCCTCAGGTAGAGACACCACCCTTATATATATTTCCTAAATGGTCATCATAAGCAAGACAGTAATAATACCCTCCCTTCTTGCCTCCCTCTTCAGATTACCCTAGAATCTGGACAAGACTCTGTTTGACATGGAATGTGCCAGAGCATTTCTGTCATGGTTCAGAACTAATGTTTATGGGAATAGGAAATTAATCCTGGTTTGAAAAGAATTTTTTCAAATTCAAAAACTTAACTTCTCCCCTCTCTGAGTTTTCTATCTCGAATTACCTGTGGGTCACTGAGTTAGATAGTTTCTTGAAAAGCTTCACCGATACTGGGTATATGAGAGGGATTATCTTTACTCTCATTATATTTCTCATGGCTCAAAGAATCTTCTAACTTTTATAAGTAATAATGAATAATGAGTAAAGTAAATATGGTTTTTGAGTTACGGGGAAAATATCTTTAGTATATTATTGAATTGGACTAGGTTTTATTTAGAGCTTAAAGTTTTAAAAATGATTTTTATGTTTTTCTTAGGCTACTGTTTGCTTTATATGATCTTAATTGGGATATCTGCACTTTGAGAAATTTTCATTTTAGTGCTAAAGTAATTATGAAACCCAAAGAAATCATCATCAAGGAAAATTTAGGCATTTTCCAGTACATTTTACAATCATCACCTTGAATTCTTTTTATACTAAGGAGGAACGTATGTAAAATGAATAGTTTAATAATTTTGCCATACTGTATTATGTCAGTGATGGATATAAATCATGTAAAATAAACAGAAGTATGTATTCAGCCATTTTTACATAAAATAGCTAATTCAATTTTACAACATAGAAGGCAACAAATTTAGAAACATGACAGTTACTAAATCAATAATTGATTCATTTAATCACACACAGAACACTGTTTTGCTTTATACAATGTATATATAGCATTCTATTTTAAGTATTTTAGTTTTCATCTATGTTATAGCAAATCATCATTAACATGACATCTCATGATACTTTGTTCTTCTCTCTCAACTAATATTGCACCTTGCACTATAGCTAACTGGGAATAAGTGTATTCCCAGACAGTAAACACCTTGAGGGTAGAGATTCCACCTTATTTCGCTTTTATGTAGCCTTCATCATATTGGCCTCGACACAGAATTCATTTAGCATTGAGTCATTCATCTTTTATTCAAGAAACGTCCATGTGGGCACTGGGTTAGATTGAAGACAGGGTTTTTGCCTACCAGAGAGATTCAGAAACCAATGAAAATCATAAGCAAGTTAACTAAGAAATAATACCATTTGGTATATGTTATGACAGAGATAAGCACTGGGTACCTTGGGAAGACAAAAGAGGGGGCTTGCTCAAGTTCAGAGACTCTGGGAAGATGGGAAAGGTAACACCTGACCCAAGCTTTCAGGAGGGCTACAACTTAAGTGAGTAGAAGGACAATGGGCAAATTCTAGGAAGCAACAACGGCTAGGTTTATTGGCTGGTTTGACAGTTGAGAAATCAAAGTTCTATCACTATCCATCATGACTGGAGACTTTGAAATAAGAACCTGATATGCTGGGTCCACCTGGGTAATAAAATCCTCAGTTTAGGAGAAGAGGTCAAGGAATGGGAGTACAGTCCCTACTGTGCAGGAAGGGCCAATAGTGTTTGTTTGTTTTGAGAAAAGCAATGACCAAATTTCCTCAATTCCAAGACACAAAGTTCTCCCCCATACCTTCTTCTTTCTGAATTTGGGATGCAGCTTGCAATCAATATGCATATTAAAGGTGGTAGCTTGTCAACCCTGCATGCCCACAGCTGTTCTTAAATTTGATGATGAGCCTTACAATTAACAATACCTTAAAATAGATGACATCTTCAAAATCAAGAAAATGCAGAACATGTAGTCTCTTGAATTATCTTGTTTTCAAAAAGAACTCAGTGAATACTGGAGACAATAATACATTGAGATTTCTTTTGTGAATGCAGTTGTAGCTAAACACCCCCCACCCCCCACCCCCGCTCTTATTCCTTGAGTCAACTGCTTGAAGTACCTGCTCTTTTCCAGGCACTATACGATATCATAGAATCATGGAGATGGAGAAAAGCTAAATATAAATCCAGAAGCATGTGACTGTATTTCAAATTGTGAAACACCATTGAATAAAAGCATTGGGAAGAGTGACTTCCCTTGTCTTGCTTTCCCAGATAGCAAACCCTGACTTGAGTCACAAGGGATTAAGGTTTTTATATGCATGGGGATGTGAAAAGCACTCTAGGCAAAAAGGACATTGTATCAAAAGGCAAAGAGATGGGAAAAACCACATTGTTTTCATATAAGAAGAATATGAGGAGAGATAGCAGATTGAAAAAGATTTTTCATGCCAGGCATGGATTTATGTAAAGATGGGAAAAGACTTTCAGGGTCTCAAAAGTGGAATGACAAGCCACTTTCCCATACTGATGGGCTCTCATAGGTGAGATAATTTGATTTAAGTGGGAAAGAGGTAGTAGAAGGACCTGTTTCTCTTCCTTATAATAAAAAGGGCATCTCTATAGACCCTTACAAGGAGAACTACAAGTGGCATCTATTATTTCCCTTCCTTTCTTCTTCCTTTCCTCCCTCTCTTCCACTTCTTCCTTTATCAGATATTTATTGAAAGACTACTCTGGGCTAGGTACTCAGTATTATGGATCAGTCCAGTGGATAAATATGGAAAGCTCAAGGGGAGAGATATTTGGTATTTATAATAAAATGAACAGGGACTTTGGCATCAGGCAGGTCCTGATTTGAATTCCAGGTGCTCCACTTGCTGACAATATGAATCTGTCACTTGATTACGTTGTGCCTCAATTTTCTCATTTGTGAAATGGGGACAATGGAGATGTTACCTATTTCACAAGGTCACTGTTGGACTGAAATGAGATCATAATCTCAAAAGTTACCATTTATGGTATTCCTGTAATGGGTTATGCCCTTTGAATATAGGATCTAATTTAATCCCCAACAACACATTTCAAGGTTGATACTAATCGATTAAACAAACAATTACAAGGAAATTATGTAATTAACTCAGAGAGGAAATGAGTGGTGTTTTCTTGCTTGATTCCAAAGCCTGTGTTCTTTCTTCTGTGCACAATGTCTCTCCTTTGTACCACATTGTGCTTGGTATTTAGCACACACTCATCAAACAGTAACACCCCATGTGCCAACTGAGTAAAACGTTTTCACTATTTTTCATGTTGTCTTAACACGGAGATTCAGCTGCATAAGCAAAACCAACTTCAAACATGATAAACATGAGTCACGAAGGAAACACAGAGCATACTTAGGGAATGAATGGCAAAATCTATCCATTATGCATCAACTCAACAAGCTATGCTCTTTTTTTTCTAATTATATTGATATATATTTATAAAAACATTTAAAAATCATATATGAGCTTTTAAATTAACATATTAAATAACAAGTCTTAAGAATTACTCAAATTTTTAAGTCACACTGAGTACAAACAATATTTCTAGATATCTGCAAACAACTGTAATGTTATATAATATATGCAATTCTTTTATTGAGGAATAGTTGACACGCACAATGTTACATTAATTTTAATTGTACAACATAATGATTTCACAGGTCTATACTTCATGCTATGCAAACATAGCTACCATTAGTCACCATGAAACACTAGTACAGTACCATTGACTGTATTACCAATGCTGTACCTTTTATCCTCGTGACTTATTCATTCCATAACCAGAAGCCTGTATCTCCTGCTCCCCTTCACTCATTTTGCCGATTCTCCACCCCTCTCCTCTGGCAACCATCAGTTCGTTCTCTGTATTTATGGGTCTGTTTCTGCTTTTTGTTTGTTGTGTTTTTTTGAATTCCACACTATAGGTGAAACCATGGCTGTGCTCTTTTAAATAAAGTGCCAAGCAAACAATACTTACACATACTCTATTATTTAAGTTGACTTCAGACACTTTCTTTGATTGTATCCATAGGGTATACAATGCCCTGCAGTGAGGATCGCACCACATCCACTCATGTTTGCTTGGAGATCGAGACACTCAACTATCCTCATCCCATATCCTGCTTTAGCCAGGCTGTTCTTCCCACTTTCCCCCGAATATGTCCTACTAGTCATATTCTATGACTTTGCTTTTACAATACATCCTGGACACCAAACATACTACCTTTGACTGAATGGATATATGGTAATTTTGCTGAATTAAAAAATGAACTTTGGCTCCTAACCTAGGCCATTTGAAATAAGAACCATTGCTAAGCTGTTTCATAAAGACCCTTAGGTTATCCTTCCCCATACAGAACTGTCCTTTCTCTGCAATGTCCACGGTGCTAGGGTCATAAATTTCCACATTTGTTTTCTAATTGCTTCATAATAATACACCTTGAAGACTGGCCTCTTGTGCTTCTTTTGTCTCCTCTCTTGCTATCTAGCCTAGTACTGAACACAGAGCGGGTCCAGAGTAATTACTTGTGGTTATTCAATGAGAAATATTCTTTCCCAAACTTTCCTTTATTTTAAAAAATATTCATATCAGAATTCTACCATGATTCAATTATAGGAAAAATTACTATCACTGATTACAATAGTGGTCTTTCATCTGTGGAGTTATTATTTTTAAAACAACAGTAAGTATTTTAGAAATTCTCTGTTCACACATCCTTGAAAGAGTTGTGCTGTTTTAATAAAGGTACCTGAAACAGATGCTTAAGAGGCTTGGAAGTGAGAGGTTAGTTCAGAAAAATCTAATTTCCACTGAGATGAGAGCAAGTTTCTAAAAAAAAATTTCCTATAATATTTCTAAAAAGCTACATAAAGCAGAAGTGTGTGTGTGTGCGGCGGAGGGTGGGGGTGGGGGATGCTTCACTAGGACCCAAACAACCATAAAGCAAGATTTACAGCTTGTTACAGAATGGCACAAATTAGCAATTAGATGTTATATGTGAAAACACAGGAGAATATGGGGCTGCTACCTTTTAAGCTTTTTGTTGAAGGAAACAATGAACTTTTCATAATAACGCTTTTAAAGCTGTTATTCCACATTGAGATTGATAGAAGTAAAAATGAAGAAATGAGTACAGCTGGAAGGGAGATGGAGATGAGACAGGTTATACTGATGACTTTGGAAATGTTGCATTTAGATATGAAAATCACAGCTGCACTTGGATTATCTAGACTTCTGGGGCGCCTGGGTGGCTCAGTCGTTAAGCGTCTGCCTTCGGCTCAGGTCATGACCCCAGGGTCCTGGGATCGAGCCCCACATCGGGCTCCCTGCTCCTCAGGAAGCCTGCTTCTTCCTCTCCCACTCTCCCTGCTTGTGCTCCCTCTCTAGCTGTGTCTCTCTCTGTCAAATAAATAAATAAAATCTTAAAAAAGAAAAGAATTATCTAGACTTCTGAATCTGAAGACAAAACTACTATCCCGTGATACCTAAATCCTCATGAGCCACAAGAAGACATTTATTAAGAGTAACACCTAAAATTCTCATAGTGTGTGCCCTAGGATGGATCATAGGAGAAAAGAGAAAAGAGTTTTACAAAAGACTAGGTGTTTGAGACGGATCCTGTTCTGGGCCCCTGCTCACCTTTTCTCCACAAATTATAAATGTTTCTGAGACAGGGATCCTTCCCAGAACCACAGTTCAGGGCCACTTCTTGAGTACCTAGTGATTTAATTTTTGTGCTTTCTTAATAATTTAATAAGATTAAATGAATACCTATTAAACGACTTGTGAAAATTCAATATATGAAAATCCACTTCTATAAAATGAATGTATCAGACAGTGATTGGCTGTCATGGAAGGATTTTTTTCCCTATCAATCTTCAGAAACAGTTTCTCTTGTAAAGTTCAGGATCCACTGTTTGCTAAAGATAATGTGGCTCATTTGTTACTATCTAACATGACTGGAAATGAATAACAAATGTGTATATGTTAAGTAATTATGTAAATAAGATCATGTATTTTAGAAATATTTTCAACAAAAATAGAAATTAAAGAATTTGTTAATCAGATTATCCTACTTAACCAGCAAATTGAGTTGAAGAGTCAAATATCTCAGCCTATCTATTAGCTACGTTTTCAGCAACATGTGTTCTTGCATATAACACAGAGTCAGTGAAAATGTTTTCCTACAGCATTTCATCTAAATAGAAAGACAATTAGAGATGGTTGACCTTTTCCTGGGTCTAGATCAATTCAATAAGTGGTGAGAGTATGGAGAAATTAAATGTAGACATTTTAATATGTGATATTCTGATCCTTCCAGTAGGGAAAGCCACTTCCTTACTAAAATTACCTACATTAATTATAATCATTAAAACTATTTACTTTTATAACAGGCCTTTTGCACATCAAAAACACTCTACCATTTAAGGTTTTCTTCAAAAGTCTTGGATAAGGAGAGATTCTAGCTAACTGGACATATTTTATTTCTTAATCACTATATTATCATCACTATCTGAATAACATGGCTCAATATGTGAAATCACTTGATCTTACTTTTGAAAGTAAAAGTAAAGATGACTTTAACATTCACAATTTTAAGTAATTTTATATATTTTTAAAAAGGCTAAGAAAATCTATACTCCAATGTTAGCAGCAACTCTATTTTTGATCATCTGCCTTATCTCAGAGAAACTTCTTGAGGGTACAGCAGAACTCTTCTTTGAAGCCAGTGCTTACAGGATTTTGTCCACATTTTTGTCTTGCAATGCTCTGTAATCATCATCACTGACTTCTGTCCAGGTTAGGCTCTCCAGGAAGCCAGCTGAGATAGAGTTAGTGTGCAAGATGTTTGCTAAGGAGTGTTGCCTTTGTGGAAGGGAAAAGAAGGCAGCAGGTGTGGGCAGGAGAACTGAACTAGGATGCAGGCCCAGTGCCAGTTGCAGGGAGCTCTAGAGCTGGAATTGCCCCCCACCCCCCCACCCCCACCCTGGAGTGTCCCAGTCCAGGCTAAGATGGCCAGGTGTTATACACCTGCATCAGTCTGTCACTGGAGGGGGGCCTCCTGGGAGGGGAATAACCTTGGGTGAGGAACTCTCTGCAGCTAAGATAGTCCCTGAAGGGGCTGATGGTTCAAGTTTTTCATTGACAGCACTCTGAGCAGCTGGGGGAGCACATGATGTGTTTTCGAATTCTAAGAGGCTGAGGTTCTCATGCATTCTAGTGTGTTTGACCACCGTGGCCACTCCTTTCTAAAACTCCTGTTGGCTTCTCCCACAACTTTCTGCTCAGTCTCCTTCTCACTCTGTAACAATTTCGCTTTTTCTTCCTTTCTTTTCCCTTTTCCTGTTTCTCAATACTTCTTAGTTTTCCTCCTCACTTTTTATATCTTTCTGGGTGATCTCATCTAACACACATATATATGTGCCAAGTTTTTGCTTTGCACATTTGCTGTCTGCCAGACATTGCTTAGGTAGCCCAGAAAGGAAACCAACAGCCTTCTCTTCTCTCCCTTTCCCAGGACTCTCCTCCCTTTCTCTTCTCTAGGTAAATTTCGCTGCACCTACCCAGTCTCACAAGCCAGAAACTTACTGAAATTTACTTCCTAATGGGTGTCAATCCTTTCCTCCCTTTTACATTCTTTCTACCACTAACTCACATCTGCAACAGCCTTACATTGGTCTCCCTTGTAGTCTTGCTGTAGAACACCATCCTCAACTCAAGCTCAACTGCCTCCGGACACACACCAGAACCAAGTCCACATGCTTCCCTGTTTTCAGAGTGATCTCTCCTTTCAGAACAAAAACAAACAGAAAATCCAGACATGGAATACTCTCTAGGGTTTGGTCTTGTCCCGGGAGCCTGTCTCCGGCTTTAGGTTTTAGTAACACAGAGTATAGTTCTCCTAGTCCAAGTCCATTCACACCTATCATCTGTTTGCCACCTTTGTTACCCTTCTGTCTTTCTGGTTTCCTTTCCTTTTCCTCCCCTACTCCTCAAGTCGCCAGCATGTTGAGCACTTCTGCCCTCCTGTAGCAGTCTGGCAACATCTCTGTTGATTCAGTGCTTCACTAATCACATCGTATGAACATTCTCTGCTCATGCGTCTTTGCTGCAGACTGTACATTTCTCAAAAGCAAGCACTGTGACATTTGTCTCTGCATTCCATGACAAAGATCAGGACTTGGCCCATATCAGGCAATCAGGGCTTACTGAAAGTTTATTGAACTGAACTGCATGTCTAGAGTTTCAGGCATGTGCCAGGTAGTTGACAAAAACAAGATGCTATTGTGATGTGTCCTCATTTGTTCTTCTGATTGTAAGGAATAGACACCTCATTCAAATAAATGAGATGTGGATTTATTATAGGAATGTATTAGAACTGGAAAAATGAGGTTACTCTGAGGACCTATTTATTCTTTATGCTTCTCTCTCTCATGGCCCATGTGCTTTATTTCTTACATGTTTCCAATTCTCTTGTAGGGCTGCCTCACAGACCCCAACCTGCTTACAGTATCCTCTCTCTGTCATCCTCAGCCTAATCCCATTACTACAGCTTGTTTCCCAGCATAAATTTCTGAGACTGAAACAACCTAATGGAACCCTCAACTTTATGCACCAGGTGACTGGCCCTGGTTTCATTAGCTGTTAGGCATGGGGCAGAAAAGAAGGCTGAGTTAGATATGGTCCTTTACCAGAAGCTATGGATGGGGCAGTTTACTCTAAAGAGGCTGCGGGTATGCAAGATATCGTGGCTGACCCCAGTGAGCATCTGCAGGCAGGTGGGGGTCAAAGGACAGACAAGCACCCGACCTGCCTTCAAGGAACTCACAACCCAGTCGCAAGGAACTGACTATAATACTAGATGCATGAACATGAAAAAGGAACCCTAAAAAAGAATAAAATGTTGCAAGAGTTCCAAGGTGGAAAGATATACACTTAAAAAAATCAATTAATTGCAAAAAGCTCTTGGCCTGAGGAGACATTTGAGCCAAAGGGGCAGGGTAGGTACAGCCAGTGATGGAAGAAAAGAGTGGATGTGGGGGGAGTGCCATAGAAGCTAAAGAAAAAGAGCTGAGCTATAAGGAGCCAAGCTGGAAAGATGACTTAAAAACAAAAGCTAAAAGACTGGTGTTGGGGTATTATAAATTGCATTTTGGGAAGATCAGTTAGAGAGAAAGATGGGAAAGAACCTAGGGTAGGCTCATGAGGTCTTTGAATATACTGGAATAAGAAGTTGTACTTTATTTTATAGTAACCGGGAGCCACTGGGTACTTTTTAGGAATATTATTCCTGCAACAGCAATCAGGGTGGACCAGCACACTGACAAATTCTAAGTGGGAAAGTTCTTACCATGATGTTAGAGAGAGTTAGAAGGAACTGTGATTCTGGGAAGGCTGGAAATGATGCTGGGGAATGTGCAAAAGGAAAATCACCAGAAAGTCACTGTGTGGATCAAGAAGACAGGAGTACCATTTTAATTCAGTGTTTTTGTGTTTTATTGATAGCAAGGACAGTGAGACCTTCACTGGTGTTAAGGAATGTGGGGCCAGGATGAAGTTTGGGAAAAGAGGTTACGACCTTATGAGTTGTGTTTACATAGCATGTGACAAAAGACATTTCTGAGGGATACAGGACAGTAACTAGAGAAGAGAGATTAAGTGAGATTTAAGAAACTCAGTATAGGGTAAAGGAAATCTTCACATATTTAAAAATTATGGGAAGCGATCCTATAACTCCCTATTGGGTTTTTTGCGAAGATGAAAGTAGACAATGCTTAGGAAAAAAGTGCTAACACAGTGCTTAGAATATAGTAAGTGTTCACTATCAGCCACTCTCAATATTACCATTGTTGTTACTTTTAGTGCAGGGTCTGTTGCAGTTCATGTTGCTAATTCATGGATGCAGGCTGTGGGGAGACCTTCGAGCTGTGCCAGAACAGTCAACTGAGTCAATGAACTCAGTGTCATGCAACAGTGTCCTCTTAGAAGACGACACAGCCTGGTTAGCTAGCACCATTCTACTTGTGGTTTTCCTGAGACTGAAAGCAATTTCTTTTCTCTAATTTGGCAAGTGAGTAAGAGGGGAATCTTACATACCACATTAGAAAATCTTAATGAAATCTTATAAATAGTTCTGTGTTAACAGTATGAGCTTTTAAATATTTGCCCATATTTTGAACAGGTTATTCAACACCAATTAACACCCCATTGATAATTTCTATTATTTAGCCACTCAAAAAGTTATATTTGATTTATGTATGAAAAAATCAAACTAAGAAGTCAAAAGATTTAGGTATTATCCTACAATCTCCACTCAGAAATAAATCTGTCACTAGCTCAGAAATGACTGACAAGCTATTGAAGCTCTTTTGGTCCAGGAGGGCTGTTGAATCAGATTAATATGAAACAGGTAATTTGGTTCATGTCCATAGAAGGGCACTGTTCAAATTACTCATTTATTAATTCTTTAGAGATTAATAAATAACCTACTTGGAAAAAAATAAATCACTGCAGATAGCAATTATGTCCCAGGCACATATAAAAGTTAATAGACGCATAAAGATGCATGAAAACTGCTTGGTGTGATTACTGGATCTACCCAAACCCTAGATTCTTCCCATCTGTGTTCATACTGGAGCCTGATTGGCCCAACTCCAGCCGAAAATAATTTTCTTGAAACGACATTCCCTCTCTTCTGCCAATTGAAAGTCTTAGCTCCTCTGTAGGAGCAAAAAATATCAACAAAATACAAACTTGACCTCATTTCACACCTAAGCACAACATTCTGATAGTTTCTCTAGACTCCTCAGTGAGCACATTTGCTTTTGTTTACTACATTTATAAACCTAAAACTGTATTCTACATGGCCCATGTTATCAGATTGCTAAATATAGAAAGGAAATGTGAAAAAGTTCAATCTCATACTGATTCCATTACACAGAAATACATATTTTGCTCTTGGCCATGTGTTTAGGATTCACTGCTAATCTTAAATTTTCACATGTCCTGGTTAAACTTTAATTTGCCTTAGCTTTTAAGAAATAATAACAAAAGAAACAAGAAGGTAGGTGACCTGAGGATTACAAGTCTATAAATAAATAGGATTTGGAGAATCAGGTGTTAATGTTTGTGTGAGCTAATTCATTTTAATATACCAGCTAGAAATACTCAGGCTTCTAATCTCAATCACTTTTGTAAATAGTATCTGCTCTTATGGGGGCAGCTATGTGCCCTCCTGAACACCTGGTTAAGAACATGCTCACTTTGATGTGTGCTCTGAGCTGCCTCTCCTCCAAATAAAAATAGGAACTAGTTTGCAGCACCACACGGGGCTCCAGTGTATATTATATGAGCCTATCACTGGTTTCCTTTGATATCTTATCTATTCCATTAACTCAATAAAATAGAACGCAAAGCTGGGGACAAACTGTAGGAGGGCTCCCCCTGGAAAACACATGCAAGACCTTTAAGCTGGGGTTTTAACTTATCTAATAAAAGCCAGTTAAATGGAAGCTAATACTTCATTTTTCACCCCCTTTATTAAAGATCATAAGTACTGCAACTCAGTAGTAGAGAGAATAAAATAAATATATGGAGAAGTATAGGTGGAGGCAATGAAGAGTAGTACGGCTTATCTATTTTCTCAAGATTTAGGAAGCACTTAAAGGCAAAACTCACAGACAAGCATTTTAAAAATCCACAACAAAGACTCTTGCTCCTTAACAAATACAGTAGTCCTTCCTGGTTGCAGCAAGCCGGCCTGATTTCTTAGTAGAATGTAAACAGCTTAACCTAGGCAAAATCAGGAAGGATGTCACCTACTACTTCCTCCATATTGTACTTTTATATCAATTTAGTAATTCAGAGGGCAAAAAATAGATTCATTAACCCACTCCCCCGCTCTTCTACCACCCAAAGAAAATCAACACTAGAACTCAAACTCCAACACTCCAAACTAAAGGAAAGTGTTCCACCTAGAGACTGTTTTCATGAGTCAAAGTGGATGAGAGCTTATCTAGGAAATGAATATTATTTTAGCCTATCCTTGCAAGTTTGTAGCAAAAAAAATTAAGCAAAAGGTATTGCCCCTAGTGTAATTAACAATGTTAATCTTCTTTTTCCTCTCTATGGTGATAAAGGAGTCATTTTTATATTTAATTAATGCAGAGAATCATTTTGGAAACTGGCTAATGAGCCTCTGATCACATTACCATGAAAATGTGCATTAACGTTGCAACTGAGGAGGCTGTTTCATGTGTAGCAAATCCACTTTGTAATTAGCCCACTGTGAAATGAATCACGTCAGGGGGAAATCTGAGGGAACCAGTAGGCAGTGGGCACTTGGCTACTGCTGTGCCCACAGACCACCAACATCCCAAACATTGTCTTTCATCAGCAAAATTGTCTAAAAACAAAAGTAGCAGTGTCTCACATCTGGGACAAACTGGAAAAAGGACGGAATAAACTTTATTTTGCCAAACAACAAATTTGGACTTGAGCATGCACCCCAGGGAAACCTGCTTAAATAAAATGGTGAATTAATAGAATTCTGTGAAAACTACAAAGGCTAGGGATATAGTTTCTCTCATTTTTATTCTGAAAAGCCCTCGGATATATATTAAAGGACAACTGAATTTTCACACTTCTCCCTAAGACACAAGCAGATATTGTAATAAGCTCCTGAAATTAATTTCTAACACCAAAGAGACACAAAAAAAATTTAAAAAGGATCTAAGAACAAGTGATAAGAAAATCCTTTTATCTCTTTTTTAAGCCAAGGCATATATATATTCTCATATAAGACAAATATACCAGGTCTTTCTCTTAACCCAAAGCAAAAATTCCTAATTAATCAAATAATTTCTCTGGCTAACAAGATTTGGCAAGAAACTTTTCCTGTCTATTCAAAATAACTGAGATCACAGACCTATTAAATCCCAACATTAATGTAGCAATGATACACTTGATTTTCAAATGTCAACACTATTCCAAAATGAAGAGGTGTCTCAAAATATTACAGTGTTACTCCTTTTACTTGACTGACATCTTGGCAGCAGATACAAAAAATGTTAAAAAGAATCCCACAGGAAGTCATCTGGAGGGGGAGTGGCAAGGAAGCCAAAAACTGCTGCCCAAAGCCAAAATAAAAAGCCCTCAACCATCAAGTCTGCCCTCAATTCTGAAATCTACTGAAAGAAAAAATAAAGCTAGCCACAATGCATTTACCATCTTGCAGACAAACACAAAGCCTGGCTGTTGAGTTGCTGGTATCAGACCCTGCACTCACCTGGGAAACTTCATACAGCAGTTTGTAGTGTTCCTCTCTTTTCTGAAAAGTGCACAAATTGCAGCCCATTCTAAGAAGCAGAGAGAGAGAGCAAATCTTCTAATTTCCCCAGAACTGAAAGGCAAGTGAACTGAAAGGGAATCACCCTCCAGACTTGACTACTGTTTTTCATCAGTCACTTCAGTCCAGAAACACAGAAAAACCGCTGTTAGCTGGAAGCACAAGCCAGGGAGCTGTGTAGCAGCATGCTCTTCTTCGCTTTCCCTAAGTATCTTGCACTCACGGATACACACACAGAGTTTCCAGTCAGTTCATGGCAACACTCCCCCTGTCTCTGCATCAGTGCACATGACTACACAGATTCCAGCTCATGAATATTAATAGTGCCTCATTGATTATTTATGACAGAACATGTTAGCAGGGAGGGGTGTCATAGCTGCTGCTGATGACAGATGAATATTCACTAATTAAGAAGCAAATGTAGTGTGGTTAAACAAAATTCACTTGTGTCAATACCCTCTCTGTTTATTAAGGATAGAGGGGTTGAGCATAGGGCATTTCAAAAAAGAACATACACTTAATTTCTCTACTGACGTAAGGTTTTAATATGGGAATAAGAAATTCAGAAACAGAAATATACTTAGTTCACATCTCCATGTTTTGCAACAATTAGAAGAAATATTTGCAGGATTAGTAAGTCTAGGGGAAGAGGAATAGGAGCAGTTATTTAAATTTACAAAATAAACACAGAAGCAAAGGAGAATTTTGGGAGTGATGTGGGAAAGGAACAGAAGATGGGGGCTATCATTCAGTTTTAATTCTGATCCAATAGAAAACACCGAATAGTTTATGTGTAAAGACCATTACCTACCAGAGAGGAAATAAAACATATTTTCTTAGTCTAAATAAAGAACATTTAGGCAAGTATGAGGAGGTGATACTTGTACAGATAATAAATATTTTAATTAGATAATAAGGGCATATCTATTGAATATGAATTTGCAGCACTATAATGCATGTGGGTCTATATTTAAAAATCAGATAAATACAATGCCTTTTCTGAGAAAAATTTCAAATGCATATAGTATTTATGTTAATTTTATTAAAGTCATATATAATTTTTCAGAGAGCTGACACTGGAAATATTTAAATTCTAATGTAATGCACAATGACTCCATTTATGATTCTATGTTTAGAGTTCATAATGTACAAAGGTGAACACAGACTTAAAAACTAAGCTTAGATCTTTAGATAATAGAAGTAATGCATTTAATTTCACACTCTCACAAATACATATATTGTACTGCAAGCTGGCAGTTTTTGTCCTTTATAGGAATACTACAAACAGCTAAAGCAGATAATCAAAGAAAATTCCTTTTGTTCCTGTTCTGACTTAAACACAACCTCTGCTAATTAAGAAGTATGTCCTTGTTCCAGCACATCTTTAAACTGGACAGGATAGCAGGTGGGTTCCAAAGCAAAAATAATTACTTGGAAACTGATGACTGTGGTTTGGAATTACATTGGATCTTGAAGATTTTTAATTGCTCATCACTTATGGAGAGCTATTTTTTTGGGTCCAATTTCCTAAAAGCGCTTTGTCAAATGTTTAGGATCGATAGCAGGAAATGATTCTAATGAGTACTAATTGTTAACAAATTGGCTTTGCAACTAGTAACACCTCAACAGCAGCAAGTAGCAAGGAGATGAGCAATCATCTGCTGCTTATCAGTGGTTTCCCTTGGGATGTAATAATCCGATTTTCTGGGCCTAATTTCACCGAACAGCCTGGATGAAAGCCAAGCTGAGAGACCTACATGAAAGTGGCATCATAATGGGGAATACCGCATGTGACCAAAGTTCACCAGGACTTCCTGCAAATTTGAAATCACTTGTAGTAGATATTAACTATTGCGATTCCTTTACGGAAAGAATGTTTTCAAGGAGGTATCTGAAAGGACCTTTTATGGGAATCAAGGGTAGTGATGAATAGAAGCAATCTTCCATAGGTGCTGTGGTAGAATATACATATTTGATGCTTTAAAAAATGTTAATTTTCTCTGAGTCTCTAGCACCACTTCCAAGGTGGTGTTTTATGCTAGAGTCCACATCCTTAAAGTGAGCATTGCCTATTTCTTTGGAGGATTCTGTATTGCTGAACCACGAAAGAGTTAATGAGTTTCAAATGTTTAAATTCTGTACTTTAAAAGGAATTAGAATGCAGTAAGGCAAGGATGGTTCACCTATCCATCAATGAAAGTGTCTGCTTCCTCTGCTTATAAAACTTCTTTATGAGACAGGTTTTGAAAGCTAAGTAGGAAACCTAATTATTAAAGCTATTGCTGCTTATTGGAGCTTTCTTCCCAGAATATTTTGTAGTCAGCTTTTAAAGAAAAAAAGAAACAATTATAACTTTAAAAAATATTTTCTTAGTCATCAGAAAGTGAAGAATGAGCATTCCAGTGAAGTCAGCAATTTCAAATTGAAGTTACTCATTCAGCAATTTCTCTTGGCTGTTTGCTGTATTCATTACTAGTGCCCCTGTTCTTTTGTTTCTATTTCAAGAAGCAAGGGCAGCTTCTCTAATCATTTATCAAATGCTGCCCGTGGCCCATATACTCTGGAAGGATTCCATCTTCTGCTACTAATGGGCTCATCCCATTAAATTGAAGGGTGTTTAGAAAAAGGGAACACATAATTCCAAAGTTCTCTAAATTTATTTATTTATTTATTTATTTATTTATTTATTTATTTATTTATTTAAGATTTTATTTATTTATTTGCGAGAGAGAATGAGAGACAGAGAGCACAAGAGGGAGGAGGGTCAGAGGGAGAAGCAGACTCCCCGCTGAGCAGGGAGCCCGATGCGGGACTCGATCCCGGGACTCCAGGATCATGACCTGAGCCGAAGGCAGTCGCCCAACCGACTGAGCCACCCAGGTGCCCCAAAGTTCTCTAAATTTAATTAGAATATGAGGCTTTAGGATTTCCAATGACTAAACTGCAGAATCTTATGTTGGAACATAAAGTCTGAAGTAGATAGGGACAAATGAGTGAATCCAATGTCTTAAAAATACTAATGGATTAGATACTACCTGTCTTGGGTAGTAATAATATGGGATAATGTGGCTTATAAATAAGCAGAGAGGTGCCTGGGTAGGTCAGTCGGTAGAGCATACAACTCTTGATCTTGGGTCTTGATCTCAGGGTCATGAGTTCAAGCCCTATGTTGGGTGTGGAGCCTACTTAAAAAATAAATAATTAATTAAATTAAATGGTAAAAAAAATAAATAAAAATAAAAGTAAGCAGAGAATAGACGACCATCTTTCCAAGTATCCATACAAAAATACTCTCCGAAGTGCAAAATCATTTGTTGGGTATGTATTTCAAAATATACTTATTTATTTTTATTGCCTTTAATTTGTGTTAGTTTATTCTCCCAAAGTGCAATGGCTTACAAAATTGGACATACGATCATCAAGATCTAGACTGGCATATAAGAGGGTTAAACCAGCAGTAACTGAAAGGAAGGAATACAGAATTTATCTTGCTTCTCCAAATAAACGGTAACACTAACTAGAGTAGGTGAGAGGGAGTTTCTCTTTATAGAATTATTCCATCGAATAAGTGAAGAAAGAATGATAGAACATGCTCATGCCAGAAATCCTTAATTAATGGATCTAGGTACTGAGAATTAATGGCTGCTAACATCACACAGACACACACACAATCTGACAGAAGAAAATGATACCACTCTTGAAAGAACATTTCCAAAAGTGAGCAAATTAGAGGGAATGCAGAGAACAGAGAAGAATATTAAACTATACCCTGGACCACAGAATGTCAACAGACTGATTGTGAAGTTTCTGAAGAATATGCAGCGTGAGGTACAATCTGTAGCAAAGCTAGGAAGACGGGGACCTGTACACAGCAGTTCAGCTTTGCTGGAGCTTGAAAATAGAAGTATGCACTGGAGATGCAATCAGCCAAATTCAGACTGAGTAACCTGACATAGACAGATACATATTCCCATTTCTTAGAGGGAGAGGGAGAGAGAAAGGGAAATATTATGGAGAGGAAGTCTCCAGATTAAAGGAGACTTTAATGACATTTTTAAAAAGGCATTACTAAACTACATTTTTTGGTATGCACATTGTTTTGAGTGATAAAAATCCTGCATTCATTTTAGGGAATGCTTGGGCACTTCTGAGTAGACACTTAGCTGCCTAACATTTTCTAAGGTTTTATATGCAAACACAAAGATGAAGAGCCTGAGGCTCAGAGAGACAGCGACTTACCCAAGATCAAACTGAGTAAAGAGATCTGAACTCAGTTCTCCAATGACATATTCTGTGATTGAATTCAATAGATAAGTTGCTGAGCTATCTCTCTTGCAGATCAAGTTAGAGCCACATCAATATGCCTTTCCCTGATTCTGATGACTGAGGACATGGAGAGTAGTATTTCAAAGTAGTGAAGAGAGAGGGAGCGGGAGAACAAGAGATTGACTTTTAAAAAGATAGATCTAGTCTAAAGGGAAGTGATTATTTCTGTTTAAAAAAACTCTATTATGTTTTAGATAAATAACTAAACTAAAATTAAACTTTATCAAAGCATTGACTTTTTTTATAGGTCACAGCTAAATACCTTCACTTATTAATACACCTTGATAATCAATCACTGGACACTGTACTAGAGTGCATACTAGGAATGACCAACTCATCCCAGTTTGCCCAGGACTCTTCTGGCTTTAGCTCCCCAAATTCCATATCCCAGAACCCCTCAGTCCTGGGCAAACTGGTCACTTGAGTGCATACTTCTATTTTCAAGCTCCAGCAAAGCTGAACTGCTGTGTACAGGTCCCCGTCTTCCTAGCTTTGCTACAGATTGTACCTCACGCTGCATATTCTTCAGAAACTTCACAATCAGTCTGTTGACATTCTGTGGTCCAGTTGAAATGTGCTCTGCTCCCTGGTCTCATGAAGTTGAAGCAGTGATCTCTTCACTACTGAACTGAATGCTCAGTGGATTTTATCCACGCCCATCTCAAACTACACATCATTTCTACTTCACATCATCTTTATATACATGCTTTACCCCGCTGGTTAAACTTTAAGACATGTGAGAGCAGTAGTAATCTAAGTCCTGGGCAAACTGGGATGAAGTGGTCAATTGCCCTTTGACTTCCTCAAAATCCTAGTGCGGTGTCTCTCATATTGCAGGTCTTCAATAGAGGCATATTGAACCAATGAGTGTGACTGGGAGATTAAAACAGACCTGATTCTGGCAAAGTGACATAATTTTGTGTTTGTGTTTCTATACCCCATTGCTAGGTAAAATTTTTTCCCCAATAGGGCTAATTCAAGAATATTAAGTCAAAGGACTGAAGAACCATAAGCATAAGATATTTAATTTAGTTTAGTTCTAGAAACATCAAATTAAAAGTTTATGAGGTAAAAATTTCTGTGACAAGTATACAAATAAATGAGGTATGATCACATGTGTTTTATCAATTATTTGTGCACTTATGCATACATATAATATACACCCTTAAAGTTCTATTCTGTTCCACATATGAGTCATGTATTCATTTATTGAATACATATGATATTTATTGGGCACCAGCCTGGTAGTGTAGGATTTCCAGGTGTCTGGAATGACACATCCTTTTATTTGATTTTCACAATGTCTCTGAGGTAAATATGTCAGATATTATCCTTTCTTTATTAATAAAGAAATCATTAGGTGTTAGAATTGCCAATGCCAGGAGACCTAGAGCCTTTGCCCTTTGATTTCATCCAGTGTTTATTCACAACACTGTGCAACATCAACTACTCTCATGAATTTACAAAATTGCTCCTGCTGATAGTGCCCATGTGTCATCCACTTGCTTGGTTATAGCTCAAAATATCAGTGTATAACCCAGCATCCTTTTCACATTGTACTCACTAGCTGACCACGTTGATTTTGTATCTACAATTGTGGCTTGCAGAACTAAGAGTACTTTGCCCCTTTATGAACTCTTAGGAATTGTCAAGTTAGTAGATGAGACTCCAATGGAAAAAAGGTATGGATCGCAAGGAAGATGACTAGGATTTCCATTTGAGACTTGTCACTATTATCTGTATGGCTTTACACTCTGACATAATACTCACCTTGAAGGCTGATTGTGAAGATGAAATGCAATAAAATCCATAAGGGAGGGCGCCTGGGTGGCTCAGTTGGTTAAGCGACTGCCTTCGGCTCAGGTCATGATCCTGGAGTCCTGGGATCAAGTCCCACGTCGGGCTCCCTGCTCGGCAGGGAGTCTGCTTCTCCCTCTGACCCTCCCCCCTCTCATGTGTTCTCTCTCTCTCTCTCTCTCATTCTCTCTGTCTCAAATAAATAAATAAAATCTTTAAAAAAAAATCCATAAGGGATTCGTAAACTGTGAAATATCTTGTCCATATTGGTGTGCTGGTTCAGCATGGGTTCTAGGGCCAGTCTGCCCTGAAGTTCCAGGTTCCCTAATTTCTGTCTATGTGATATTGGGCAAGTTATTTTTGCTTATCTTCCCTGTTTCTTGGTTTCTCATCTTTAAAATGAGGATAATAATGGCAGCTGCCAAACAGTTATAGCAAGGGTTATAGTTGTTGTGATGATCTTATGTGTCAGGTACACCTGGTATATAGTACATGCCCAGTAACGTATTGGCTACGAGTAATAATACAAGTAGTATGATAATGGTAACAATGATCACTATTTTAGATTTCCAGGTTATCTCATTATAGTTTTTCAGTCATAATAAATCTCTATTACATTATTTGAAATTCACTTGGTTGAAATTTTATAGTCATATTCTGTCTACATCATTTGCTAGTGTACACTTATGTTGGTCATTCAAGAGCACCTCAAAGATTGTTTCCCCACACTTTATATAAAAGACATCAGCACAGAAGTACCCATTATGTGTATAAATGGGGTACACACATACCCTGTGTGAAGGATGTAATGTAATATATTCAGAGTAATAACCTTGATGTTCTCTTTATTTATTTTAATGGATAATGTATAAATAATGTGGACATAACTGTGCAATAAGCCAATGATAACATCTGAAGCAAGATTCATATAATTATGAAGTAGGTAGTCCCATATTATTTCTTTGAGGAATTTTAATGACTACTAATCTATCCCAGAATAATACTAACTTTCTTGATTTGGTCATCTATAGGCCAACTGGCCATACACTTGCCAAGGTATCATGTTTTGGTAATGTCACACTGTTCAGCAACATCATAGGTAATATTTAGGGTTTCCCCAGAACACTACCATCACCATTTTCAGTTCTACAAAACTAGTCTAGAAAACAGTCAGTAGAGGTGCCTAGGTGGGTCAGTCAGTTAAGCGTCTGCCTTCCACTCAGGTCATGATCCCAGGGTCCTGGGATCGAGTCCCACATGAGGCTCCCTGCTTGGCAGGGAGCCTGCTTCTCCCTCTGCCTGCCACTCTCCCTGCCTGTGCTCTCTCTCTCTCACTCTGACAAATAAATAAAATCTTAAAAAAAAAAAAAAGAAAATGCTCAGTAAATACTTCTGTTTAGCCAGCATTTATTAAATGGTACTATGAGTAGAACATGGTGACAATTCCTAAATATTTTTGAAAATAAGAGCTAATGCTTATTTAGTATTTTTTCTATACCAAGCATTGTTCTAGCACCATATATTATTAATTTCACTGAATCTTCAAATCAACCCTCTGAGGTAGGTACTATCAATATCTCCTCTTGACATGGGTTGCAGATGGGTTACATGAGTAGTAAATTGAGGAACCAGGACTTAAACCAAGCAGTCTGGATCCACTGTTTAAACAGTATTTTTTATTGCCTGTCACTCGGAGATAGTTATCATTATGACAAATTCCTAGATGGCTAGAAGAAGGCATTCTGGTGATGCCTGTAGCACACTGAGATGTAAGAATTTCCCTGAGGACCAGGAGTGGAGTCTAAAATTAACTCCCAGGTTCCAAGTTGCGTCCTCAAGCATGGCTGCATAAAATAGATTGAATAAATCTAAGCAATTTCATAACCTTACTCCACTCCACTGGTGATGGGGTATCGCTGCACTGAATATGTACCAATAACTTTTCCTTCTTAATATTTGTTAGAGTAGGGAATATATGCATTGAGAGTAGGGCAGTCATATCTCCATACTAAGGAATAATCATCAACAGTTACATAAGACAGGTAAATTTGGAAATTTTGAGAAAGGTGAAGGTATAGATTTGCTGATAACTCCCAAATTTAAAACTCTAGATTTAATTTCTCTCCTAACCTTCAGACCTACTTATTCATCGACTACTACATTAACATTTGGGTTGGCCATAGCACATTAAATGCAACTTACCAAAACGTAAGTCATAATGCTCTTCCACCAAGACTGCTCTACATGTGCTCCCTATCAAAGAATGGGCTGACTATCCTCAGGAAGTCAAGTCTGCCTTGCCTCTTCCCTTTCATCTAATGACCAAGCACAGTCATTTGGAACTGCTCAATCTCTCCCTTCTCCCTTCCCAGACCACTCTCCTATGTTAGGTTACTGTTTATTCTCAGCTAGACCCTTCATTCACTCATGAACCTTTAGAATTTACAATAGTATAAGGAAGCAACTGTTGGGTTCTTGCTTTACTCTATCTACAAACACACATTTATAATCCCACTTTCCTGGCCCCTAACCTATTACCTCTGTCTCTCTGTCTCTCTCCAACACACAGACACAAGGACACACACATAAGCAAAAGAGAACATAAAACAGACTATTCCTACTCTAGGTGCAGAGATCACAATTCTTCTAGCACCACTCTTTATGTCTTTTGGTATATTTCTCCCTACCTACCTCTCTCTCTCTCTCTTTTAAAGGTTTTATTTTTAAGTAATCTCTACACCCAACATGGTGCTTGAACTCACAACCCCAAGATCAAGAGTCACATGCTCTACTGACTGAGCCACTCAGGCACCCTTAATTCTTTCTGTCTTGACCTTAACAGTCTCCAGACTCTATTTTTCTATCTGGTATTATTATACATGATCATGCCTCCCTCATCTTTGGACTTTGCTCACCTATTTAGTCATTATAATGATATTTAAGATATACAAAGTCCCAGAGCTCATGGAGAAAACTGGTGAGAGAAAGCAGTAAACAAATAAAGAGATAACTATTACATAAACTCTCCAGGCAATAATAGGGGTTATGTAGGGAATTAACACAGGATGGTATGATAGGGAGTGGTAACCGGCTCGTCCTTCTTGGATATTCTAGAGCCTGGATTATCTATTCTTTCCTTGCATGCTTATTTATATGCATACATAACCAAGTAAATATAAGGATAAATAAGACAGGTAAGTGGATAGCAAGCAAAGAGATGAGATATTTTAATACACTGCTCAAGGTCTAAAGTTTTTGCCACCTTCAGGGTCCTAGAAAATCACTTAACTATTGTGGTCTTGGTGCCTTCAGAACTTTCCCATTTCATTGCCACATTTTTCTATCATGGAAATGGTCCTAATATGGTTGTCTGAAACACTGGCACTACAAATCAATATGTTAATATCATATCAATCAGTTTCTGTGAACTAATAATATAGAATGCCTGACTATATACAAATTCTGGCCCAGGACACCACAATCATCAGAATGAGCCCCTGAGTTCTTTTAGACTTCAAAGTCACCTAGGAATATCTTTGAACATTACTCAAAAACTTTTTTTGTATGAGCTTGAACAAGTTACACATCCTTTGCGTGCTTCCATTTCCTCACTGTGAAATTGAGATATTCACACTACCTACCACAGGATTTTGAGAACATGTGCTTTACCTCTAGCCTGCTCCATGTAGATGTTCAACAAATACTAGCTATATTATTACAGCTTACAATATACTGTTGCTGAAGTTTCTAAATTCTGTTGTTGTGAAGATATTTTAAAAAGCATGTAGCTATATTACTGTTTTGTCTACATTTCCGCAAATGGCTGGATACTTTGAAACATCGCTTTTTCTCTGGGAAGGGCTGAATTTCTCTAAGATAAACAATAGTTGATATCATAGGGACTGGCAGGCAGAAAGAGAAGAAAGAGGTTTAATGGTTATAAGAGGTAGGAACTGGGCCAAAATACAGACCCCCTCAGTTCCATCAATGTTTGTTGAGCACCTCCTATTTACCAGGCCCCGTGTCAGCCTCTAGCATGGTACTTAACTAGGGGTATGCATCTGAATCATTCATGAAGCTTGTTTTCAAGTTACACATGTCCAGGCCCTATTCCCAGGGCTTCTGAGCCAGCAAATCAGGGATGAGGTCTGAGACTATGCGTTTTCAAATAATGCACAGAAAGTCTACATAAATGTATATCTTCATCCCTTTCCCTCCTCCAAATATAGATGTCATATGTTAAACCAGACACTCTTGAATGCCTCTGATCAGTTAAATTTCTGATATGGTTACTTATATGATTATGAAGATCACTGGGTCTTTGTTACTAATTTTAAAAGGGAAGTAACATTTACAAAGCACCTACTATATCAAAGGTGCTGTAAGTCTCACAAAATTTTGTGAGATCTATGTGGCTTTTTTCACATACATAAAAACTCAGGCTCAGGATACTATGTAATTTGATCAAAGTCACATAGGTAAGTGGAAAGGTTGAGATTTAAATTGAAATGGGCCTAACTCTAAGATTCTGCCTTTTCTGAAAAAATACACTACTTCTCTCAGGAAGTAAGGCAGCAAGACCCACTTCATATAGTACAGGGTCTTTAGCCGTGTGTCCCGTGAATGGAATTTGTGGTAGGCTCAGGCTTGGATCAGAGTCATTGCCTCCTTTTGCAGTTCACCAGACATGTCCTACCTATAGGCTGCACCCATGAACAAATTTTTACTAGACCTGTGGGGAGGCTGATTTTCAGCTTCTGGGATCAGATATATGACTAAGCATGAGGAATCCACCATCCCTAGTGGGACAGTCAGTGGCCCAGGTTCTAGGTATTGGTGCCAGGTGAAGAGAATTAAGTGACTGCTTACTGTATTCTATGTTAATGAGACAACTTTCTATAATGCACCATAATTGATCTGAATAAAAGTGTAAATCCAATTTTCAGTATCTCTAGACACCAAGTTCAACCTGTCTGGAGCTTAGCTTTGCCATCTGAAATCTGTTTCACAAGAAGCAGCAAGTAGTTAGGGGAGTTGAGGTCATAAACCTTATGGTATCAAAGGAATGGTAATGGAGGGTGAACCTAAGAAACTGTGGTTTCAGGTTGGAATTCTTTTTTTTTTTTAAAGATTTTATTTATTTATTTGAGAGAGAGAGAAAGAGAGAGAGAGAGAGTATATAAGAGGGGGGAGGGTCAGAGGGAGAAGCAGACTCCCCGCTGAGCAGGGAGCCAGATGCAGGACTGGATCCTGGGACTCCAGGATCATGACCTGAGCCAACGAAGGCAGTTGCTTAATCAACTGAGCCACCCAGACACCCCTCAGGTTGGAATTCTTAAAATTGTTTTTCACCAGCTACATATAAGCCTCCTTCTTCGTTAGGTTGACTAGACCCATAAGTCTGGTGATTAAATCCAACGGGAAAGGATCGTATGTATCCACCACATGCTTGTAAGCAAAAGATACCAATGTAGTAGAATCACATGGGAAAAACAGCCTAGATCCCTGACTCATTACTTTGAGAAAGTTCTTCAGATGAGCTTTTAGACCTGCATCCAACTTTGTATGAAGGAGAAATGCACCTTTACTTCATAAGCCTTTAAGAATTTGAAAACTGTTTGTTACCTCAGCATAGCTTAGCATGACTAAGATTCAAATACAACAATTATGAATTCATGTATTGAAACAAATATAGTTAGCATGAAAGAGCTCAACTCATCATGACTTAATAACAGGTCATGATGGCTTCTAGGGACCTCTTAAGCAATTCTGTATGAAGAAATATAGTGACATTACCTAGCAAAATTAAATGAATATTCAGAAATATTAGTATAAAAATTGTCAAGTTTCCCCTAGAAGCCATTCAGATTTTCATCAGATCATTTGTTTAACCGTAAGATAAGCAGTATTTTTGTTGTTGTTTTTGAGTGAAGGGAGAATAAATCCAACATGAGGACAGTTTTACATAAGCAGTCTAAGTATATATGCATGGTATGGTCATATAGAGCTAATGATCCCTTGGAGCAAAAACCATGCCCATTTCAGAAATTCTGATGCTCAGAGGGATTTTGCATCTTAATTGGGTGAAGACATCAAATCTGTAGCAAACAAAAATAGCATAAGTAGGTTAAGCTGATTCCTAATCAAGTGATGAATTATTTTTAAATAAAGAAAAGTACGGCCTGAAGGAAACCAGTCACAGGATGGAATAGTTTTAGTGTGGTTTAGAGAATAAGAATTTCTAGAAAGAGCATGAGGAACTTCTCAACACAAAAAAAGTAATGGAACAACATGGACTTCAAAATCAGAAAATCATGGAGTTAAGTAAGTCCCAGCTCTACAATTTGAACTATAAAACCATGCTTAACTTTCTGAGTCTTTGCTTCTCATTTGTGAAATGGAGTGAATAGCTTCTGTCTCATGGCACGGTTGATGGGATTATGTGAAATGACTATTCCTCATGGAAGACCATGTTTTCCTAGCCCAGCTCCCAAAGACTCTTACCACTTTCTGAATGATTTGACCAATTTATAATTACTAACTTTCAAAGTCTTAACAGCTAAGAATGTTAATAGCAACTTTCTAACTGCTGCAGGGGTGGGAGTCCAACAGCAAGGTAAAGTAAAAACTGATCTGGGGACTTGTGAGTATGGAACTAATACTAGAAGTTGGGCAAATTTTCACGGCAGTATGTCTGTTAAGTATACAATATTATATGCAAAAGTTCAGAGGGACAGGATTACACAGATTCAGCAAAATTTGGGGGAAAATTGTCCTCGTAGAATGAAGCTTAAAGATGTATCTAACTTAAATTACTGCTAAGAAGTGCAAAAGAACAACAAAAAACCATTAAAAAAACAGAGTTGAGCCTATGTTGTCAATTTTTAACCAGCAACAAGGAGTTGTTGAACAAATGAAATCAGGATATAATAGTTCAGGAAAGCCAGAATAAACATACATGAAAGGGAGTACGATACTGGAAGACAGAAACTTGGCTAATCATATTGTAAATGTCTTAGATAAATGTCACATTGACAAAAGAAATTTCCATTGTATGTAAGATATATGTGTTTCTATTTTGTGTGTGTATATATGTTTATATATACACATATATTTATAAAATTTTGGACACTAGTAATGATTTCTAATGGAGTTTATTACTGGAAATTTATTACAATAATGATAAGCAGCAAAAGTTCATTAAAGTGCCAAACAATCTGCTAGGTACCTGTGACATACAGCTCATTTGACTGAGAATGTATTTTATAATTTCTGTCATGTAATGGTAGATACACAATGCTCTCTTCTAATAATAATTAGCAATATGAACATGAGTTATATTTGTGTTGACTCCTCAGTTTTTGCTTTAATGATAAACGTGTTTAACTATTTTCATAGGTGTAGCATATAAAATGGCATACAAATTAGAGAGGATAAAATTACAAATAAAAGCAAAATTGATAATTCTGTCAGGCCCAAGAAATACCAAGGTAATGAGCCAAGAGATCCTAATTAAAAACAGTTAAATTCATCTATTCCTTCAACAAGTATTTATTGATACACATGGGTACTCTACTAACCTTAAATAATTAAATAAATAAATCATTCAAACAGAATCCTCAGTAGGGATATAGTATACTAATCACTGTGGGATATTAGCTAGTTGAGAGATCTACTTTACATATCATTTACTTATAAAGATGTGATACATGTATATGTATTTTATCGCTGGTAATTTTTGACTATGTCTCAGAAAAATATCACGAGGTAGGATATCTTTAGCAGGTGGCCATGGAGGAGCTGAAGAAAAATTGTCAGGGGAAGGAATAGTGAAGAAAAGATGAACACTTAAGGAAGCATGAGGACATTAGGGAATGGTGTAGTATTTAGTCTGCAGGGTGAAGTGTGGAGACCTCTCAGGAGAAATGAACTTGACCTTTTTAGGTGAAGCATCTTGAGAGTTGGTATTTGCTTCTTCTGCAATGGGTAATGAAGAGCTAGTGGAGATTTCTACGCAAGGGCACGCCAATATCTAGGTCATTATTTTAATTTCTCAAGAGTTCTGAACTGGAAGAAACAAACAGAAATCTTTAACAGTATTAATAATAATAATGAAACCCTTTACAATAATGTGTGAGTTGTCTTGGAAAAGAGAAATGGAAAGAAGGGATGTACAGAGGAAATGAGAGAAATGTTCCAGAGATAGGAAAAAGCTGCCCTACTAAGTGATTGGAAAGGGGCAGGAAGAAATCAATAGTGAGTACATTTGTAAGACTGGATGTCTGGGCTAAAGGCTGTGTAATTAATAGAAATAAGGAAGTCAGGAGAAAGAGACACCACGTCAACAGATTGGAGTTGGGTACAACCACTGAGGTCCTTCTAAGAATAAGGGTATCTATCCTTCATGGAGTTGAAGTTTTTACTAGCGAGAACAAAGATACTGATATGGATGTGAAAGTCACTAATATAGATTTGAAACAGAGGTAGTGAGCTAGGCATTCAAAGATGTGGGGAAAAAAAACCAAAACCAAAATCAAAACAAAAACCCTGGCACTCTGCATATCTCTTGGTAAAGAAATTGGAAGAGGAAGGGTCAGAGAAAAAAGACAGGAGTCAAGGGAGCCGAGAAGCCACAGAAATACGGTTTCAAAAATGGGCTTGTCGGGAGGGTTAAGTGTGGCTGAGAATTCCAGGCAGGGGTGCTGTGTGGGGAATGCTGGACTTGACTGGAATCTATCAGTCGTCTGGAGAGTTACTTAGAGTAAGGCAGGACAGGCTGCACAGGGAAAACAAGCATGGGGCAAAGGATGAAGTGCTGACAGCATATGAAGACCATTCCTTCCGGAAGTTATGAGGGAAAGAAGAGGGAGCTAAAATGACACTGTAGGATGATAGCAGGATCAAGGAAGGGTTTGCTTGTTTTCAAGTAGGAGTGAATCCAAGAAAGAAGAGTTTGAAGATGTTGAAGAGAGGGATGCAAATGTGGAGGAGCTAAGAGCGAAGAGGATGAGAGGCACAGAAGGGCAACAGGCATTGAGTGGACGGAGATTTTTGTTTTCTCAGACAGAAGACAAAGATAAGGAAAGATATGGACAACTTAGAAGTGTGGGAGGGAAGAAGAGTTGAATGAGTTCATATCAGATGTCCCTGCATACAGTGATGTATGAAGTAAGGTTACGGTTTTCTTGAAGTTAAATTTTTAAAAAACAGGTACTCAAAAAAATAGCAAGAATTTCAAGTATTTCAATGCTGAAGAAAACTAAGTTTCCACAGGGACATGGAAATCGCCTCTTAGAAGTGACAACTTGCTTTGCTTTTGTCATGATAAAACTTAACATCAAGCATCTACAAAACAACGGAGGTTCCAAGCAACGATCTAGTAACATGATAAATGTAAGAGAAACACCAAATATTACCAAGAAGGACTCCTCTTGTACTGGGTGCATCTGACAGCTGGCTAGTTTGATTTAAAATTACAATTTGAACAGATATAAACTCTTATTTCTTGACAGTCATTAACCGCGAGCCATAAAAGTGCCATTAATTCTGCAGTAGTCAGCAAAATGCTTTGTAATGATCTAACACTAATGCACCCCACTCCCATAAACCCCCACAGCAGCAAAAGTTTACTCTGTAATACTAGTTGGGTTTTCATAAGCTTAAAATCCCTGCCAATGCACCTGCTTTCCAGAAGATCATTAGGTAAAAATTCCAAGGCAGCACAATCAACCTGGCTTCGGTTACCTTACCGTCTGCTAGAGAAGAAAATTAATGTTATTCCACGAGTCTCTCTCCCAAGACTGACTAGTGTATAGTTACTGGGCCAGCTGTTTGAGGGGTCTTAGGTCTGTTCTAAGCTGCCCCGGCTCATTGTGTGCATGGATCCCAGGTCCCAACACAGCACACGAACACACACCGACTGCAGCCTGCACCAGAGGCTCTACTATTGTACAGGTACTTAATAGGATTACAGCACTCGCAACCACTAGCTTGGCAGCCAGCACTTTGTAGTCCAACCACAGCTTTATGGCAACGCTCACAGAAGCCATGCTTTTTAAAAAAGCACAAAACCAAAACAACGGATATAAACACCAGGGTTCAAGACGAGAAGACAAGGAGAACAGGAAGGCTCCTAATACACGGTTATTGCTAAACCCCATTTAACAAAGGATTTCTCTTTTATTCTCATTTCCTATGGAAAATAATACAAATTAGCATGGAAAATCCTGCTTTCTCTCTGAAAGGAGTTACATAGCCTTAATCTGAAATCTGCTTTTCTTCTGGCTACAAGAAGTCAAGCAGGGCATCCCATCAAACTGCAAGGGGAGATTTGTCACATTTGACTGGTTTTCAGACTGGGGGTCGTCAGCTGGATGCGGATCTGAGACAGAAGTCACCCCACCACTGATACCTACACCCTACGCTGGTCACCCAACTATTCTTCTCCAGCCAAGCCCTCTTCCCTTGCCTGCTGCTGTGTCCAGTCAGGGAAGTGGCAATAGATGAATGCTTCCTTCATATATCAGAGCTGTCCTCCAAGGAGAACTGCAGGGAAATTGCTTTGTTTTACATAACAGCCAACTCTGAAATTTCATTGTAGAAAAGTAGCCATAGGCAAAATGCAGCGAATCTCACAGAATCTCTGGTTTAACCATTTAAAGTAGGACAAAGTCATGACTATTTATAGAGAGGCAGCTTGCTTTTGGATTTGCATGAAACATGATCTCACAATTTTTAAAAGTCAGGGATTTTTTTTACTAGGAATAAAATTTCTTAAGGGCAGTTTTTAAAGTTGGTATCTATATGTAGTAACTACGATTACTTCCTTGTTTTGATGTAAGCTAGAATGCCTTTGTTAGTGTTTGAAAATGTGTATCACAGGATCTCTCTTCCAGTTACTCTTTCCAGATAATGTACCAGCAGAAATGATACCAATGATTCATTTAGGATGACATTTTACATTCAATTAATGTTCCATAGAATGAAAGCAATGTTTCCAAGTTTTTCAATTTAGATTTTAAAGCATGTTTCTATTTTAAAAAGAGTGAATACATGCAAGGATCGATGTATTTTTGTTGTTTGTCAATGTCACTTACAAATTCAAATAAATGATAACCCGCTGCAGAAGAATGCTCACAGAATCAGGAAGAAAAAAAACAACAACCCTATTAGAACTGCATAAATTTTACTTTGTCATTCAACATTCAGTTTTTTAAAATAAAAATACATGAATCTGTAATTACACTAGTTATATACCACATATATAAAAGGTAAAGACTGTTTATTATCTGTAGCAAGGGTGAATAATTAAGAAATTAATTGGATTGGGGTTTGTGTTACATGTCTATCGGGAGTTAACATGTTGGACTAAGATTGTCATCTTTTATATATATATGTGTGTGTGTGTGTGTATGTCAATATAATATATACATGTCAATATATATAGTAGAATGAATGTATATATTGCACACATAATATGTGTTAAATTTATAATATTACACACATATGTGTTAATATGATAGTGTTGCTAATAAGACCCACACAAAGTGCTTTACAGCTTCAAACTTCAACTTCCTCTACTCACCCAACAAACACTGTACAGTCTTGCCTTTGTACAACATTCTCATGCACTTGCACACTTTTAACGCTGTATACTTTTCATGTTTTTTCCTTTACCTTGAATATCATTATCCGAGAATTCAAATTTTCCCCTTTCTGTGAGCTTTTCCCTTCTTTCTGAAGCTCCCTTTTCTGTACCTCCAGACCCCTTTCTGATTATTGCTTTTACAAGAATTCTGACAACACATCCTCACTGCCTGGTGACTGTCACCTCTCGGAGGACAAGCACTTTCTCTGCCTTTCTGGTATCTTAAATCCTGCCTGGCACACAACAGATACTCAATAAGTAGTAATGGATGATTGAATAAAATATGTGAAATTAAAATAGTGGCCAAATTAAGGAAGAACATCATACATAAATCTCTTAAACCATTAGCCTTGTCAATGGATGGGCCAATTGCTCCTCTCTGAAAGTAGCTAATGCTATCTGGCTTGTGTTGACAATGGCACATACCAGATTTCCTTTGGCCAAACATACATTGCCCATAAAATGACCATAAATTTACTATCAGCTTCTGTGGGGGGAGGAGAAAAGAAAATGCTACAACATTAAAGGTGTATATGAATTACAAGGCTTTTTCTTTTCCTTTTCCTTTTCCAAAAACATTAAAATATTTTTTTAAAAATGTATTTCTTTAGAATTGAGGAAATACGGCAATTTCCTTTCCAACCAAGAAATCATTCTTGGTCAGACTATAGCACTCAATCTCAATATCCCATCTCTGAAAGTGATAAACAGAGGTTACATCTTTCTTTGTTTTATTAAACACCAGAATCAGGCTATCATATAGAAAGTCAAAGTTTGATCTCTTTCAGAACATATTCTTTAGATGCTGCTATAGATCGAATGCTTGTGTCCCCTCCATGTTGAAACCAAGCCCAATGTGTTGGAACTTGGTGATGGGGCCTTTGGGAGGTGATTAGGTCATGAGAGTGGAATTCTCATGAAAGGGATTAGTACCTTTATAAAAGAGACCCCAGAAAGCTCCCTCACCCTTTCTGTCAAGTGAGGAAACAGTGAGAAGACAGCCATCTATGAACCAGGAAGTGGGCCCTCATGAGACACCGCATCTGCCAGTGCCTTAATCTTGAACTTCCCAGTCTCCAGAACTGTGAGAAATAAATTCCTGTTGTATACAGGCCACCAAGTTATAGCAGTTGGAGCAGAAGAAGACAGATGATTTGATCACTGAGTTTAAACATCAAGGCCCATGATGATTTTAAGCAAGTACCCTTGCTTAAAATGATAGTATTTTAGGAAAAGTTTACATATATTTGGACTCAACTCGAGCACCTTGCTGCAATATAAAAGAACAGGCCTAATCTGACACACACTTTCAGATCAACCTACACAAAAGTAGAACATCTACCCAGGGGGGAAAAACAAACAAACAATTCATTCTAGGCCCTGTAGCCATCTCCTGTGGCTAAATCTGTCCAAATTTCCAGCTGTATATAAAAAATACATGTTGAGGAAAGGAAAAACCCAAATGTTTTTAATCAGAAAGAAAGTCCCTCTTTTGCCATTCTTGTTTTTCAGAAAGAAGAAAAAAAATTCTTTTATGTAAAACAGAAGAAAAATGATATCTCTAAAATAAAAATTTAGTTACCAAACTTTAAACTACTGTAGATACATATGTATATGGGGAAAATAGGAACAACTATGAAAATAAATTTAATACATTTGCTCATGTTTTAATTCAAATACTCTTTTCCAATTTATACTATGTTTAAATTCTCAAATTTTAATGGCTCAGTTTAGGAAAAAAATTTGTTTCAATCTCAGAGGAAATATTTGGGTCTCCATCAATCACACAGTTGTAAAGTCATGGAAAAAAACTGAAATATGGCTTTGCTTCTAGGTCCTATATGTGCTAGCTAGACTTAGTTGGTTTCAATCTGTTTAAAATTTAAAATGAGTATCAAGTATACACACATTATATTTGCAAGCAGGAAAATAGTCAAAACTGAGAATAATTCTATTTTGAGAGTCAAGATCTTGATTATCTAACTAAATAAGCAGATAGTAAAATGTGACATATTCAGCACATTCTTACCATGATAAATTACCCCTTATAAAACTGAAAGACATACTGTAACTCAGTGTTAAGGTTGCTATGGTAAACATGCCTTCTGGACACAATTCCTTGTTTCCAAATAATTATGTTTTATCTACCATAAGGTAGCCAATTTCTTCCTTTAAATACAGAAGAAAAATGTTTCTGTATTTAACTACGATACTTTCCCAAAGTTGAAATTTCACCAAAAATGTTGGATACCTTACAACAAAGGCTATTAGCTTTATAAGTATGATGGTATCATTATTTTCCTATTTATAGGCTAAGATATTTATTCATTCAACTTTTATTTATATATGGGCAGCATATACTGCTAGACCTTAAGAAGAAAAAGCAAAGTTCTAAACCAGTAACTGAATTTTATAGTCATATACATACATACACACACACACACACACACACACATATACACACACATATATGTATATGTGAAAGTCCCATTGACTTTTCCTTCTATGTATCTTTCAGTTCCATTCACATGTCTACATTTTTTACTGCAACCAACCAAGGTGAAATTATCATCTCTTATATGAACTGTAGTCTCATGGCGTATGTCCTGCCCCCTCCAACACCTTCCACAAATTTTCTATAGTTCATCTAGACTAGAGGTATATTTTCAAATACACACTGAATCACACCATATCCTTGCTTTCAGGCTTTAGTGAATTCCTGGTATCTTAAGGTTAAATATCTAAATCCATAATACTGTTTGCAAGGCCTAGCAGTGATTAGATCTGTGGTTTTCCAGTCTCAGCTCTTGGTGCAATTTCTTCAGTCATTAGCCTCCATTTAGGTCTACAAATGTGCTCTGCCCTGTTCCCTGCTACCTCAGGACCTTTGGCTATGCATGTCTTTTTGAATAAAGAATGCTTTTCTTTGTCTCATAAATGCCTACTCACCTTACAAAGCCACCTTTCTTGAAGTTCAAGATGAGACTGTTTGCTAGACATCTTTGTAGAATTCTGCATTTTTCCATCATAGCAGTTATCATAGTTTTAATTACTTTTCTGGAAATTTGATTAATGCTTATCTTCTTAACTAAGTGCCTACGCCTAGTTTTTTTTTTTTTTTTTTTTTAAGATTTTATTTATTTATTTGAGAGAGAGAGAGAGAGAACACATGAGAGGGGAGAGGGTCAGAGGGAGAAGCAGACTCCCTGCCGAGCAGGGAGCCCGATGCTGGACTTGATTCCGGGACTCCAGGATCATGACCTGAGCCGAAGGCAGTTGCTTAACCACCTGAGCCACCCAGGCACCCACGCCTAGGTTTTTTAAGTTTTAGATATTAAGTATTGAAATTCTATAATAGATAATGACAATTTAGCTCTTTACCCCCTTCTAACTTTTTGATGTTGTTATATCACATATCCCATTTTCCAAAATAAAAGAATTCCCAATTTTTAACTTGGTACATGATTACCCAAAGTCCATTTCTCAAGTGTAGTCATGTTTCTGATCAATGGGATGTAAGTAAAATGTCATGTGGCAATTCCCAGGAACCTTCCATAAATCACTGCTGGCGCATGCCCTTCGCTCATTTTCTTCATCATGCCTTTCTCCTTTCTGTTGTCTTCCCAGCAGAAATAAAGTGGACATGATGACTGGAGGTGAAGCAGTCATTTGGACAATGAAGTGACCTTGGGAATGGAGACCGGCTATGACCATATATGTTTCAAGGGGTTCTGTGATTACTACATTACACATAAAATTGTATTTTTGTATATCCAGATATGGTAGGAAAAAATCTATAGGAATTATCAGATTTTCAGTGAGGGGACCCTGACCCTAAAGATATGAATTGAAGTTGATTTAGTTCAATCTCCTTATTTTACAGCTAAAGAAAACTGCCCCAGAGAGAGAGCTTGTCTTACCTAAGATCATATAGAAACAAATAGGATATATCCAACTAGCCTGAGATCTTGGGCTCTTGGCCGTCTTTTCTAACCTTCTTAACTTCCTTGTCTCCTGTTAACAAGCAGAATTCTTCTCAGCTATTATAACCTGGGAGAAAAAGCTGCTGATCACATTAAGAACTGAAATTAATAGGGGAAGGAAGAGAAAAGAGAAGTATATCACTGTTCTATTTTGTTTACCTATAGGGCCTTGTAAAGAATTAACTAGCTCTAAATGAAATGTCTTTTGATATCTTTTACTTGAAGTAGCATTCTTGCTTCAATTAAGCAGTGCCCAGTGAAACAATAACCCAGTAGGATACAATGAGCCAGAATCTGCTTATCCTCCAAGTTCTTTACCATGCTAAAAAGTCAAACCCATGATGCAGTGTTTGTGCTTTTGTTGATGAGTGCCCAATAAACAAGGAATCCTGTATCAATTGATTTTTTTGTCTTCCACTCAGCCAGAGAAGTCAGTCTGATCAATGTTACTTCTGTCACAGGTACAAGTTTTACTGCCCCAACCCATGACTGAAGATAAATACCAGGGAAGTTCGCGTATCTCTACTGTGGCACATGGGGACTTCCATCTTCCACTTCCTGTTCATGTTTCCTATCTTCAGTGAGAAGATTAAGGGAGTGGTGCTAGAAAGGAGGGTGCAGCAAATAGAGTGGCTGTAGTTATATCTGCAGGTCACACTGGTTTTGTTTATTCTCACATTCTAGGACATGAGGTTTTACAAGCCTAAGCTCCACTTATTGCAAATTCCCAACTGGATTTGACCAACACTTTCCCAGGTAGCTCCTAGGTGCCCAGCCATGAAAGAGGCCCTTTCTCATGTTATGTTCGTAAGTCCTGACAATAGCCCTCTCATTTTTAAAGATGAGGAAATTAAGACCACCCACGACAGACTCAACAGTCAGAACCATTAAGCCAGAACAGGATTCCAAATTAAATCTGTCTTCCTTTACATCTCACTGCAGCATTTTTCTTCCTACATAGGGCAACAGAATATACTTTCTGACATTCTAAATGCTAAAGAAAAGACTACATCATTTAAATTACGAATATGACAATATTTCACTACAGCCTGGGCCAGGACAGTATCAGAAGGCTCAATAGTAAAATGGTGTAGCGTAGATATGTTAATGACAGAACTGCCCAGGGTAAAGAATCCCAAGCAGTGGCTTGTATTTAAAGGCTGAATTATCATGCAAAAATTTCAAATTTCAAAATAGCCGTTTTTATCTTTGCAATTGTGTGTGTGTATTTCCAGTACATGAGAATATAGAGTGTTTTTAGGAAGTCTTTTTTTAAAGATTTTTTAAAATTAATTTATTTGACAGAGAGAGACACAGCGAGAGAGGGAACACAAGCAGGGGGAGTGGGAGAGGGAGAAGCAGGCTTCCCGCCGAGCAGCGAGCCCGATCTGGGACTCAATCCCAGGACCCTGGGACCGTGACCTGAGCCGAAGGCAGATGCCTAACGACTGAGCCACCCAGGCGCCCCTGTTTTTAGGAAGTCTTTATGCCTGTGGTTTTAAAACAAAAATACTAAAGAAGGCTGCACATTCCCATGTCCAACAAAAAATGAAAAAAAAGAGTGTTAGGACTCCTAGTGTCCTTATAAGAAGACAGAGGTAGAGACTGGAATGATGTTGCCATAAGCTAAGGAACACCGGAGGCCCCCAGAAGCTAGAAGAGGCAAGGAAGTTCCTTCCCCAGAGGCTTCCGTGAGAACACCCTGATTTTGGACTTCTGGCCTTGCAGACCGTACAGTGATGACAAATTTCCGTTGTTTGAAACCGCCTGGATTTGTGGTATTTCATTAAGACAGCCCACAAAATTAATACGTATGCCGATACTAGCTGTCTCTGAGTGTCACTGAGAATACCGAAAAATAATCTTTTTTTAATATCCGAATTTTATTGAGAATACAGAGAAATTTTCCACATGTTGGTATTTCTGCATCTCATTTATAAAGTGGTAAATAGTTGAAGTGCCGAAAAATAATTGTCAGAAATGACCTCATCTCAGTAAGTTCTAAAATAAGGGGAAAATGCATCTAAGAAATGATAGATGAGGGCGCCTGGGTGGCTCAGTCGGTTAAGCGACTGCCTTCGGCTCAGGTCATGATCCTGGAGTCCCGGGATCGAGTCCCGCATCGGGCTCCCTGCTCGGCAGGGAGCCTGCTTCTGCCTCTGACCCTCCCCCCTCTCATGTGCTGTCTCTCTCTCATTCTCTCTGTCTCAAATAAATAAATAAAATCTTAAAAAAAAAAAAAAGAAATGATAGATGAAATACTTCCCCTCAGTGCCCCCATAGCACACTGTGAATCCCTCTGTCGACCTGTTGTTTTCCCCAACAGCCTGACAAGTACTTGAGGATAGAACTCTGGGCTTTTTGTAACTTCTACACTCAGCAGAGAGCCTGGGGCCCTAATAAGGACTCAATAAATATATGTAATAAACACATGAATAAAGGAATAACAAAATAGTATAGATTTTTAACCTTTTAGGAAAATAACAGGTTTTTTTTTTTTTAAGAGGTATTTAAATTTTGTTTCCTAAAACTAAAGTATGGTAAATCCCTTTATTTAAAGACAGATGAGGGGCGCCTGGGTGGCTCAGTCGTTAAGCGACTGCCTTCGGCTCAGGTCATGATCCTGGAGTCCCTGGATGGAGTCCCGCATCGGGCTCCCTGCTCGGCGGGAAGCCTGCTTCTCCCTCTTCCATTCCCCCCCCGCTTGTGTTCCTGCTCTTGCTGTCTCTCTGTCAAATAAATAAATAAAAAAATCTTAAAAAAAAAAAAAATAAAAATAAAGACGACAGATGATTTTAAAAAATTTTTATCATTTTCAACTTTTTCAGTTTTTAAATCTCTGTTGTTAAAAATGTAATCAATGCTCTTTTAAAAGTAAAACTTTATGGAGCCAAAATTAATTCCATAATAGAAATAGTTTTGCCTTTGATACCACTTGGATTCCACTTATGCACTCAAGTAGTTTGGAACATCTGCAGAAAATTTTAAAACTAAAAGCTATCAAAAGTTTCCATTTTTCATTCAAGCAAGCATTAATAATAGAAATCAATATCCTTTAATCCAAAAGGTAATAAGAAGAAAGAAAAGAGATGAAGAGAGAGAAAGGAGAAAGTTCAGAAGAGAAAATAAGATGAAAAGGAGAAACAGTAAATTTGCTCAACCAGATCTTTGAAAATTCAACAAGAATACCAAAGTGTTTATGGAAAACAAAATAAGTTTAATTCTGATTTGAAAAGTCTTCTGTTGACCTCAGGTTTTAGACTAAGAAGGGCCATATAATCTTCCCATTTAATAGGCTCACATTCAGCATTGTGCTTTTTTTTTTTTTTTTAAGATTTTATTTATTTACTTGACAGAGAGAGACACAGCGAGAGAGGGAACACAAGCAGGGGGAGTGGGAGAGGGAGAAGCAGGCTTCCTGCAGAGCAGGGAGCCCGATGCGGGGCTCGATGCGGGGCTCGATGCGGGGCTCAATGTGGGGCTCAATGTGGGGCTCAATGTGGGGCTCAATGCGGGGCTCGATGCGGGGCTCGATCCCACGACCCTGGGATCATGACCTGAGCTGAAGGCAGAGGCTTAACGACTGAGCCACCCAGGCGCCCCTCAGCATTGCTCTTTAAAGAACTATTCCTCCTTTGGATAAAATACCATTTTCACTTTAGAAGAGTTCATCTCTTATTTTGAAAAAGGTTATGTTTTAACCAGCTCCACCCTTCCACTTTGACAAAACTTGAACTCTGTAAACTCCCAGAAATACAACTCCCCTATATGCTAGTACATCACCAGGAGCAGCTTAAAATAAAAACCTGTTGTGTTGAAAGAAAAGCAATTTACAAACATCTTCTTTTTTTTAAATTGAAAACAACAAGCTTTTCATAATGTATGAATCAGTATCTTCTAGATGTTTCCACAAAGGTGAAATATCCCTTTATAGAATGCAAAATGCTTAATTTTCTCTTCTACTCACTTCATACTCTCAGTTCATCATGCTTTCTTATTTATAATATCCATTTACAGAAATTATTCCTGGCATTTTTTCCAGTTGATAAATACTGTCACGGTAATTATTAAGTGTATATTTCTCTACTCAGCTAACTTGCCTTTTTATTAAACCTCACACTCTAAAAACTAATTGTATGTAAAGTCAACGGGCTGCATGTTTAAGAATTTTAATTACTTTTCTATGATCACTTTATATTCTATACATAACATCCAGGTAACACAGCTTCTACAATGATAAGCAGTTTAATTAGAAAGCAAAGATAAGAAAAATGCTTTTTACATTACCAAATTTGTACATGCCAGTCACATGGTAACTTGGACTGGTCTTTTCCTGCAGAATTTTAAAATGTGAAATGTTAATAATAGGTGGACCTTACTTCCTAACAGTCTAGCAAATGCTTTGTTAATATGCCATTTGGTTCTTTCTCTTTTGTACATGTAAACACTATGGTTGTAATTAGGTTGCAGAACTGAATCTGCCTTTAATCTTCGTGCCAGTCCAAACAAGTTCTTTCTCACACTCCTAACCCGGCACGAGAATCACAACACATAGATGCAAATGTAAGCCATGCGCTGCCAATACCATGCCTGCCCTTTCCACAAACTGTCTCAGAGGATAGCCATTGATTTTCTAGTTATTATGAACATGAAATTATTGGATGACAGATGATAGAGTGTTAGGTTCTACAAGTATTTTCCCAAATGGGTTATCTAGCCAGGGTTGCCATGGTAACTACGCTGTTTGACAGACCTTCCCACAAAGAACCCTTTGCTCAGAATTCAGCATCAAATAGCTCTCTGCTTACTACAGGCTCATGCTAAATCACAGAACTTAGAAGCTTTCTTATAAAGAAGAGGGTTTTCAGAGTGAGTCCATTCTGGTACCCAAAGTACTAACCTAAAATGACATTGAGATACATTAGCTCAGTATTTTCCCCAAGTGGATGAAGACTTTGCCAAGGCCTGGTCCCTGTACTATTAACAAAGGCGGTGTTAATTCATAAAAGATAAATTAATAGTTCCGAGAGTGCCGGGTCCATGGGGAATATAAGTTCTGCCTCACAACACACAACTCATTAGGAGGAACGATACTCACAAATCAGGCATTTCTCGAATGACTAAAGGTTGTAGCATTTATCAGTGCAATATTCACACTGTGAAGATGGAGTTGGGGTTGCATTTTTCTTTTATATATATATTTTTTGTTGCCACACATACTATATCTATCTATCTACCTATCTATCTATCTATCTATCTATCTATCTATCTATCTATCTATCTATCTATC
>NW_023270314.1:34935260-35256904 GCF_011800145.1 Mirounga leonina
ATCTATCTATCTATCTATCTATCTATCTATCTATCTATCTATCTATCATCTATCCTCTATCTATATACATACAGACACCCACACATATATATGATGTTTTCAAATTAAAATTATCTTTCTAAATAAAGTATTTTTAAAGTTGACAAGTCTCTTCCTAACTTTGGCTCCACACTCAGCAGAGGTTTATAAGCTGGTACGGTTAAAATGAGTTGTCCTGGATGAGTGTAGAACAATAATACCATATCAAAACAAATTGAGAACATCATAATAACCTGGTCAAGATGAAGGGAGCCACCTTGCTATCTACAAGTAGGCTTTGATTTTTTTCCTTCTTTTCCTTTTTCAACTGCTCCATTTCCTTGTTCTCTTTTTTCTTGATAAATAAAGATTGCTCTTAAAAAACCATTCTGGAAATCAAGAGTTTTAGTATTCCTATTAAAGAATACTTTGTATTCTTACTAAGTATTTAGTATTTCATATTCTTACCAAGAATACTTTGTTAGACTTATCTAATACTGGTATTTTAGTCTTTCTACAGAATGTATCATCACTCAAAGAGAACAGAAGGTGGATTTTGCATCCATTCAATACTTTATAGAAGAAATCCTATAGGAATAGATACTAAAGGTCACATTCTTTACTTGTAGGAGCAACTCATCTTCAAGTTTCTATCCAAATTCTCTAGTGACTATTAAAGGCCAGAGATACCCAGCCCTAGCTTTATGATATTCTATTATCTTAAGGGAAGGGATCCAAAACTGATTTTAATTCATCTTAAACTAAAAAACCATATACATTCAACATTTCTTGTTATGTAGAGGAGGGAGATATAACAAGTAAACTCCAGCAAATAATGATAGTATGTCATAGTTCCAATCGTTTTGTACTATGTAGTTTTAACCGAATTTAACTATTAGGATCGTTGTGGCAAAGTTTTTGATATTCCAGATTTCAATTAACCTGAATCATGGGAAATTCAATTTTCCCTTTGTACATGCCCATAACAGACAAATCTATACCTCTGCAGATTTCTATGAAAAGCTCCAGACCTATATAGCCAAAGGTCTACTGGATGTTTTTATATTTCTAGTGGGATGGCCAAAAGACCCTTCAAATTTAACATGTTCAATCTTAAACTCATTCAATTCATTGAATTCCTTCTCTGTGCACCTACCATTTCCCTAAGCCAACTACTGTCTTTATTAAAAAATGGTAACACCATTTACCCAACTGCCCATGCTAGAAACTGGAGAGTCATCTATATTATCAATCACTAAGTGCTATTAATCTTATCTAATTAATATCTTTCATATTGCTCCATTTTTCTGTCCTAGTCCAAGGCCATCATGATCTTTCCTAGATTACAGTGGAAGACTGTCTACTTGCATTCAGTCTCGTCCTATCCAGACTCTATAAGGCAACTAAATTAATCTTTATAAAACATAAATCTGGGCAGGTCACCTTCCTGCTTTAAACCTTCTAATGCCTCTTCATTGCCTTCAAGATACAGTTTAATCATCTTATATAACATGCAAGCCCCTTCATAATCCAAACTTCACCGTTTATCTTTCTAGTGTCATTCTTGGCCACTTCATTTCCTCAAAACTCTGGCCAGATTGAATTATTTTTTTTAGGTTCCTGATCAGTACATGAATTCTTTTGTTTCTAGGTCTTTTCTTACACTGTTTTATGGCGCAGGAATTTTAAAATATCAATGTTGAGTCTCTGTATGCCCCAACCCCTTCTACCTCTTTGTTACCCCCACCTTTTAATTAACATAGAATCCCCCCCTTTTTTACTGTCAAGAAGGAATGAAACAGTAGATCAGGAAGTTGAAAAAAATTTTTAAAGAGCAAATTCTTGTCATTTGAATTTCAAAAGCTTCACCCTGGGGATGTGGTTGACAGTAAACAGAGGGGGAAAACAATCAGGAACTAGACAATGTATTTTAAGAGAATTCATTGAAGAGCAGCAGGGAAGTAAATGAAACTGAGCTATACCTGAAATGGCCTATCGGGTTGAATGAGGATATTCTCAACAATGACTTACCTGAACTGTCACCTGAAAACCAGGTCAGAATGAGGATTTTTCAGTAGGTGACAGGTAGATAGGAGAAGACATGGAAGATCAGACATTCATTTCATTTCTTTTTTTCAGCTTTATTGAAGTATAATTGACAAATAAAATTGTAAGATACTTAAAGTATACAACATGATGTCTTGAAATGTGTATATATTTTGAAAGGATTCTCTCTCCCCAATCAGGTTAATTAACATATCTATCACCTCACATATTCACCTTTAAATTTTTTGGGGGGGTAAGGACATTTAATTTCTACTCTTTTAACAAATTTCAATTGTATAAAACAGTGTTATCAACTATAGTCACCATGTTATACACTGGATTCTCAGATCTTATTCATCTTATAGTTGAAATTTTATACCCTTTTACCAACCTCTCACCATTTCCCCCACTCTCCAGCCCCTGGCAACCACTTTTCTACTTTCTGTTTCTTTTCTTTTCTTTTTTTTTGAAAACAAACCATATTTAAGAATTCCTTTGATACATTAACAGCAAAACATTTTAGAAAATTTGAAAATTATCTTTCAATATATCTATATACTTTCATATAAATGAGATGGCATTATCCTGCATTCCCAGTTACTTTTTCACTTAATAGGAGTCCATGATATGATATATAGAAACCCTAATGACTCCACCAAAGGGGATGAGTTTTTTTTTTCTTTTTTTATTCTTATGTTAATCCCCATACATTACATCATTAGTTTTAGATGTAGTGTTCCATGATTCATTGTTTGTGCATAACACCCAGTGCTCCATGCAGAATGTGCCCTCCTCAATACCCACCACCAGGCTAATCCATCCTCCCATACTTTGTTTCTATGAGTTTGACTTTTGCTTTTAGATTCCACATATAAGTGTATCATGTAGTATTTGTCTTTCTCTGTCTGGTTTATTTCAATTAGTATATCCTCCAGGTTCATTTATGTTGTCACAAATGAGAGGATTTCCTTCATTTTTAAGGCTGAATAATATTCCACTGTGTATATACACCACATTTTCTTGATTCATTCATCTACTGATGGACACTTAGGCTCTTTCCATACCTTAGCTAATGTAAATAATGCTGTAATGAACATGGAAGTATAGCTAACTCTTTGAGATGATGGTTTTATTTCCGTTGGATACACTCATAAGTGGATTGCTGGATCATATCGTAGTTCTAGTTTTAATGTTTTGAGGAAACTCCATACTGTTTTCCCTATGGCTATGTAAGTTTATATCCCCAGTAACAGTGTACAAGAGTTTCCTTTTTTCCATATCCTCACCAGCATTTGTTAGCATGTATCATTTTGATAATAGCCATTCTAACAGGTGTAAGGTGATATCTCATTGTGGTTTTGATTTGCCTTTCCTGATGATCAGTCATGTTGAGCACCCTTCCATGTACCTGTTGCCCATTTGTCTCCCTTCTTAGAGAAAATGTCTACTCAGGTTATCTGTCCATTTTTTTAAGTGGCTTATTTGGGTTTGTTTGTTTGTTCATTTGTTTTTTTGCTATTGAGTTGTAAGATTCCTCATGTATTTTAGATATTAACCCCTATCAGGTATATGGTTTGCAAATATTTTCTCCATCCATAGGACGTCTTTTCATTTTGTTGATGGTTTCCTTTGTTAAGCAGAAGCTTTTTAGTTTGAAATCTTCTTTATGTTTGCTTTTGTTGCCTTTGCTTTCTGTGTCAAATTCAAAAAATCATTACCAAAACTAATAGCAAGGAGTTTATTCCCTGCTTTCTTCTACGAGTTTTATGGTTTCTGATCCACATTCAAGTCTTTAATCCATTTTGAGCTGATCTTTGTAAATAGTATAAAATAAGGGTTCACTTTCATTCTTTGGCATGTGGCAATTCAGTTTCCCAATATACCATTTACTGAAGAGACTACTGTTTCCCCATTGCATGTTCTTGACTCTGTTGTCCAAAATTAAGTGATCATTTATGAATGAGTTTATTTCTGGGTTCTTGAATCTGTCCCATTGATTTATGTGCTGTTTTTATTCCAATACCATATTCTTTGGATTACTATAGCTTTGCAATATAGTTTGCAATCAAGAAGTGTGGTGCCTCTAGCTTTGTTTTTCATTCTCAAGATTTTTTTGGCTATCTGAGATCTTTTATAGTTTCACAGAAATTGTGGGATTTTTTTTCTTTTCTGTAAGAAAAACCATGGAAATTTTGAAAGAGATTGCACTAAGTATGTAGATAGCTTTGGGTAATGTGGACATTTTAACACCATTAATTTTTCCAATCCATAAGCATGGAAAATTTTTCCATTTTTTTTGTCTGTCTTCAAGAATTTTTTTCATCAAAGTCTTAATAGTTTTCAGTGTATAGATCTTTCACTTCCTTCAGATACCCATTTCTGATGCCTTATACTAATAGGAGCTCCAACAAAGACCAAAATCTTGAGAAAGTGGGTCAGGGCCCTTAATTAACTGAAATTAAGTTTCCAGAATACAATAAAAAAGGAGTGTGGGGCACCAGGGTGGCTCAGTCGGTTGAGCATCTGACTCTAGTTTTGATCAGGTCATAATCTCAGGGTTGTGGGATCAAGCCCTTGAGATTCTATCTCTCCCACTCCCTCTGCCTCTCCCCCCTTTCACACGCATGCTCTCTCTCTCTAAAATAAATAAAAATATCTTAATAAAAGAAAGGAGTGCTAAACAAATTAATTGTTCTCAAAGGCAATAGACAGTTACCTTAATCCATGAGTTCATGTACTGATATTTGTACCTGTCAGGTATCTAGATTGTCTTCCCTTTAACCTCCTCTCTGCCTTTTCTCAGTGAGCCCCAAAACTGACAGTACATCCGAGTGACTGGGAGAGTTTTTCTTCTTCTTCTTTTCTTTCTTTTTTTCTTTTTATTTATTTATTTTTTAAAGATTTTATTTATTTATTTGACAGAGAAAGAGAGACAGTAAGAGAGGGAACACAAGCAGGAGGAGTGGGAGAGGGAGAAGCAGGCTTCCCACTGAGCAGGGAGCCTGATGCAGGGCTCGATCCCAGGACCCTGGGATCGTGACCTGAGCTGAAGGCAGACTTAACGACTGAACCACCCAGGCACCCCCTTCTTCTTCTTTTCTAAATCTTAATTATTTTGGAATACTTCAAGTGTGCATAAAAATAAAATAGTCCAATGAGCCCCCTATACCTAGTACTCACCTATAGCAATCATCAATTCATACTTTGGGAAACTTAAAAAAAAATGATAAATTGAAAAAAGTCAGTAATATCAAAGATGTATGGAACCAGAGTTTTAGGGATGGGGCCCAGGAACCTGACTTGTTTTAAAGCTTCTTAAGTGGTATGGACTGGCAGCCAGAGTTGACAATTACTGGACTAGTCAACTCATACAATTTAACTCCTTATACAGTAAGACAAGGCATCACAGAGATGCCATGCTACCCACATCTCGGAACCCACAATTACTCCCTTCATACCATGCCTGGCTTATTGCAGATTATCTTTCTAGTTGTCTACTTCTGGGTCTATATTTTATTCAGTGTTACATTTTTGATGACTGTCACTGTGCTTGGCACATAAAAAGTAGTTAACAAAAATGTCTGAGTGAATGAATTATATGCCAGTATTAAGTAAAATTTACCTACCATTTCAGAAGACTTTAGTAAAGACTCTCTCTCTTTCTCTCTGAGTTGTTATCAGAAAAACAACCTCATGGTGTTCCTTTTTTTTTTTTTAAAGATTTTATTTATTTATTTATTTGAGAGAGAGAATGAGATAGAGAGAGCATGAGAGGTGGGAGGGTCAGAGGGAGAAGCAGACTCCCCGCCGAGCAGGGAGCCCAATGTGGGACTCGATCCCGGGACTCCAGGATCACAACCTGAGCCGAAGGCAGTCGCTTAACCAACTGAGCCACCCAGGTGCCCACCCTCATGGTGTTCTGATTGAAATTTTAAGTGAAAGTTTTCACTGACATTTGTCAATATATTTAGTTATTCTCTACCCCTTGTCATCCCACTCACCACCATAACCAACCTTATATTTCTAGTACATTTATCTACTTATCACATCAAGAACTCTTAGAATCCAAAATAATTTTTATCATAAAATTGGACTATATCTTTTTTTCAGTGGCTTTAAACCTTGAAGCTAGGGACATGTGTGATTTTTTTTTTAATTTGTGATTTATTTACATTTTTCCCAAGATAACCAAAGTACTCCCTCTCCTTTTCCTCCTGTTCCTGATGGAACTATCTTGTATCTGACAAGTATTTAAGGGAACAGAATATGACTCAAAATCTCCTGATTTAATTGTGCTGCTAAAAATAGCATTCCTAGTTCACAACTAATCTTTAAAAATGAAATCATGATACAAAAAGATGATAGAAATAAAAAGAAAATAAGGGCAATGAAAAGCCAACCAAACAAAAAAAGAGCAGATATTTTCCCAAACATTCATCCTGAGGTTTACCAGCTGCTGCTTCTCAGTATCAAGTATGCTGGGATCATAAGTTCTCATGACATGGCTAGACGGCTATATGCTGCCTGTCCCTAGCAAGCTGGCTTTAGTTCAACTGAATGAGTAAAATGGGGAAGACATGCCATCAATTTAAAAATTTTTAAAACTTCTTATGGCTTTCCTTTTTAGACTTTTTCATACAGGAACAATTATGACTTGAATTATTAAGTAAATAAGTATCACTCAACAACAAGACCCAAGTCGACATGGAAGATATCAAGTCCCTAAATCTGAGGACATAATAATAACTTTTCTCTTCAATCTAGTTCACGTTATACACAAAACACTACAGGAGGTGCTGTGTGGGCAGAGAGAAATAATACATAAGACACTGACCCTGCCCTCAAAGGGCTTAGTAATTTCTTTTGATGTTTTTCTTAGACAAAATAGAAAACAACCTTTCAGTCTCTGATCATTGTGATCAAAAATCATGGTTGATTCTCCATCAAAATCCTAAAGGAGAACACAGGCAGCAACCTCTTCGACCTCAGCCACAGCAACTTCTTCCTAGAAACATCGCCAAAGGCAAGGGAAGCAAGGGCAAAAATGAACTATTGGGACTTCATCAAGATAAAAAATTTTTGCAAAGCAAAGGAAACAGTCAACAAAACCAAAAGACAACTGACAGAATGGGAGAAGATATTTGCAAATGACATATCAGATAAAGGGCTAGTATCCAAAATCTATAAAGAACTCATCAAACTCAACACCCAAAGAACAAAGAATCCAATCAAGAAATGGGCAGAAGACATGAACAGACATTTTTCCAAAGAAGACATCCAAATGGCCAACAGACACATGAAAAAGTGCTCAATATCGCTCGGCATCAGGGAAATCCAAATCAAAACCTCAACGAGATACCACCTCACACCAGTCAGAATGGCTAAAATTAACAAGTCAGGAAACGACAGATGTTGGCGGGGATGCGGAGAAAGGGGAACCCTCCTACACTGTTGGTGGGAATGCAAGCTGGTGCAGCCACTCTGGAAAACTGTATGGACGTTCCTCAAAAAGTTGAAAATAGAGCTACCATATGATTCAGCAATTGCACTACTGGGTATCTACCCCAAAGATACAAAAGTAGGGATCCGATGGGGTATGTGCACCCCGATGTTTATAGCAGCAATGTCCACAATAGCCAAACTGTGGAAAGAGCCAAGATGTCCATCAACAGATGAATGGATAAAGAAGAAGTGGTAGATATATACAATGGAATATTATGCAGCCATCAAAAGGAATGAGATCTTGCCATTTGCAATGACGTAGATGGAACTGGAGGGTATTATGTTGAGTGAAATAAGTCAAACAGAGAAAGACATGTATCATATGATCTCACTGATATGAGGAATTCTTAATTGTAGGAAACAAACTGAGGGTTGCTGGAGTGGGGGGTGGGGTGGGAGGGATGGGGTGACTGGGTGATAGACACTGGGGAGGGTATGTGCTCTGGTAAGCGCTGTGAATTGTGCCAGACTGTTGAATCTCAGATCTGTACCTCTGAAACAAATAATGCAATATATGTTAAGAAAAAAAAAAAAGAAGAAGAAGAAGGTAGCGGGAGGGGAAGAATGAAGCGGGGGAAATCGGAGGGGTAGACGAACCATGAGAGACGATGGACTCTGAAAAACAAACAGGGTTCTAGAGGGGAGGGGGGTGGGAGGATGGGTTAGCCTGGTGGTGGGTATTGAGGAGGGCACATTCTGCATGGAGCACTGGGTGTTATGCACAAACAATGAATCATGGAACACTTCATCTAAAATTAATGATGTTATGTATGGGGATTAACATAAGAATAAAAAAAAATCATGGTTGATTCTGATTTTTGAGAGAGTATTATTGCTCAACAAACTCAAAACTTGCCCCATGGGTGGGAAAGGTGGGACTGTAATAAGGGAGGGGCACACAAACTGGGTACCAAACTTGTCTGTTTTTACATAGAGAGAAAAGAGGAAGAGGCCCTGTAGATGCAAAGTATAGAATGTGCAAGGGCCCAGAGGAATTTATGGGTTCACAAAATGAAGAGAACTATTTCTGGCTGACAAAGAGTTTGGGAAGAACTGTAGGAGATTAGATTTTAGGATGAAGATCAGAAATAGATTGTAAAGTCTTTTTGTGATACATTCTGGACTTTCACCTTCATCTTGCAGATAATATAGTTGGTATCAAGTGAAGTAGTATGTTTGGGTTTATTCTGGAAAGGAGAAATTCTGGCAATACTGAATAGTGGACTGAATAGCCCATAAAGAGGCCATTATAACAAACTAGACACAGTAGGAAGCAGGAATGGCAAAGAGGGGATGGATTCAAGAAGCTATGGAGAAAGCTGAGACAAAAGAGACAGAAACGGGAGCAGATTCTGAGGTTTCTTTTTCTTTTTTCTTTTTTTTTTTTTTAAGATTTTATTTATTTATTTGAGAGAGAGAGACACAGTGGCCACCCAGGTGCCCCAGATTCTGAGGTTTCTGACTAGATTACAAATTCATAGCGAATACACTGGAAGAGAACATTTTATAAATCACACATTCATAATAAAACTATTAAATCTAACACACAGCCCAATACAAGAACAAGTTAAAAAAAAACAACTGAAACATGTTTATTATAGATGTTAGAGAAACTGATGTTATTACCATGAGCTACTGGAGAGAAACTTTCAATTTTGAATAGCTTCCCTTCATTCTCAGTAGACATTCACGAACTGCTTCCTGAGTGAGGGAAATGGTATATTTATTTGTTTGGCTATAGTCAGGCACAGTGTTAAGTGGTGACAATTTGTGGCTTCATGAATATTTTAAACTTATCTAGCCAGCAGATCAAAGGAATCAGAAGGAAAAATTTTTACCATTTACACAGAACATTTGAATTGCAAGTGAGGGTTTTTTTTTTTTTTATTTGTTTGCTTGATTTTTGTGTTTGTTTTTTTGCTACATGTGAAGCACATTATGGTTAGCCACCTATTTATAATGCATACACTTTAGTCATTAGGCAGAATTTTTAAAATACTAAGATCCTAAATATATGTGAAAGACAACTCTATTATACAATCCAGAATCACAAGAATACAACAAAAAAAGCCTAACAACTGTTAAATTCAGCTCTACCTCAAAAATACAAAGGGTACTGGTGCTGGTAAAGGGAGGTCTAATTGCCCAACGAGGTTACACTTCTCCAGAACTATTTTAGCTCTTGGACATGTTTATAGAAAGATGGTTTTACATGACTTGCAAAGGCACTTTTATAGGATAGGTCTTAATGAAATTATTTTTCAGTGAGAGTTAGGTTAGATCCCACTGTAAGAAAAGGTAGAATGATGCACTGGGGCAGTTTTATGGAGTTGTCTTCCCCTGGCTACACCCCCTCACTCACCCTCTCTTTCTCCTCCTGGCTGAAACCTGTAAACATTTTAGGGCTGACAATCCCAGAACAAAACAGAACATATGTAGTATATTTTCCAACAGAAAGAAAAAAAAATAACCCATGAAGTCTTAATTTCTAAACTATGCCTTCTGCCCAAAATGCACCCTCGATGGTGCCTCAAATGTGTTGTAAATCACTTAACACAGATTATTCAAATTTAGATGAATCTGAAACCCCATCAGAAGAGTATTAGTCGACTGTTTCACATGGAGGCCAATTACATGTTTTCTATATCATTCCCTGACTACCCACTAAAATTTTGCTGATATTAGCCTATCCAAAATGCCTTTCTGGGACTTAAGTACCAGTAGTGACTATTACAAAATTCATCCATGGTTTATGTCAGATTTAAGTTAAATGCACAACAAGGAGAAGAATGCTGCTCAGAAACTGCAGATTCAGTAGATATAGAAACAAAGAGAATGTATTTGCGTATTGCTTTCTTAGTCTTGCAACCAGAACCTGAGTTATCTGACAACTGCTTCATAACTGAAGGCTGCTCCAGTATCCCTTTAGAAAAGTTGCACCAGAGCCTGAGTTTCAAAGAGAACGCCATTTTACATATGAAGCGGCCACAGAGGGCCAGGACATTCTCTTCCTCTGACAGCCTTCTCCTTATTGCAGTGCCCTTTGCAGGATGCAGGGAGTCCTCATTATTAGGCACAGGGAGTAGAAGCATCTACCCAAGCAGGAGTAATAGTATTTTACTCCAAAATGAAAGGCCCATGAAACAATTAAGAAAAAAATACAAGAGGAAACGATTGCTTTTTTCTTTCTCTTCTGTTGACATCAATATCATATGTCACTATGGGTTGAAATAATTAAAAAACCCATAGTTCTAGGGGCACCTGGGTGGCTCAGTCAGTTAAGTGTCTACCTTAGGCTCAGGTCATGATCCCAGGATCCTGGAACTGAGCCCTGCATCGGGCTCCCTGCTCAGCAGGGAGTCTGCTTCTCCCTCTGTCTCTCCTCCCCCTGCTTGTGCTTGCGCTCTCTTTCAAATAAATAAATAAAACCTTCAAAAACCCATAGTTCTGTAAAAATTTAAGTGTGTTGGATAGAAAAAAAACCCCAGGAAGACAACTGTCATAGGATGGTAAAATAGGTAAAAGAAATAAGAAACAGGATAAAGGGACCCAATTTGCCATATGAATTTTAACATTCTTTTTATCTTTTTTATGTGAGCCTACGTGGTTATTTATGCGTATAACATCTGTTAATGGTGATTTTTTTGAATAACTATAGATAATCTTTTTCTTACTTCTTTTTATATACTTTGGTCGTTTGTATTTCTGACAACGTGTCTTATTTGTGTAATAAAAAAAAATACTGAATTTTAGTGGATCAAATAAAATATCAGTATTCCTGAATTGCGTATGCTGGTACATAAAGTAAACCCTTCATTTTTAGGCCTTGCTAGTTTTCTAATATTTCCTAAGATGAATGACTCAAATCCTTAATAATAATACAAATAAGTAAAAGTACTGAAAAGTGTTGTCTTTTGTAAGTGCTTGTTTTATAGCTGAGAATATTTTATGGATAAATTTATGTAGATGAGATGAAAATAGTTTCTTTGAATTTAAGCTAGTAAAATTACCTTAGAATTAGTACACAAGGGAAGATGCTCAACTGAATTAAGTCAATTTTCGTGTAACCAAAAAAGTACTGAGCACCTACTATGTCAGTCACTGTTGTAATTTCTTGAATAAATACCTTCATAATATAATTTATTTATACTACGTATAGAAGAAATGGGGAGGATAATCTAGATCCTTGAATTTCTACCCCTTGGGAAATTGACTAGACTTCAATTTCAATATAAATTAAAATTGTCTAATATTCAATGTTTGACAAGAGTCTCAAAAATTTACTAAGTGGAAGTCACACAGTAGTTATAAGGTTGGGCATTTGTAAGTCATTAGTTCTTGATTCAAATTAGAACAGCTAAAGATATCATCATGTATCTTTTGGTTATGACTTGATCTGTTCATTTCAAGGGATGGCCTATGATTTTCTAAGTAAAGGGACATCACATCAAGGTTCTTCCCTTCCTATTTCTCTCCCTTCACTTCCTTCCCAGATTTGAACTAGTTATTTTTCCCTAATCACTGACTTCATACAACTTTTGTCCTAGGGTCCCATCCGTCAATGACACTTCTGCAAGCCCCATCATTTTCCAGTCACCTGTGTTAGTAAAAATTCTAAGGGCACCTGTGTGGCTCAGTTAAGTGTCCGACTCTTGGTTTTGGCTCAGGTAATGATCTCGGGGTCATGAGATCGAGCCCCACTTTGAGCTCCGCACTTAGCCTGGAGTCTGTTTCAGATTCTTTCTCCCTCTCCCTCTATCCCTCCCGCTCATGCTTTCTCTCAATCTATATAAGCTAATTTAAAACTCTAGTTTCATGACTGCTTAACCTATTCACTCTCTCTCTCTTTTTTTTTTCTCAATGCCAGCTGGGTTTGTGACCTGGGGACCTGGACACAGAGGAGATGGGGTCTGTCAATGTGGCTGTATTTTAAAATGTAGTGTGATATTGAGAACAGAGTAGTAACAGTAATCACAACCAAGATTTACAGAGCATATCTTATGTACCAGGTATTTTACTAGAAGCATTACATATTTATACCACCACTCTTCACATCATCTCAGAGACAGACAAGGTTAATAACATGCCCAAGCTTACCCAGCCAGTAGGCAACTGAGTCAGGATTTGAACTTGAGTACTTATGGCTCTAAAGCCTGTTGTTGTGTGTGTGTGTGTGTGTGTTTTAACCACATTACCTCTCTTCTTTATAAATGGCAATTTTGTGTACGTTCTACCAAAAGATAGAGTCCCAAGGGGCAAAATAACTTCCTTTCATGAAATAGAAGAGTAAAAAGAGAACATAAGTGCCTTATAAAATACACTACCACTTTCTAATAACAGTCTAAGTTCTATAAGGGCACAGACAGTAATATATAATAGTACAACTTAGGAATATCCATTGGCTAGAGTTGTTTTTATTTTTAAGAGAGTAAACAAAATGTGCATTCGCCAAGTTTCTTGGCAACCTTCTCAAAACAGAATCTATTTTAAAAAATACTGAATTCTAAAGGCAATTAAATATAGCATTTTTTCCCTCTAATTTGACTTGTCAATCCTATTAGACCAAACTCTAATTAAGAGTGGAAAAGTGGTTATTTTATCTGCCAAATGAAAATAATTTAGTGCAAGTTAATAAGGGTTGGCTTACTACAGATTGGCCATTTTGATTCCAGCTTGTTATAACAGTAGAAATTGCTTTCAAAAGATATACTCACTTTGCCAGTCATTTACAAACATGGGACAAAGAAAGAATCCTTTGTTGAGCCTATTTTTGGACTGAAAAATAGAATGGAGGTATATTAGAGCACAGAACTAAACATGCCCTTAAATCACAACTCTATCTAAAGTAAAGGAAGAGGAAGTTAATAAAGTAATTCCAATATTTCATTAGTGTTTTCTTTTTTTTTGAAACTGTATCTTTTTTTTTTTTAAAGATTTTATTTATTTATCTGAGAGAGAGAGAATGAGAGACAGAGACCATGAGAGGGAGGAGGGTCAGAGGGAGAAGCAGGCCCCCACTGAGCAAGGAGCCCGATGCGGGACTCGATCCCGCGACTCCAGGATCATGACCTGAGCTGAAGGCAGTCGCTTAACCAACTGAGCCACCCAGGCGCCCTCATTAGTGTTTTCTTTTAATTAACAAAGTCAAGTATGAGAATGATTTAAAGGTAGAACTTCCAAAAAGAGATACTTTAAAGCAAGCACTTAATGCTTAGTAGAATGTATATACCCACCAAACCACACATGCCGCTTTAAAACTGCATCCCATGAGCAAAAGAATAAAAAGTAATTATTATAAAAAAACTGTATTTGGAAAGTTTTTATTTGTATTACACTGTAATAATTTCTAATTAGTATGTTTCACCATAAGATAACTGCTAGTGAGATTGGCCTTAAAATTTGTTTTCAAATACTTTTCTCACTGTGCACTCATATAATGTTTTGTAATTTTCTTAAAATATGTTCTAGATCTTCTAGCTAAAAGACAGCATCTAAATAGACAATGGAATATGCCATGGACTTAAAGAGCCATGTAGTTTACTTAGAAATGTGAGCTGGGAAATGGATCTTCCCCAGGATAGCTTTCTGGTGAGACTGTGGCCCACCCCATTACATCAGCATAATCTCTCAACAGACTCTGGGACAGAAGACAGCCCCCTAGGTTGCTTCTTAATGCCTAACCCACAAAGATTGTGAGATAATAAATGTTTGTTGTTTTTAACTTCTAAGATTTTGGTTAATTTCTTATTCAACAGTAGAAAACTAGTACTTTGATACCTAGGAGTGGAATGTTGCCATAAAATAAAAAACAGAAAACAAACAAAAAACTCTCAAATATGGGAATAGCATTGAAACCAGGCAGTGAGCTTTTTAGGATAGTGGTGGTAAAAACCTAAAGTACCTTGAAGAAACTGTCTCATGATCTTTGATAGGACGGTAGTGGAGGACATGCAGGAAAGTGTGGTAAATGTTATTGAAAACCGGAGGGAAGGAGATCCTTCTCATGGAGTGGCAGTAAAGTTTAGCAACCTGGTTACCTGAGATGACTTGGAAATAAGTGAATTGCCTTATCAACTGGGTGATCCACTTAAGGGCATGTCCAAGTAAAGTGTTAAAGTTGCTTTCTGGTTTCCTCTTGCTGCTTATGGTAAAATACAAGAGAATAAAGATGAACTGAAGGAAGGACTAGTAAAAGGGAGGTGAGAATTGATAGTCTTGAAAATTCTTACCATTTCTGTATGGCACATGATACTAAAATCAAGACATGCCTTCTGAGAAAAGATGACATCCAGGGTACTGCCAAGAAAACATGGCCCAAAGATGAAGCGAAGGGTATACCTGTGAGATGTGCTATAAAGATCTCAGAAAGATCCAAGGGGGTGCCTCAGGATTTTAGCCAAACAGAAGGCCTCTAAGGAGATCGGAAGTGCTCCCAATCTTCGAACTCAACAATTATACCTCTAGAAAGACTAAGGGTGTTTGTTGTTCTTCAGTGTTCACAGTTGAAAGATATTTTTGAGTGTAGCCTTTGCTGAATAGAATAGAGGCCAGTAAGATTCATAGGAGACTCACAGTTTTAAAAGAATTATATTATGTGGACACATCATCATCTTAGACTGAAAGGGACAGAGATAGCACATAATGAAATGTGGCTTTGGAACGTCCACAGTTCTACCTGCTGGAAGCAGGCAAAGAAAACTACCAGCTGCAAGTGTATGTGGACTTTCTTGAAAATGAAGGATGACTCAGAGCTGCAAAGTGGGGCTGAGAGCTACGAAGAATCATTCTCAGATTTGGAGACTTAATCAAGGGACTTCACCATTACTATACACCAGTCATTCCTTTGTATCTCCCATTTCTCCTATTTTTTTAAACGGGAATGTCTATATTAGCCATCTGGTACCTGTAATACCATTGTATTTTGGGTGTGTGGGGAGCAGATAATCTGCATCTTTAGTTTCACAGATCTACATATTAGGAGGAACTGTACTCAAGAAGATTTAAGAACCTATCACAGAGGAGACTAATCCACACCTAGATCTGATTTAGATAATGAGATTTTGGATTTAGACCTGATGCTGTAATGGATGAGATTTTTGGAGGTTGTGGAAGAGGTGAGTGTATTTTGCTTGGGGGAGTAATGTAAACACGTTTATGGACAGAAAGTGGACTGTGTTGGTTACAAAATTTCTTCAATATTCTTCCCTTTGAGAGGTGGAACACAGTTTACCTCCTCTTGGCTGTAGGCTGGACTTAACTGATTGCTTCTAATGAATAAAATATGACATAAGTTACACTCTGCCACTCCTAAATTAGATTATAAAAAACCACAGCTCTGGTTTGGGTGCATCTCTCTCTCTCTCTCTCTCTCTCTCCCCCCCCTTCTCTTCCCCTCTCCCCCCGCCCCCTTCCCCATCATTTGCTCTGGGGGAAGCCAGCTGCAAGGTTATGAAATTACCCAGGGGACCTATGATGAAGTCCATTTGGTGAGGAACTGAAATCCTTGGTCATCAGTCAGTGAGGAACTAAGGCCTGCTAACAAACATGTAAGTGACACTGGAAGCAAAGTCTTCCTACCTGAGTCTTGAAGTAAGACTACTACAGCCTTGGCCAATAGATTGACTGCAATCTCAGGAGAAACTCAGAGCCAGCCTCAGCCAGCTAAAATGCTGCCACATTCCTGACTTACAGAAACAGTGAGATAATAATGTTTGCAGTTTTAAGTTGCTACCTTTTGGAGTGATTCATTATGCAATAATAGAAAGCCAATACACTGTTCCTAGAAGGTGGAAACAGTGTACTCTGGGGCTTGTGAGTCAAGAGCATACAAAGTCTTACAGCTTCTGCTTTATCCCTCTGAGACTCACTCATGGAACACTGTCCTTGGGAATGTCGTGATAAGCTATGTAAGAAATCTGACTACCCTAAAACTGCCATTATGAAGATGCCCCAGGTAGGTGGCTGGTGATCAGCCCTCAAGGAGCCCAACCAACCCTGCCAAGGCAGAGGCACCAGACATGGGAGTGAGGTGGTCTTGTGTCCTTCAGATCAGCCCATCTTCCAGCCAAATACAGAAAGAAGATTTACTCTTCAGGCACTGCCGGAATACTTGCCCCACAAAAATCATGAGATAAGATAAAATGGTTATTGTGTCAAGTCACTAAATTTAGAGAACTTGCTATGCAGTGATAGGTGACCAGAATAATTACCATTTGTATTCTAGGATAAACATTCTGTTACAGCAATATGTAACCAGAAAAGCTACCATTTCCATAGTTATTTGAAGAGTTATAGACTCTTTCCTGAGTTCATAAGACCCATAGAAACCCACTTTTTTGTTTTCATTAGGAGTAGGCATCCTACCACTCAGTTTTCAAATATGTACTTGCTGCAATTAACTGGGTTACGCAATAGTTACAAATAGGAAGGATTACAAAGTAATCCTTTTAAATAAATCCAATAGGTTCATGCATTTACCCAACAACTAATTACTAGTCTCAGGCCAACTGTATAGTGTTGAGGAAAAAAATCATTGTTAAAGAATAATTTTTTTTGTGGTAGGTACTACATAGAACAGTCTAACATGATTTTAAGAGAGGGGAGGGGTGCCTGAGTGGCTCAGTCCGTTAAGCATCCAGCTCTTGATTTTGGCTCAGGTCATGATCTCAGGGTCCTGAGATCGAGCCCCCTGCATTGGGCCCAGCGTGGAGCCTGCTTAAGATTTTCTCTCTCCCTCTCCCTCTGTCCCCCCAACCCCGCTCATCCACTCTCTCTCTAAAACAAAACCAAAAATAAAGAGGGGAAACTACTACCTCTAAATACCCACTATGTGGGAAGTACTATCTATTGGGATGAGCAATCAATTAAGGAACCAAAGAGAGGAGCTGAAGGATTTAGTGGAACAGAATTTTTTCACTGCACAAGTATTGGTGATAGGCCACCATCACAGCGTCATAATGCCTGGGACATTGCAAGTGCACAGTAAATCTTTCTGAATGAATGAATGAATGAATGAATGAACGAACGAACGTTCAATGAATGCCTATAGCATATGGTATGAGAATACAGTAACTAAGAGCATTGCTTTGATTTTTGCTTCTAGGCTAACTCTAAACTTAGATAAAGCAATTTTTCTCAACAATCTGGGCTACCTCACCTTGTGGCTTGGTGTGAAAGCCACAGCCAATAATAAAATGTTCTTTTGCAGCTCTGTTGGTCATGTACCTCCATTAGGAACCTTGTGGAAAGAAATAGCTGGTGAAGGGTGTTTCCAGGATTCCATAGGTGATAGTTCTCCTTGGACACTTGTAGGATGATTAGGATTTAGGTAAAGGGAGGACATTCTGGAAGGAATACCAGCATAAATGTAGGTCCAATGGGAGTAACACACAGCATATTCTGGGAATAAGAAGGCTTTCAGTGCAATGTATTTCAAACAGCTTTTTGTGAACCACTGGTAGGCTGTGTCATCAAATTAGTATGGTATTATCAGCCTTTAAATGAAATCTTGAGATAGAATAGGAGTAACAAAGTACACCACAGGAAATAAGAGTAGGTCTCCTTTGAATCATATTTAAGTTGTGGTTGTGTGTATCTTTGTGTATACTGAGTCCCAGTAAATATTTTTTTCTTTCTCTGGGTCATGATCCAAGTAGTTTGGAGAACCACTGTCCTGGGGGAACATCAGCAGGAGCCAATGGGGAATCCTGAATTACAGGAACCAAAGCCGTTATTTTATTCTTCCATCAAAGCGAATCCTTTGGGAGACATTCATGATTTAATTCATCTCCAAATGCTGAATTCTGATATCAGGACATTTTATGTGGACTAATTTTATTAAGAACTACAAAATATAGGTTTCTTTCTTTCAGTGGACAGAACATAAAGCTATACTGTAACTTCCTTGCTTTTTCAATTTTACATATTCTCCCTGAAGCCCTGTGCTACTAAAAAATATATAATATAATTTGAAACAAACATCACTCCAGGGCTTCCTCATCTTCATCACTTGTTGGATTTTGACCTTGACACTTATTCAATTAGAACCGACTTGCCAATCATGCACTCCTTTGCTAAAGTCAGCCTTCTCACACCAGAGGGAAGGAGATTCAGTTAGTAAAGATTTTTCAATGAACCCAGGGCCAAAAAAGAAAAAAAAAAAAATCTTATAATGTTGCAGCACATACACTAGTGACAGGGGGAGGGTTCATTGAAAAGACTATCATTTTCCCCAATATTATGACACTTAATGAGTTGGTGTGTCTTAGGAGAGTCTGTACAGAATCTGTTGGCAAACTTCTTCAAAATGCCCCAGATTGGGAGGCTATTTAATTTGTCCCTTGATGTGTGGGTGCCTCAGTAAGTGAGGTGGCTCAAGTTCTCCCCAGTTCTCACGTTGATATCCTGTTGGTCTCAGAGTGCAGGTGAACAGAAAGCCCACATCAAATGTTGGCCATGCAGGAAGCTTGGGGAGAGCAGGACTTGTTAAGATTGCCAAGTACCATTCACAAATTTATGCCTGTGGAGTTGTTCCCCTTGGAAACGAACCAAATAACTCATGCCTTTTGAAAATTGCTTATGACAGCTTTTCAGTCTGCTTTAGGCTGGCTCTCCGAGGTGATTTGTATTTTCATATACTGCTCATACATTAAAAAATTTACACCTGTCAGGTATTGACAGAGTGCCTCCATCCCTAACCTTTTTGGAGGGGAGAACGCTTTGCTTCCAGACATTATCCAAATAAGTTTCTATCAAGAGTCAGGGTGACATAACAGGTGGAGGCATAAGAAATATGAAGCATAAAGGCATGGAATTTTAATAAGAAACTGAGTCTTTGGACTCTTTTGAAAGGAAGGAAGTTGCAATAGTCCCAAGACATTTGAAATTGCACATCCACTTATGGGCTAATGGTGGAGGGAGACCCTAACTGTAACTACAGCGTAGAATTTGCAACATTTGTTTTATTGTTCATGATGGAATCATATTTCCTTGGTGCATCTGCAACTTATGCTTAGAACTAGAAAAAACAAGACTGTTCGTGCTACCTTTTTGTTGTTTTAAAATAAATGACAATAAATACTATTGCTAAGCTGTTTGCATTGGTTATTTGGTTTTACTTGCTTCTGAAATTGCTTGCACCACAGGGGCTTATAAAATTTAACCTCCTGCAGACCACTGTCACATTATTCTTATCAAAGGACTTACTGCAATATGAGTATGTCAAATATCGATGTGATAATGATGTGTTACTTAGCCTGATTAGAAGGATATGTATGATCTGAGCCCCATGAATCATCAGTTTGGAAATATCAAAAAACCTTTTCCTTTTCCTGTGCAGAAGTTCTTTCCAATCACCAGGCTACCAAGCAAAAATTCTATTTTGCTTAGAGAGCGTAGGGCACAATTCCTCCAGAAAATACCCTCAGGCTCCTTCTCAACACTTGGGAGGTTTTATGGGTTGTTTGGGGGTTGGGAACAAAGCAAAATAAAACAATGAAGACAAATGAGCAACCAAACAACTTGGAAAATGAAATGGTAGAGGGAAAGCATCAATGCAAATCTTCTAGTCTGCGTTTAATGAAGCAAGAATTAATATTCATTTGAACATAAAAAGTTAAGTTTTTTATACTCATTGTGCCTATAAACAACACTACAGCAACTCTTCTGGGCAGTAATATTTAATTATCCCTACTCTTCAAGTCTAATAAATGGTGAGATTATCAGGGTTAAAAATCCACAGTTTGTCCACTGTAAATTAATGTCGTTAAAAATATCACTGTCTTCAACTATAAAAAGGGTTTTAATCTCAGACATCTAACCAAGATTTACCATCCTTTCTTTACAGCTGACATGAAAGTGTTGAATTATTGGCTTCGAGCCATTTATTTATCTTTTTTGAAGAATAATCTATCATTTTCAACGTTACCTAACATTGGATGTTACTGAAATCCCCACACGCTCAAGACTGGATTACTTTGTACTCTGAGTGTAAACATGGCAAATGTGAGGATTACATTCAGCCTTTTTGTAAAAAGTGCCAAAACCCAGAAGAATACAGAAATGGAAATGTCTGATCACACCATTGGAGAAGGCAGCTTCTCTTTGACCTCTGTGTGGTCCGCACAAAAGGCGATGTCAGAGGAGGGTGGGGTGGTTGAGAACGTACTAGTCCCAGTCCGTCACTAGAGAACAGTATCTGGAAACCTGTGTCCATGTAGCGTAACAGAGATAGTGAAGTATCTCACTTGGCTCACTTTATCTCTAAAATTATGTCTACACGGTTGGGAGATTGAGAGAATTGTGTTTGAAAATCTCTAATTTTCCTGAAAATTAAGAAAGACTAATTAAAATAAAAACAAACACGAGGTATAGTAGACCAGTGGGCCAGGAACAAGTAAATGCGGGTTTGCATCTCCCTTAGTCATTAATTACTCCTGGGAGCTTGGCCAACTCAGTTTGATTCTTTATCTTAGTATCTCAGATGGAAAAATTAAGAGGTGAAACTAGATGCTTTCCAAATGTCTTTCATTTATAAATGCTGGACTGTCGGAGAGGTATAGGTATACTTGTTTACATTTAAACACTATCTTTTGTTCTAAATTAGGGCTTCATTTAGTTTAATTTAAAAGCTTGGAGAAAGTCTTTAAAAGATTTCTGTAATACAACAAGATGTGGTTTTCATCTTTAAACGTTCATTTAGATTCACTGGTTGTAATTGGATGTTGCTTCACTTAGGAGGGTATTAACTTCCTAATTTATAGTACTATTTATATAAAATCACAGAGCCCTTTGCGTTTACTACATTTTAGACCTGAGTATTTTTAAAGAGAGTCAGAATTCTTTGTATGAACAAACATTTATTGCTCCTCTTTTTTTTCATATAATTTTAAGTATCTGCAGAGATATTTAACAATCCAACCATAACCATCTATGGCTACAACATGTGGAATTATCTCAACCATCACACCCAATTTATGACGAGGTTAATCAGTGCTACTGACAGGCCATAAACAATCAGTCAGTCATCAATAGTTGCTGATTACCATACGGAGAGAAAAGTATCATTAGTGCACACGAAAAAGAAGTAATACACTATCCTCGCCCTTTACATGGAAAATCCATCTGTTCAGCTGCTCAGGTCAAAACCTTTGTAGATATCCTTGACCTTTCCCATCTCACGTACAATATCTAATCCATCTGAATCCTGTTGGCTCTCACAAATATATCTAGCATCTGGATGTTTCCCACTACCACCATTCACTGCCACTTGGTAATTTCTCACCTAGGTTATTGCAATAGTTTCCTAAATGTTCTCCTGCTTCCATCTTTGTTTCTCTAGAATGCATTTCTCAAAAGAGCAGTCAGAGAGATAAAAGGTAGAGTAGATATACAGCAGAATTGTACAAACCTCCAATGGCTTTTATCTGAATTAAAGTAAAAGCCAAAGTCTTGACAATGGCCTACAAAGCTCCTCACAGTTTGCTCCCTGTGACTTCTCTGACCTCATTTTCTATTGCATTTTCCCTGTTCACTCTGTTCTAAAACATTGACCTCCAGATACAACAAGTCTATGCCCACTTCATTTTGCATTGAATGTTCCCTCTACATGGAATATCCTTCCCCTACACATCTGCATGGCTGGGTCCCTTACCTCCTTCATTCCCTTACTTAAATGTCATCTCTTATTTACCTGATGTCCCTTTTTATATATATAACCCCTCTCCAAAACTCCCTATCTTCTTATGCTTGTTTTGTTTTTCTTCACAGCATTTCTCATTTTCTACTATAGAATATTATTTTGTTCATGGTCTGTTTTCCCCTGGTAGAATGTACTTTTCATTCATTAAATGCCATAGAATCAGTGTTTCAAATCTTGTCTGTCATCACATAGGTAGTTTATTGAATGAATGAGTGAATGAAGGATGCATATGATATTCTCTAATGCAACCAGGTATCTGTTGCATAACAGGGAGGCCTCTATTTCCTGAGCTCCTGCTAGGCACCCGGCAGAAGTTTAGGTACTTAGCATATATCACCTTTATTCTTCTTAAACCCCACTGGAGTTGAGCATTGCTATTTCTTCTAGTATTACTATTTTGCTTTTCCAGATGAGGAAATTGGAGTTTCCCTCACAGCACACAGATGATTAAACAGGAGATGCAAGATTCTAATCTGTATTTGACAACTTAAGCTGTCCCTGCCCTCTTTCCCTTAGACTATACAATCTTTACAGCACAAAGCAAAAGCCCCTCAAGCCAAGACATAAGGTCGACAGCAGTTATAATAAAACCACAGTAGGTAGGATGGTCACTGCAAGAGCATAGGACATATGGACTCCTCCAAGACCAATTTTATACAGTCAGAAAAGTAACTAATTTAAAATTATTCAGCACTATTGTTTTTTTTTTTTTAAGATTTTATTTATTTATTTGAGAGAGAGAATGAGATAGAGAGAGCATGAGAGTGGGGAGGGTCAGAGGGAGAAGCAGACTCCCCACTGAGCAGGGAGCCCGATGCGGGACTCGATCCCGGGACTCCAGGATCATGACCTGAGCCGAAGGCAGTCGCTCAACCAACTGAGCCACCCAGGCGCCCTATTCAGCACTATTGTATTTTCTCCACCTATATTGAGTTAATAGAACAGGAAGTCTCCAAAAGGAAGTTTTTTGGCACAGTTAAATCTAGCCTTATAATGGGAGAAAAGTAGTGTCAGGAGGAGGTTAATAGTGTTGTTTATTCTGGTGTGGATGACATGAGAAATGCTCACCATATCTTTCTATAGCCTGGAAGAAATATCCTTAAAACAGTCCCTATTCTGAAACCAATATGAGCCACTTAAAATTCTGGTTCTTTCATCACCAAGAAATACTTTGTTCATTAAGGGACTCTTCCAGGAGCTACTGTAATGACTAGATATTGAGTATTCCACTGGATGAAAAAGGTTTTCCACACATCCCTAATACTCTTCAGAAAATAAAATAACATCTTGGTGTATGTATCAATCTTTTCATTTGGGCTAGCATAAATCATCTCAAAGGGTCTCAGTACATTCTGGGCAAAATTAACATCTACGAGGAGATATTTATCTATGATACAATGCAAGAAATATTATGCAAACATGTATTATGTACAAAGCAATAACACTGATAAAAGAGTGATTAATCCATGTGAAGAGAGAAAGCTTTACAAAGCAGGAGTTATTTGAGCTTACCTTGAAGGAGGAGAAGGAGTTTATCCAGATCCTTTTGGGCTCTAAAGTTCTCTGGAATATGGATCTTTGCTAATAACTTGGTGCTTACGAATGCAATTTGAACAGCCATAAATATTGAATTTGGTCCCTTAGCCCTAAATATATGAAAGTGTTTATTTCTACCAACTAACTAATTTAAAATGCTCAGTATGTCACAATGTTTTTCAGATTCCTTTTTTTTTTTTTTTTTTTTGGTCTTTTTCCTTCAGAGTTCTTCCACAGAAAGCTTTGCTGGGGTCATGTCCTGGGCAGAAAGGAGGCACATTTCTGGAGCATCTACATGGCAAAAACTGAAGAAATATTGTGCTACGAATTTTTAGATTAGGTACCCAAAGTCCTCCTTTGGTGCTCTAAAGAGTAGAAAGGCACCGAAGGTTCTCTTTCATTGGTCTCACACATTTGATGACCTAAAGGCATAATCAGATGCCTGAGTAGTCCTATTTGAGGCTCAATGTAATATACTCAATGCATTATGAAATCACAACATTAAAGTGGAATTCATTTAGGTTGCCCTTAAACAAATATGTTGGGTTCGTTTACTTTGTTTCCGGGTGGAAACCCCAAGAGGGAGAAATACAAGGAAAAGTTATATATCATCTGTTTTGTTTGTTTACAAAATGATAACTGACCAAACAAGATGAGCTTCATTCTGTCAGTAGAAATGCGTTTGTTAGCCAACGAACTGAGTACTTTCTTATATTTATTGTTAACCTTTTCTTACCATGCTTTTGTCTATAAAGTTACAAACAGAGATATAAATGGTTATAGAAAAACATGACCTGTATAAAAAAAGAACAGTGTGTTTACACTAAGCTCCCCCATCTTTTGACCCAGGTTTCTACAAAGATGCCAAAGAGTATAACAGAAAAAGTATACCTTTGAGAAGCGGAGAGACTGCCGATCACTACATTTGTGAGCCTTGTGAACTTCGCCAAGTAATTTATAGTCCTTCTATCCTCTTCTGTATAAAGGCTAAGCCTACTTTGCAAGGTAGGCCTCTAAGAAGAATCAAGATTGTAGTGAGAATATGGGCTGGCCTTTAATAAATATTTGACAAATGAGTGAATAAAGGCATGAATGAAAGAACCTTCTGTTCCAGCAAAACTCAATGAGGTTCTATTCCCTGAATTTGCAATTCCTTACCCTGGCTACTCCTTTGCTTGAGCCATTCCTTAGTTCAATGCATAGTAGATAAGACTGTGGGCTTGGGAGCCTCCGCTACTAACTAGCTGTGTGACCATGATCAAGTTGCTTAACTTCTCTGGGTCTTAACACCTCATTTATAAAAGATGGATAATACTAGCCAGCTCACAGGATTGTTATATTTAATGAGTTAGTATTTGTAAGGCATTGAGTATAGTGCTTTGGACATTTGGTTTATGTTGATATTTTTCTTTAAAATGGTATAAAAAAACATGTTGGCTAACTGAACATAATAATAAAAAAATAAAATGGTATAAATAAATAGAGATTCTGACATTAGATTTAAAATAAATAAATAAGAATCCAGTCATATATTGTTTAAAAGATACACACTTAAAAACATAATGACATAAAAAGGTTGACTGAAAAGGAAATGATAAAGGGATCTCAGTCTAATGAAAACTGAAAGAAGAACTGATCTAATAATATTGATGGCAAACAAAATAGACTTTAAGGTAAAATATTATAAACAAAAAATAGCAATTTTACTTACAAATGAAAGGAACAGTGCAAGAGGAAAAGGTAACCAACCATACTGAGTATGTATGCACTTCATCATATCTCCTCACAAGGCATACAGGAAAAATTTAAGAGAATTATAAAGAATTCATCAATCTATAATCATACTGTAAACTTTTATCATACCATTCTAAGAAACTGATAACAGACAAAAAGTACTGTGGGTATTACAAAATAGAATTACATAACTAACAAGACTGATCTACCATATGTGTGTGTATGTGTGTATATAGGAACACATATATGTATGAATATATGTATATTATGAATACATGTATTGTATATATACATACACACATTTATGCTCACATGTACCCAACTGAGACAGAAAAAGAAAGAATTTTATACCCTCAAATTATAGAAACATTTTTTAAAAACACACTAAAAAACCCACAAATGGTTATAGGTATATTATATAACTAAGAGACTATCGATAAGTATAGAAGGATCAATACAACACAGACCATGTTTTTTGACAAAAATACAACAAATTTGAATGGATGAGGGCACAATCCATTAGTCTGAGAAAGAAAAAACTTCTAAAAATTTATGATGAAAGAATGAGTTCTAAAAAACAAATACTTATGTGTCATAGCAATGACAATTCTCCATATTAAAACTTATGGGATGCAGCTAATGCAGTATATGAAAGGAAATGTGTAGTCTTGAAGGCATATATGGAGAGTAGAAAACAAAGAATAAGTAACAGGTAAAGTATTTAACTTATGAATTAAGGAAAACATCAACATATTAAACCAAAAGGAAGCAGAATTAGGGGAAAAATAAAGGTAAGAATGGAAATTATTGAAACAGAAAACAAAGAGGTATTCAATAAAAGCAATATGAAAAAGCTAGCAAAGTGGACAAATTGTTGACAATATTGGACTAAATAAGAAAAAAATACAGAATGGTAGAAAGGAAGGTGGGTACATTTCTCTATGTAATTGATAAAGTAGGTATTTTACAAATATCAGATCAGCATAGACATTGTAAACACTACATATATTCTTGATGAAATGAATATATTGATCACATAGATTGGCTTAACAGTAAACAGAAATCTTAACTAAGACTCTAAACATGAATGAAATTGAATCACTAGGAAAAAAACAAAAGCCCACTCAAAAATCACCAGCCACCCTTTTACAGGAGCATTTTTTACCAAACTTGCTAATTTCTACCTTTAGCAAATTAGTGCAGAAAATAGAAAAAAATACAGTATAATCTGATGCCAAGAGCAAGCCTGGAAATGTATAAAAAATTACAGATTATGAACAAGTAGCATTTATCCTAGGAATGCAAAATTGTTTTATCATTAGAATAATCTTTTAATAATATACCTCATTAGCAAATTAGTATTGTATGCTGATTTCAGTGAATATTAAAATTCTTTAAAGTCAACGTTTATTTATATTAAAAATCTTTTAAAAATAGGAAAAAAATCCAGTTCCTCATCTATGAAAATATACAGCACCTACCATTCTTAGAATTAAATGTTGAAAGGTGAAGCTTTTCTTCATGAAAGAATAAGAGATTTATTGTTTAAAGAATAAGAGATATATTGTTTAACATGTTAAACAATATATGTATTACATATATTGTATTACAATTACAATATGGTATTACAATACAACATATATTGTAAGCAATATATGTTAAACAATATATGTATACGCGTACACACGTATACACACACAATTGTTTTTCCTGGGAAACAAATAATAGAGATTCTGCCCACAAAACATGGGCAGCATGTTTAGTCACACTGTAAGGAAGCCCAGCAAATTCTTCCTGCCACAAGTTGTCTCTCAGAACACAAGGGCTTCGTGTTCTCTCCATCAACTTGTGCCAATCCCTGACATTGACTGTGGCAGAAATCTGAATTCTTAGCCTGCTGAAATGTACACAGTCTTTCAGAAAATTCTCTTAGGAACATGACACTATCTTTAAAATTTGGAGTCCCAGTGGAACTTAGTCATAATCAATTAGACAGACCCTTTAAGATGTTCTGTAGAGTACCATTGTCTTTTACAATGCTCATTCTTTAAATTCAATTAATTAACATATATTATTAGTTTCAGAGGTAGAGTTCAGTGATTCACCAGTTGCATATAAGACTCAGTGCTCATTATATCATGTGCCCTCCTTAATGCCCATCACCCAGTTACCCCATCCCCCCCACCCACCTCCCCTCCAGCTGAAAGTTTTTCTTTAAGATCAAGAACAAGCGGTGCCTGGGTGGCTCAGCTGGTTAAGCATCCGACTCTTGATCTCAGCTCAGGTCATGATCTCAGGGTCCTGGGATTGAACCCTCTGTCGGGTTCTGTGCTCAGTGGGAGTCTGCTTGGAGATTCTCTCTCTCTCCCTCTTCCCTCTGCCCCCGACACTCTTTCTAAAATAAATAAATAAATCTATAAAACAATAAAAATAAAAATGAAATCAAGGATAAGAGAGGAATTTTTGTCATTACTTTTTTTTTTTTTTTTAGGAAGTGCTTCATACAAACGTACACTTCTTTTTTTTTTTTTTTAAGTTTTTATTTGAGAGAGAGAGAATGAGAGACAGATAGCAAGAGAGGGAAGAGGGTCAGAGGGAGAAGCAGACCCCCCGCTGAGCAGGGAGCCCGATGCGGGACTCGATCCCGGGACTCCAGGATCATGACCTAAGCCGAAGGCAGTCGCTCAACCAACTGAGCCACCCAGGCGCCCCTGTCATTACTTTTTGTAATTGCAATGTATTTAACACTGCGCTAGAAGCCCTAGTCAGGGCTATATATATATATAATTATATAATGCCATATATTTTGTACATATATAATAAAATATATAAAATAAGAGCTAAAAGACTTGGAAAGGGAGAAACAAAAATCTTATTTGCAGTCTAATGGTATAAGTGAAAAATTTAGGAGAGTCTACAAATTTATAGATTAAAGATTTCAGCAAATTCATTGCATAGGAAATCCAACTCTTAAAATTATTCAATAACCTGTGTTTGAGCTCTAGTTTTTGTATGTGCAAGCCACATGACTTCTGGGCATGTAACACAAGCTCTTTGAACATGGATTCTTAACCTGAAACACCAGGATAATACTATTTCCCTTGAGGGTTGTGCAGATAGAATGAAGTACTGTTTATAGTACCTAGAAACATTATTTTCACGGTCATAATAGAATCATTAGATTACCCAATACCCTTTTTATATGACAAATTAGTTATAAAGTTTAATTGTAAGAAAAGAAAATTATCTTTCCAGAAAATTTCTCATAACAGGAAGTGAATACAATGCGGACAATACTTCTTAGCAAGAGAAGTTGACACTTTAAGAGAGGCAAACCAAGAAACAGACTCTTAACTAGAGAGAACAAACTGACCAGAGGGGAGGTGGGTGGGAGAGATGCATGAAATAGGTGATGGGGATAAAGGAGTGCACTTGTGATGAGCACCGGGTGTTGCATGGAAGTGCTGACTCACTACATTGTACACCAGAAACTAATATCACATGTATGTTAAATAACTGGAATTTAAATAAAAACTTGAGAAAAATAAAAAATAAGTAAACAAAAAAGAGAAGTTGATACTTGAAAGTGCTTGGCTGGTTTTCTTGAAAGTGAAAATGGAAAGTTACCTTAAAGATTGGTTCTGCAATTGAATCCTGAGTAATCTCTCTCAGTTATATAGATATAAAACCAGTAGGCTCTCATGTCCTAGTAAGACACCCAGAGAAAAGTGCAGTTGGGGCTTTACATTCTTGACAAGAGTAGCCTCTTACTCCCATCTGTACTGCTAGTCACTACGAGGACGATGAGAACATATAGGAGCATCTGGGTGGAAAAGATCAAGATCTCAACCTCCCTTGTAAGTACTAAGAGTATGAGAATCTTTCAAATGGATTGACAGAACACCTACTGAAATCTGCTGACCAGATGCCACAGGCCTCCAAAGGAAACCTTACAGGTAAGGAAAGAGAGAAGGCAGGATGGTGTCCTGTGCTCAGGATCAAAGTGGTTTTATATTAAGTTATTAGAATAGTAATAATAACAATAGCTAACAGCCTCTGTTCAAAGTGTGTGTGTATATAACTTCTTAAACCTCACCAAATACTCATCTTCACACAAGTCAACGAGAAGGTCCAGTAATCTAGCTCTTTCATATAGCACGAGTCTGAAGTCCCTTCTTACCTAGTCTCACAGCACTGTTGGTGTCCTTATGGGGGGTGGGTGGAGAGTGGGGGATGGTTGAGACAGAAGCATAAACCCAACTGGAAAGTGCTGGAAAAGTTGAATAGAGTGGTACTGTTTTCTCCAGAAAAACCACTGTGTCCTGCACAGGGATCTGGACCAGGAAGAACTTAATCCCATTTGTGGACTCAGAGGCAACAAACTGTGCAGGTTGAGTTTTCAACAGCGACACCTTGTGGCCAATGGAAGTAAAGCGGTCAAATGGTGAGGACGGATCTGATTTTTCTCTTCACCTTGATTTTTGAAAACAGGATTGGGTTTTTTGACTTTTTTATTTTTATTTTTTCAAGAGAAGCGAGAAAAAGAAGGGAACCATGAATTTTGCTTATTAAGTCTGGAGGTAACTTAAGTGCTTCCAGTGAACATTAGAATACTATATTAGAAATAGAGGACATCTTACTTTTTCCCTACTCTATGGTGCATACAAGTTTCTTCTGTTGTCTTAGCAAGCACAAAACCATATTGTCAAACTCAGTGCCAATTATGGTAAAACATTACTCTCAAGAGCCTGGTAGTAATCACTCCTTCTGCCTCCTGAATGTGATTCTGGGATTTTCTTTTTTGTTTTCATTTGTTTTTAATAATAATAAGAGATTTCATATTATGACTTTAAGTTGCAGGTTCCTCAAATCCTCTTGAAAATAGGCAGGTATATATTGGAAATAGTAAACTATTGTTATTTTTCCATAGCTATAATCCAAAACGGAACACATATATTACTTCCAAGCTATTTTATGCCAATAACAGCAAGTTCTCATTTCTTTTGCGAAATTGTTCATGGAAGACAAATAGGAAGAAGGAAAATGCACTGATAAGACACTTGGGCATTTATGCAGGTTTGCCAGTAAATGCATTTTTTTTTTTTACCAACAAATTCAAGATTTAGATCTTAAGCCATGATAGACTTAATTCTTCCTTATTTGAGACTCATATAAGTACATGTACTCAGGGATATAGGGCAAAAGTGTACATAGAAACACAGAGGTGATTTGTGTGTATCTATACCCTGCCTCCCATAATCTCACTGAGCTGAGCTTGCATGCCCTCTAACCTGAGGAGAGATGGAGCTCAAACAGTTCCCCATAGGTCTAAATCACCTTTTCTAGCACCATTCAAGCTCCACATCACCCCACCTTGATCTTACAGCATTCTGACCCAGTCAGGCATATTTCAGATAATTCAGACTTGTGCTAGAGCAATTTGCAAAGCACATCCATTTCAAAAGCTATTCGCCATTTTCCAATATCACAAAAAGATATATATATTATTGTAATAACTGCAATATAATTAAAATTTTATAGTAAATATTAAGGTACTTTTCTTATGGTAGTAAGTACTGAGAGGGCTTATTGTCTTTTTAGAATTTACCTTTCTTTGTCTATCTTTTCTTCTCTGTCAAAGCCAGTAATACCCATTTTATTGCTAAAAGTCTTACTAAGGAAACAGGTTACCTCCAAAAGGAAACATTATGGTATATGCCATTAAACACAGCAAAACTTAAAATTTCACATAAAAATAGGTTATCCAATTACATGGTAAATGTGTCATTTGTTCATTGTCCAGTACACAATATATTTACACGAAAATTACCAGGAACTTCTCAGCTGCATCAGATCTCAACCTTATATTTAGATGCAGTCATATATTACTGCTGATAATGTGATGTCAGTGAATAGATTGGAATTTTTCACTGTCCTTTATCAAGATAAATTGTTCTGTCAATAGCAAATGGCTGGCAAGTATTAACACTCTGCATACTATATGACTTTTCATTCCCTGCAAAAATTGTATTTAATGCTTTTGCACAAAATCTATGGCCGTGACTATCCTTATTACCTATTTAACTACCTTTTAAAAGGAGGATTTATTTCTGCAAATTAGGACCTGGGTAACAAGATGGTATCATGCATCATAAACTATAAGTCAATACAAGGCAGGACACTTGCAGTTTGAATGGGAAAATACCTTGCTCTCATCTCTTGGTCATCCAATAGTATTAGCAATCCATGGTGGGAGCAGCTGCTCAAAACAGAACTTTATCTTGGCCTCCTTCCATCTACACTGCCACGGTGTCCCACAGTAGCAATTTGCTCATTGGCCTATTGCTTTCAATAGGTATTCCAGTAATTGGCTATTTCACACTTGTAAGGCTTGAACTGGCAGAGAGCAAAGGCCAGGCAACCAGCCTGTCAGGGTCTAGCAAGCTGGTCGTTCATCAATTATAATCAGCTTTTACAAGAGTGAGTGAATCCTCGAAACCTTGTTTGCTCTGATCAGCTTTGCTGCTAGTATAATTCGACCCCAAACTGAGCTGAGTCCTTATCTGAAGAATGTCAAAGTTGTCCTATGGTGACAAGCATGTTTGTTTATTCAGACCCCTAGAGAGACTGCTTTGGGCTCAAAAGGGGGAAGGGCAAGATACAACTTCAGAGGGCGCGATGAAAGAATTTATTTCGTAATAATAGATTACTCAAGAGGATCTCACCAAATGAAGAATGGATTCCTCCAAGGTGAGGTTCACTCCAGCTAGAGAGGTTTGGAGTCTTTTGCAATCCCCGTAGATTATTTTAGAAATATCTATTTAAGTAAACATGCAATTAAAAAAATACATTGTAATACCGGAAGGAATGTATGTGCTTATGTGAATAGCAAGTTCTCAATGACCTGATTTAACATGATCTAGGATCAGCTGGAAAACCAGTTTGCTAGAAACTTTGGGTCCATAACAGTAAATCAGCATGGGCTTCACTCATATTTATGGATAACAGTTTTTCTCTTGTTAGCCATTCCCCAATATCTTCTATTATTTCTCCTGTCACAGAGCTCTAAAGAGAACAGAACTCTCTGACACAAATCTAAGTTTTCAAGTAAAAAATAGGTGAGACAGAGACACTGTAAAATCCTAATCAAATTTAATCACCCTTGCAATTTTAGGTAGGGCCTAGGACCTGGGTCATTGCTAATTTATGTACTTTACCCGAGAAATCTAGAAAAACTTTATTTGTATAATTTAGAAATGGGGTCTTATTTTAAAATACTTCCTAACACCCAGGATTTATATTTTTCTCCCCATTGGCATCTCTTTTGCAAAACAGATATGCCAATGTCTATTTGCAATGCATATATACAAGATTTCTAATGGAAACAACTCTTCTTTATTACGACGCCTATTATCTGTCATCGACTAGGGCCTGTGATTTCTGTACTACAGTCCTATGCTCTCTCTTCCCAAAGGCCCATTTGGTCTGGTGACCAGCTGGTGACAAGGTGATCTGTCATCCAGCAACTGCCTTGAGCACAAATAAAATATACAACCAAATATTTAACCTGCTTTGTAAAGATTTCCCAAAAATTCCAACTTAAAAAAAAAACACAAAAAGGTAGGTGATTTAGAAAGCTGTTAGAAATGCTCAAAAATCAGTTCTAAATTTTGAAAAGACATGAGTAAAGCTCTTAATAAATCTACCTTCAAAGAGTTATGCACTCATACTAGTTGAATAAATGAAGTGACACTCACGCATATCTAATTGTAATACATCACAAGATAATCTGTCAGGCCCCAAGTGCTCAGGCCCTGTCACCCCTCTTCATCCATTATTTATGTACAACCTTCATTGCCAATGAAAGCCCTATGAAGTATGTAGTATGACATCAAAGGCTATGGTTCTGCCACTGAGCAAAAACTTTCAGAAACCAGGGGCGCCTGGGTGGCTCAGTTGTTAAGCGTCTGCCTTCAGCTCAGGTCATGATCCCAGGGTCCTGGGATCGAGCCCCGCATCGGGCTCCCTGCTCGGCGGGGAGCCTGCTTCTCCCTCTCCCACTCCCCCTGCTTGTGTTCCCTCTCTCGCTGTGTCTCTCTCTGTCAAATAAATAAAATCTTTAAAAAAAACAAAACAAAAAAACCTTTCAGAAACCAGATCGTGGATAATAATCATTCAGCACTGTGTAAATTATTTCTGGGGGCAAAACCCCAAACATTCAAAAAGCACCAGGATGATCCCAGACAAAAATCATATATTTCATCCAACTGGGCAATATACTGAAGGTTCCACACTAACAAAGCTCCCTTGGATGAAACTCTAAGGCCCGAAATGCCTTTTCTTTGTCAGAGAGCAATCAATTCTCCATGGTCTTCCTTGCATCATGTTAGGGATGGGGAAGATCACACAGAAATGCAATTCTGAACTCAGAACATCTACTTTGATAATTGGCAAACACGCTGACAGCCCAATAGAGTCATTTTCTTCTTTCTTCTCTCTTTTCTTTTTTAAATGGCGAAGGTGATGAAAAAGTTGGAAGGATGAGGAGCTGTACACGTCTACTACTTGGCAGACGTGGAAAGCCTGCCCCTGGCAGTTTCTGGAAGGTGGTCTGGCTTTTCTGCCCATCTTTCTATGGAGCCCTTTTCCACCTTCCTTCGCTGGGGCAGGGACTGAAGAAAGCTTCCTGAACAAATACATCCTGGCTTTACAATCAGGATCACATGGTGCTTTGGGGGGGGGGGGGGGAGGGAGGTTGTTTTTTTAAGGAATCAGTGTCATATTTCATTGTAAGCATTTTTTTCCAAACATGCTCTTAAATAATGAAGAGAAAAATACACATTTGAAACCATTTTAACAGTTCAGGCAGATACTCTGATTTAGTCATGAGGGGGTGATAAGAACAAAAAACTGCTTCAGGCATTTAGTAGCAGAAAATTAAGGTTCCTGTAAATTAGGTGGCTATATTCCTCTCCCAGTCCAATTACTAGCTTTATTATTTGTCAATAAAATACCAAATACAAGACTAGTCTCCAGGTAAGGCAGCTTTTGCCATTTGGACCCTGTGATACTTTATGTTCTCAAACTGTGGTGTGGAAGTTGCTGAAAATGCCTTTACATCACTAACAGGTGCCCTAAGGCCCAAATCTATATACTTTTCTCTGGAAAGAAAAATCGTAATAAAAGAGCAGAACATACACATCATACACAAGGTAAGATTAGGCAAGTTGCTATTTTATGGACCTGTAACATCTGAACTGGAGTATTGAAACATCCTTTGTGATTAATAAAAGTCACAATTAACGTAGGAAGAATATGAGAGCTAGAAGCAATTCTGGTTAGAAGCAGCAACTAAACCTCTGGCCATAGCCTCACACAATTCCTCCTAACCAGAGCCCAGTGTGTCCTAGAACAGCTGCTTCCCATCCCTTCCCTGGACAGAAGGGCAGCGGATTACATGCCTTTGCTATGGAGACCCATGTGTCTCTTTGACAACGTGCGGGAAATCCCGCCATGTGGAAAAGACAAGTTTACTTCTTCCCTTTGAAGATGTATGCTAAACTTACAGGATCATTAGGCTACCCTGTGAAAGAATAGATTTTCTTTCTTCCTTTTAAGACTTTACTTCCCCTTAAGAAAAAAAAATAGCCTCCATCTATGTGGTTTTTAGGAGAAGAGCACTGAGGACATAAATTCAAGCTTGCTCATCTGGTATGGGGTTCTTACATTTGGAGATGTATTGTTGTTGATATTATTATTATTTCTTATTATTAAAATCAGACACAGGCTTCAGTCCTGGAAATCCAGATTCTCTCCTCTAATTTGGATCCAAATAAATTCACCAAAATGGAGATGCCTAAAAGAAGGTGCAGGCAAAATAATTTTAAGTTTATTCCCACTCTGTGGGGGTGGGGGAGTCTAGGTTCTCTTTGATTGTGGCGGTACTAACAATTAATTTAGGATGATGTGCACATGAAAATAAAACTTCTTTTGATTGCATTTCAAGGACTCTTCTGTTTAACTAGCTTCAAGAGTCCTTTTTTGATCATAATAAAATTATTTGCCATATGGTTCAGATGCTTGTGATCTCCTCTCAATGAGAGGATTATGCATGAGATAGAATGCCTACTGTAGCTGCAGCCAAGCACACAGCTGGCTCTGATAATGCCAACTAATGGCTTCATCTATCTCAATGTCATGCAGGAGCTAGGGAGATGCGAGTCAGCCCCGAGTACAATTAAAATCTACATCATCTGTGAGAAAGGTGATGGAGGTTCTGACATCAGAGCTGTACCAGATTCATCCTCTTCCCAGACTAACAGAAGAAACGTGTTGCCCCTTTCACCCTGTTACACTAACGATGCACCCTGCATATCCCTTCCTCTGCGTATTAAAGGCACTAAATCAGGACGCCTCCGATTTGAAAGCATCACCTCTATCTGACATTCAGTAACAAGGTGTACAGTTTCTAAACTTAAGTTGTGTATTCCTTGCTTCCCCTTTTTCTTCCTGATGAGATAATGTCATTTGTGTCCACCAGTGAAATATAAATAGAAGAGTTTATGATCCGTATGGCCTCAAATTGTGGCAATATGCAGAAATTTCCTTGTTTTAGTTCCACAATGTTCAACCACACTAATAAAATCAGGTTTGAACACCCATTTGTTCCAGAAAGCCAAATTTTATTGCTAAAATATCCATAACTCATAACAAGCAAGCTCAGTACCAATTCTCAGACAAGCCTCTTCTTTGCATGTTTTGAGTAAAAATCAAAAGTGGAGCTTGTGCAGGGATTTTGCTCTTTTGACATGTGGTATTTGAAGGAAACCTTGTGACTATATTTCATTAGCATGTCCAATGACTTTCCATTACAATCAAATGGAATAGCATCTCAATTTCAAAAGGAGGTTACTGAAAGTTAATTTTGTATTAAGTTCATGATTTATATACTTTTGTTATATACTTTCCCCCCTACTGAGTCATTACTCTTAAATGACTATAAACTGTAAACTCACATGCAAATTTTTCATGCAACTGGAAGAAGAAAGTATCCACACCAAATAAAATTCTTTATGCTTTAGAGTCAAAGAAAAACCCATATCAGATAAAGTCCTTAATATATACATATGTGTGTGTTTGTATATATTACATATGTATGTGTAGATGTAAATTATATATATCCATATATATTTCATATATATATATATCCATATATATATAACCCTTTGGAACAACAGGGTTTATTTTCTGTTTTGTTGTTTTAATTTCCTGATCCTGCAGTTATGTAGAAAATCTTGTGCAACAGGAGGCAGATAATTGTCAAGGGACATTAGATGTTTCAGATGTCAAATTTTGCATGCTCTCCCTGTCTCATGGTCTATTATATGCACAAGTGTAATTTTTAAAAAGATTTATTTAGGGCGCCTGGGTGGCTCAGTTGGTTAAGCGACTGTCTTCGGCTCAGGTCATGATCCCGGGGTCCTGGGATCGAGTCCCACATCGGGCTCCCTGCTCAGCAGGGGGTCTGCTTCTCCCTCTGCCCTCTTCCCTCTCGTGCTCTCTGTCTCTCATTCTCTCTCTCAAATAAATAAAATCTTTTAAAAAAATAAAAAAATAAAAATAAAAAGATTTATTTATTTGAGTGAGAGAGAGAGAGAGAGAGAGAGCCCAGCGTGGAGCCTAATGCAGGGCTGGATCTCACGACCCCGAGATCATGACCTGAGCTAAAATCAAGAGTTAGACACTTAACCGACTGAGCTACCTAGGCTCCCCAGCACAAGAGTAATTTAACCAAGCATTTTTCAAGTAGTCTGCTAATGTGACAATTATACCTTTAGTCTTTTTAGTTTATGAGAAATGTATAAAAACCAAGTGCTATTCATTACTTTTTTTTTAACCAAATAGACCACAGTACTCTACACAATGTCTTGTGACAATTTCTAGAGAACTGGTTGTGGTCATCCTAAACTAGTGGCTTTCAACTTTGACTATAAAATAGTATCACTTGTGGTGTTTTTAAAGATTTATTTATCTGAGAGAAAGAGAGAGAGAGAGTGCAGAGGGGGAGGGAGAGGGAGAGAATCTCAAGCAGACCCCCGCCGCTGAGTGTGGAACCCGACACAGGGCTTGATTCCACAACCTTGAGATCATGACCTGGGACAAATCAAGAGTCAGACACTATATAATATTTAAAAAAAAAATAAATAAAATAGTGAACATGTTTAATTATATATAAAAAAAGTTGGATGCTTAACCAACTGAGCCACCCAGGTGCCCCCAGTTGTGGTGTTTTTAAAAGTAAAGATGTCTGCAATTTACTCCCCCTCACCCCCCAATATGCTGGAACTGAATCTCTGAGGGTGAAGCCCAGACTTCCGTACAAGGCTGTGTATAAGATTCCCCAGATGATAGTCAGTGGTTATGAAGGACAAAGTCCTGTATCTACACGTTGCCTAAAAAGTATTTTAAATGTATGATTTAGCACTTACATGAAATGACTGTATTCTTTACAGATATTTCTTCCTTTAAGTAAAATAAATCAACACTTCTGACATATGTTTATGCAATCCTGTAAATATTTATTATAATGTTACAAATGTTCAGCTCCATGCTAGGTATTGTGGAGAAATAGGAGTACAAGGCATAGCTTCTAAGTTCGTGGAGTTAATCACTATAGTAGGAAAAAGACACAACAATAAGTATTTACCAAATATTATTATTAGAACTGCCATATTGAATGATGCCTACAATAAATGCCAAAAGGTAGCAGAATTAGAAAGGACCAGTACACAAGCATATGTTGATTATATACTTCCTCAAGTATTCCTTTGAATAGGAGAACCCACTGCTGCTTCTTAGAAATGATTAAAAAAAGAAAAACAACTGTCACCCAAAACTTCTAGAAGAAACCTACCACACAAAGCAAGGTACCTTATCCATTGTACTTTAACTGTTCATCTTTTTTTTTTTTTTAAGATTTTTAAAATTTATTTATTTGACAAAGAGAGAGACACAGTGAGAGAGGGAAAACAAGCAGGGGGAGTGGGAGAGGGAGAAGCAGGCTTCCCACCGAGCAGGGAGCCTGATGTGGGGCTTGATCCCAGGACCCTGGGATCATGACCTGAGCCGAAGGCAGACGCTTAACGACTGAGCCACCCAGGCACCCCTTAACTGTTCATCTTAATTTACAGTGGGTCCTAGCCTGACAAGGGTTTAGTTTATTAACCCCAAATGAGAATTGCCTATTTCAGATGGTCTTTGTGAGAGAGAACTAAAAACGTTATTAGGGTGAGCAAGTCAAAATATATTAATGCAGAAATCTGACTATAGAAGGGTCCTATTTCTAATCTAAAGTAGCTATTTACTAGATTTCTAGTCTTTCAACTTTGTTTCAAAACGCAACCATTATACAATGAACCAGGCCCTTCCTCAAAGAATTTTTAAAACTATTTTAGAGATTTGGTGATTGAAGAAAGTAGCAGGAACACTATTCTCTATGAAAAAAATGTAAAGCGCAGAGAGATTGAAGAACTTGTGGTTAAGTTGCCAAGTTAGCAATAAATATATATTAAGAATTACAGGGTCAGGGGCACCTGGTTGGCTCAGTGGTTAAGCCTCTGCCTTTGGCTCAGGTCATGATCCCAGGGTCCTGGGATCGAGTTCTGCATTGGGCTCCCTGCTCAGTGGGAAGCCTGCTTCTCCCTTTTCCACTCCCACTGCTTGTGTTCGCTCTCTTGCTGTCTCTCTGTCAAATAAATAAATAAAATCTTAAAAAAAAAAAAAGAATTACAGGGTCAGAAGAGGTCTTAAATAACACGTTAGGTCACCACCATGTAGTTCATTAATTTAACCTTTTTTAGACTGACCAGTTGCAGAGCTTCAATTATTAAATTAATTCAAATAATTAAAGGCTTCGTTATTTCAGAAATGAGTAAGTAATGAAACTCAAAAGAAAAAAACATTCTCTACCAAGTAACTATCCCTAAAAGACAAAAGTATAACAGCTTTTGCATGGGCTCAAAATCTATAAATTAACATGTGAATCCTTCAAGCAACTGGGAGATGAAGATACCTGCACAAAATAGGCTAATCTCTGGATCTGTGCTTTAGAATTAAAAAACAACATAAGACACACTGAAAATCCTTAAATCCATGCAAAGTCCACATACGGATGACCTACAGCAGCTGGAGCAGGACAGCCTTCATGTGACTCAGATTAGTTCAAGGTAAGCAACTTTGAAGTCATAGAGACCTAAATTCTGCTGGCCTCTGCCCTTTACCAGCTGGGGAACACCAACAAGTTAATCAATTCTTTTAAACTGCAATTTCCTCATCTGTACAATGAAGAAAATTAAGTGTGAGGATTAAGTGTAAGGGAATTACACAGGACATTTATCTGGCACATTGCAAAATCTCAATAAGGTAGAGGCGCCTGGGGGGCTCAGTCGGTTAAGCATCTGCCTTCAGCTCAGGTCATGATCCCAGGGTCCTGGGATGGGGCCCCTCGTCAGGGCTCCCTGCTCAGCAGGGAGCCTGCTTCTCCCTCTCCCTCTGACCCTTCCCCCGCTCATGCGCATGCTCTCTCTCTCAAATAAATAAATAAAATCTTAAAAAAAAGACAAAATAATAATAACGGTGATATTAATAAGAGGAAGAGCTGGGAGAATTTTTGGTTAAACACTGGAATATAAAGTTTAGACAGAATACTCTCTTTCTATGCCAAGGAATTATATATGAGTTCCACCAATCCTGACTATATCCTTTTATTCAGCAAATAAAACTAGATGGGAGTACCGCTGGTATACACAGTCAGAGTAAAGTATCACCCTTTTTCTTGGGGGGTGGGTGGTGAAAGACATCAAAACTTTCCCCTTAGGTTTCATGTGGCCTGCTCTTTTACTTAGCAGGAGGAACTAGAGAGGGTATCCCTATGTGCGTGGCTAGGCGGGAGGCAGATTCTTAGAAAACAGGGAAATCCCAAGAACACCTCAGAAGCTGATTGTGTGTCTCATGGCTGCGTCCTAAAACATGCTAACGGCTGTACAGCTTTTACTACTTCCCAAATAGCTGGCCACGGCTTCCATGGCCACCAGAGAAGAATGGACACGCTGCCTCCTTACAGAATTCAAATATTCCCAGCATTATTGCAGGCCTCAGCAGCAGCCCTGAAAACCACATACAGCATATACTTAGGGCAAAAGTCTATGAATGTGCCGACATTGCTCACTGACATATGATCAATTTATAATGAGAAAACTTATCTACATAGTGTCAACTCCATGAGGAGAGGGACCTTGTCCGTTTTGCTCACCTTTGTATTCCTAGCTCTTGGGAAAGTCTGAGACTTGGTAGACACAATGTTGTCAAATGAATAAATGAATGAATGAATGAATGAATGAATGAATAAGTGAATATAATACCATACTGGTTAAGAGAATGGGCTTTAGAATAAGACACACATTGATTTAACTTCTGGTCCTGCTACCTATAAGCACTATTTATTCAACCTTTTCTGGCTTCAGTTTTCTCTTATGTATGATGCATATAGGAATATCAACCGGATTATTGGGTTTGAGGATGAATAAACTGTTTATTCACCGTAAGTGAACTATAGCACATAGTAAGTGCTCTAAACGTCTTGATATTATTTTAGACTACAGTCTCCATGTTGTGTGTGGGTCAGGGAGGGGGTCGGAGGGAGAGAGGGAGAGAAAGAGAATGCAGTTGGGTCAAAGAAAATGAATGTATATCTTTCTAGATCTGGGAATCAGAATGAAGAATTCTGAACTGAAAACTGCTTGAGAGTTTATATCCGATTCTGATTCCCTAAGGTATCCTGTGGCTTTGCAGATTGGTAAACCTAAGTACTTGAAATGAATCTCAAAATTACTCAACAATGAGGTTTCCCAACAGAAGTATTTTTTTCCGGCTAGAATGACACTTGTTACTCATCGTTCCCTTGAGTTATTCACAGATAAAATGGACTCAGTGAAGGTGTCAGAGCCAACTCTCTACTAGATGAAATTGGTTCCAAAAGGTCATAATGAAATTAGTAAAGGCAGGTGGAAAATGTGCTAATAACAGCTGGTAGCCCCCAAAAGTGTGCACATTGGTATAATTAGGGCATCAGACATTGCTCTTTATCTCTCTTCCTTCTCTGCAAGCATTCTTTAATTTCCAGGGATACAATTATCTTGGTGGTAGAAATTCAATAATATACATTACAGATTGACGGTTGGGAGGACATTAGGTTCTTAGCCAATACAGAATTCTACTTGTCAATATAGGCTATCAATGAGTAAGCATGAATAGAATCCCGGCCTGTTAAAAATAGCTTAGGGCCTTGGGTATAGATTCTAAAGCCTATCACCTCCCAACATTGTCATTAACCTACAAAATCTTTCTTCACTTCCTCCCACCAATGTTAAAGAACAGAAAACACAGATTATATTTTAAAAAAGGAGAAAAATAGTTCTAAGTCTTCCTGTTTTAATCATTTTTTTTGCCATTCAACATCTATAAATTCAAATTTCTAAACATAATCTAAAATATACTCCTAAAATTCTTCAATTGGATTAAGTTTAATTTGGCCAGCATTTTGTATTTCAAAGACCTTTAATATCTAAATTGTAAGTGTGCTTCATATACGTTGATTCTTCCATGTTGGTCTTATATGCACTGCTGAATCCACAGATACATCAGACAGATATGGCCAGAGCTACTTCAAAGACAGTATGTTTTTTTAGTCAATTCAATTCTCAGAATCAAATAAAAACAAAGCAAAAGGGAATATTTGAATTTTCACATGTAATTTTTCTTCTCACATTTATATTTTCAAAAGTCTATGGAGTCAAGAATCCATTTATAAAGACACAGCAGGGTGATTGTTGCTGTATTGAATAATAGGATGCATGCAATGCAGGCATTCATTTGTCAAGCACCAAGTAACCACTCTCTCCTGGTTAGTTTTTTCTTCCCACTTGGATAAGTATGAATGAAGCGAAAGTTTAATTCTCTGAACAAGCTCCAGAAAACTTGGAGGCACTAATATTTTTTGATCATGGTCTTCCATTTCCATTTTTCATTTTGTGGGACCCAGCTGTCTGCTTCCAATCTACAAAGATTTTGTTTAATACAGTATCAATGTTCTTGGTTTACCATTGACAGATTTGAAAAGGTGGCTGAAAACTGAATGCATATATGCAAATGTTTTGTTATTAAATGGAAACATTCCAGGAACTCAAATGATCCATGTGAAATTTTAATTATAACCTAACAGCTGCTTGAGCTAATTGAAGGATATCCGAAAGGTGATTTCCTTCTCATTGTAATTAAAGAGTTAAGCCTAATTTGCTGTTGTCAGAACAAGACTAAATACCAATCTGGTCTGCCTAATTATATTAAAAGGTAAACAGATAATTTCTAGGAAAGGGTAGGGCCCACCCCAGACAAAGACAACAGGTTCTCAATGTGCCACCACCACCCCATTCTTATTGGAATATGAGCAATGACCTTTAAGGAAAGTAGCAACTGTTCTCAACTTCTGCTGTGAAGGCTGCAATTTCATCTTGCAGCATCATCTGTTCATTCCCTCCCACAGCCAATTTTATTTTCCCTAACCATAGCTTCAATTTCTCAATCCTTTCTCCAAGGGTCCTCAATGATCTCTTCACTTATGAGATAAGGAAACTGAGGCGGAGACAGGGCAAGAAAATATTCAAGGCAAACAATTAGTGGCGAAACAAGACTCTAGACTAAGCGGTATGGTGCTTTCCCCCACAACGCTGTGCTTTGCACCTGCTAACATAAAATTTACCTTGCTTTCAATTGACTATATTACTGTAATGGGAGGATACATCTTGAAATCTTTTTAACAATATGGTATGACTTGCCCTTTGTTCGAGAAGATCCAGAAAGTTGAGCTTTTAAACTTTTTTATAAGAGTATTATGGAAGAGTGTTCTGTATGAGCAATGCCATCCTTTCATATCCTAACCAAATGTGGATAAAGCTCTTATTTGGTAGTGCAGTGATTTTAGATATAAAATACAGGAATCACTTTATCTAAGCCTGGTAGCTCATGCTATTTACGATACTCTGACTCACTTTCTGGGTAGACCTTTAGATACTAAAATAGAAAGGTAGAATTCAGCTGCCACGAGTTCTGGCAATCTTGACACTTCTTGTAGGAGTCTTGTTCTTCTTCTTTTATGAATTCATTTTCTTTCTCTAGTCCCTAATATAAGTGTAGGCAGTATTTGTTTCTGTCCTCTTTGTTTTTTGTTTTGTTTTGTTTTTTGCTTTCTAAACAAGAGACTCCTGGGTAAACGCATTTGGAGTGAGGTAGGGCACTGTAGGGAGGGGGGAGCTTATTTAATAATCTTTGGATCCTTCTCAGTAGACATTTGCTTCCTTCCCCCAGATGCAAATAGATGTTGTAAGTGAAGTAAGGCTGAAAACAGAATCACCGTTGCAATGAATCACTGAGCCTGAGTGTGGTAAGTGTGTTTGCACTCAGGCATGGAAGGGCAGATTACACAAAAGCCCAATGCTCTATGAAGAATTATAGAACAATAATCCCTTTGCCTAAAACAGTACACCTCTCATGACATAAACCTTATTATTAAAGTTTTGACTCTCTCCTCTTCAATCTATGCCTAGTCCCATACTGCTATTGCCTAATTATATATTGGTTCCATCTACTCAAACTCAACCAGTCTAACCTCGTCTGCAAACAAGCTCCCTTCTTAATATGACCCATCTCTCCACCATTATCTTTCCAGCTATAGTCCTCAAATCATTCATTCCACATAATACTGACACTGATTTTCATAAAGCATCACTTAGGAAATGTTATCCTATGGCTCTAAACCCTTTGATACTGAGAACTTCTGGTAGATTAAAGTTGAAACTCCTCACACTGACATTAAAAGCTCTCATCATCTCACCCTAAACTTGTTCACTGGTCACAGTTCTAGGTTTCAAACAGCAGAAGACAATTCTAACCAGTTAAAGCAGAAAGGGCATTTGTTGAAAGAAATTATTGGGCTGCCCACAGAATCCTTGGGGAGGCAAGAGAACCTGGCTCGGAATAGAAGCCTGAAAGAAGAGAAGCCAGGAAGGCCAAACCATATCCAAATCATGCTGCTGAACTGTCTGAGGAGGACACTGCTGCCCCCTCCCCCCACTGACCAATGCATGCCACAGCCCGCTCCCCCCACTGCGTCCAACACCGCTACGTGTCAACACTGATCACACTGCCATGGTCACCACAGTGAATGGGTGTGGCTGCCTCTACTGCCAGAATGGATGTCTCATTACTGAGGCGATTAGCTCCTGATTCCAAGTCTCCGATAAGTCGTCTGCTTGGTCAAACCTGTCTGCCCTATCTTCTGTTGCCAGGGGTGGAGAAGTAAGTATCTAGACTTTCCAACTTTTATAGAGCAGTAAGGTTTGCCCCCTGCCAATATTCATACGGGGGGATTCCCCCAACATGGAAAGGGGATTCAGATGCCAGGGAGAACAGAAAATACACATACACACACACACATGCCCACATGCACGCACAAGAGAGCATTTTGGCTAACTAATGACCTAACCAGACCATTAGCCCATTAATCTATGGTGCAGTCAGTCATCTGAAGTAAATCCTATTCCTCTTCACCTTCACAAATCATTAAATTAATTATGATTATGCATATTAAAACACCTAGTATATCACCAGCAAACAGTAGTCTCTAATTCATGAGTAAGTACTACTTCCACTCCAGTTAAAATTTTCTATTTCTAAATCTAAGGATCCATATCCTTATCTCTCTCTTTATCTCCACATCCAACCTGAGGATTTGTTGAATTCCATTTTGCCCAAGGAGTTATTTCTGAACACTCCAACTCAGTGTTAGCCATCTTTTCCAAATTCCTTTGCGTTTAATCTATATCATTCCTTTTGCTGTTTATCATCTATATTGTCACACCATTAGCTGTCATTTCATGTAGTTTTATATCCTCAGATTGCAACCTTCATGACAATAAAGACCATGTGCTATAATTCTCTGTATCAACTCTAGTACATATCATCCTATCTTTGGGAGAGTAAGCACATAATAAATGGTTACTGATTGTCTGTTCTGCCCCTGAAGTAGGTTTTAAATTAAATTCTTAATCACTCATGTCCACATACTTCTTCATTCATATAAAAGGAAAAGTGTAGAAAATATTGGGATTACTAAGTTAGCTGATTTCCTGTTAATTGAGGCATTATCACAATAATCTTCTAGAAAAATTTTGTTCTCAAATAATTTTTTTTGTTTTAGTCTAGACCATGTAACAGAAGTGCTGTAAGACGTAAAGTGGAAGAATTGACAACAGTAAGTTTATCAGGGCCAGAAATGCCATGATAAATAAAAAGAACTCAAGGTCTCTTATCCTGAGTAGAATAGGAGCTGCCAGTCACCCAAATAAATCACCCACCACCCCTTGCCACTGGCTCTTACTGTTAGCTTCTGACATGCTTAAGTCCGTCCCATCTAAATCAACAAAAGCACTTTCTTGACAGTTTTGTCCTTTTGCAGGATGACACTCTCCCTCACTCTTTCCTTTCTCAGCCATGATTTTTAAAAGTAGAGCCCATGCTCATTGTCTTTGTACCCTCAAACCTACATACAAGCTAGCACTACTACTCCATTTAGCCTGCCAACACGGAGTTCACCAGGTAGCTTTCATTTGCTAAATCCAGCACACCTTTCCAGAACTTATCTAAATGGAACCACTAGGTATAATCAGATACAATGGCCATACCGACATTTTTTTCTTTGTTAAGATTTATTTATTTATTTTAGAGGGGGGTGGGGGAGGGGGAGGGGGAGAGGGAGAGGGAGAGTCTTAAGTAAACTCCGTGCTGAGCGCAGGGCCCAAAGCGCAGCTCCATCTCACCACTCTGAGATCATGATCTGAGCGGAAACCAAGAAGCTGGTAATTAACCCACCGCATCATCCAGGCACCCGGCCACGCCTACTTCCTAAAAATAACTCTCCTCTTTAGCTTTCATATCATTCCTTTCCCAGCTCTCTATCTTCGGCTCTATTCCTTTGAAAAAAATTTAAAAGTCTTCTTCTACTTTAATCCCCCTGTTTAATATTGGATATTCTCCATACTGTACATTAGAAATTGATAATTTTATACATGTATCAAATCAATACATTGTATACCTTAAATTTATACAATGTTACTGTCAATTATATTTCAATAATGCTGAAAAAAACTAAAATAATTGGATGTTCTCCAAATGATTGACTTGTGCCTTATTCTCCTCTTAACTTTTCCATCTATTTATATATATTTGAACCCCCCACTCACTTTTAGCTTCTTTACAGGAGAAGCTGCTTTACCTAGGAGAGCTACTGCTACCTAATACAGAATTCTCCTTACTTGTTTTTATTATAATGAAACTGATAATAATCTTCCTCAAGGATTTCTGATATAAAGTCATGTCTTACAGTGATTATCACCTATAAGGTAATGACTCAAATCTATATTTCCATCCCAGATTCCTCTCTAAAGCCCAAGTCATATATTCAACTGATTTTTTTGTTGTTGTTAAAAACTGAATATGCTTCTGACAACCAGAATCTTGTCCATGACCCAAAACTCCAGAATAAATGCACCTATTTTACTTCTTTCAGATCAGACTTTTGTCAAATATTGAATCCTGCCTAGAAATCAGAAAAAAGCTCTGACGCTCCACAATCAAATCACAGTTGAGCTGCAAGGGTCCCTCCCAGGTATGGTGCACGTGAGAGCAGGAAAGTGGCACTGCTGTTTCTACCCTGACAGGAAGCCTACTTCTGGCTCAGATTCAGACCTAGTTTGGGATTGCTTTCAATTCTTCAGTTCCTACTTTCATAAATAAAGTTGCTATAATAACATTCCAAAGGAGAATAATAACAGCATATCTAAGATGACTTGGGGGGTATAGTCCAAAACGGCATATAAATTTCCAAGCTACTTTTACTATATTTTGAAAAGTTACTACTATTTCCTTCATGTTTTGCAGGAAATTGTTTTATCTGAACCTCCTTTTGGAGGATAGTTATTAAGCAGAAACCAGGCATTTGTACTCAGTTTAAACTAAAATGCATTGTATTTGTTCCTGAGTCCTGTTATTTTTGTCATTGTGTAGCATTTTTTCTTTTTTTAAAGATTTTATTTATTTATTTTAGCGAAAGAGAGCTCAGGTTGGGTGGGGGTGGGGCAGAGGGAGAGGGAGAGGGAGAGAGAGGATCCCAAGGAGACTCCGCGCTGAGGGCAGAGCCTGATGCAGGCTTGATCCCAGGACCCTGAGATCATGACCTGAGCGGAAATCAAGAATCAGACACTTAACCGACTGAGCCACTCAAGTGCCCTGTGTAGGATTTTTTTCCTAATTAAATTTATCAAGTTTGTAAGATGTTGTAAGTAATAAGGTTACTTTAAACCCCTGAAAGTATCTTTTTAAATCAATCTTGAGTACTATAAGGCCTTTTCATTTAGTTTGCCTATAAACATCCATCAGAATGAATTATGAGGAATTCTTATGTCCTGTGCTGTCTTGTCTAGGCACTAGAGTCAGAACAGTTACAGGTTTATTGACACAAGGACTACTCACACAGTTTGGTGGTGCTGTCTTCATTCATGTTAATGCACAGTGGTTTTACCCATCATTGCTTCTGCATGACCAGCACAATGTCAATACAATGAAAAAGCCAAGTCATGTCTGAATATTATTAGGAAAATTTTCTTGACCTAGCAGACCACCTGTAACCCTCTCAGGGACTTTCAGTGCTCTGCCAACAGCATTTGTAGAACTGCTTCTCTCCGGCACAAAACTCTGAAAGCCAGCCATCCTGACCACTCCAGAAACCACAATGCAAGGGCAACTAATCAGTGATGACCGCGATCTTTAGCAAAGCAGAGAGAGTCTGACAAAACTTTACTGTGATTTTTTATTTAGAGATTCAAATCAAGCATGCATAAGATCACTTCCCACAACTACTGGTAATCTTTCCTTCTGAATTCCCAAGACACATATCCCATTCCTTTCATGTCCCACTTCCCCTTACATGTTAGTTACTTGTGTTATGTCTGTTACTTCCTATTAGGCCAAGTTCTTTCAGTGCAGACTTATCAGGTTCTAGGAAAGCATCTTCACTACGTATCCTGAACAGTCACTCACAACTAACTCTTGTGAATGTTTTTGAATTGACTTGTATAATTGGCAAAACTAAAAAGAATTAGGTCTATACCACAATTAGTCCTTTATAGGATGTTTCAAATACAATTTAACAATGTACATAAAAGCTAAAACTACTTGGAAGAGAACATAGGAATATGTCTTTTTTTTTTTTTTAAAGATTTTATTTATTTATTTGAGAGAGAGAGAATGAGAGAGAGCAAGCACATGAGAGGGGGGAGGGTCAGAGGGAGAAGCAGACTCCCTGCCGAGCAGGGAGCCCAATGCGGGACTCGATCCAGGGACTCCATCCCGGGACTCCAGGACCATGACCTGAGCCGAAGGCAGTCGCTTAACCAACTGAGCCACCCAGGCGCCCAGGAATATGTCTTTGTGACCCTGAGTTAGGTAATCATTTCCTAGATAAAACTGAAAGCACAAGCAGCAAAAGATAATATAATGGCTACATCCAAATTAAGATTTTTTTTGTGCAAACCATACCATCAAGAAAATGAATCCATAGAATGACAGAAATATTTGTGAAGCATATATCTGATAAGGCACTTATATGTCTAAAATATGTTGAGAACACTTACATCTCAACAAGAAAAAGACAAATAACCTAATTTAAAAATATGATAAGAATTTGAATAGATATTTCTCCAAGGAAGAAATGGCAATGAAACACATGAAAAAAAATGTTCAATGTCATTAGGAAAATGAAAATCAAGCCTACAATGAGATACCACTTCACACCCACTAGGATGCCTATAATAAAACACACAGACAATAACAAGTGTTGGTAAAGATGTGGAGAAATTGGAACCCTCATACTGTTAGTATGAGTGTAAAATGGTGAAGTTGCTATGGAAAACAAGTTAGTGGTGGCTCAAAAGGTTAAATATACAGTTACCATATGACCCAGAAATTCCATTCCTAGGTATATACTGAAGAGAAATGAAATCAAATGTCCACACAAAAACTTGTGCACAGATATTCATTGTAGCACAATTCATAATAGCCAAAAGTAGTAACAATCCAACTTATAAACGGATAAACAACATATGATATATCCATACAATGGAATATTATTCAGCAATTAAAAAAATGAAGTACTAAGATGTGCAAGAAAATGAATGAGCCTTGAAAGCATTATGATAAGTGAAGGAAATCACATGCAATCATTCATATATTGTATGAGTTTTATGATTCCATTTATATGAAATGCCCAGGATAAGCCAACCTGTGGAGGTAAAAGTAGGTTAGATATTGAAGGGAAATGGGGAGTAATTGCATAAGGTGTGGGTCTGCTTTTATAGGAACAAAAATGTCCTATAATTACATTGCGGTGTTTATTGTACAATCTTATTAAAATACAAAAAAAATACCCATTGAACTGTAAACTTAAAAATATTATTCAGTGCTCATCAAGCTTTTGGTTTGATGGACTATATCAATAATTATCACATAAATATAACAATATTTATATCTATCAGTATTTACTGTATTTACTGTATTAGAAACTAAAATTTATTTATTTATTTATTTTTAAAGATTTTATTTATTTATTTGAGAGAGAGAGTGAGAGAGAGAGCACAAGAGGGGGGAGCAGGAGAGGGAGAAGCAGACTCCCCGCTGAGCAGGGAGCCTGATGCAGGACTCAATCCCGGGACTCCAGGATCATGACCTGAGTCGAAGGCAGTCGCTTAACCAACTGAGCCACCCAGGTGCCCAGAAACTAAAATTTAGAACATCAAAAAATACATAAAGGAATCTTCAGGAATAATGAACATAGTAGAACTAAAAAATAAGTAAATTTCATTCATTTTCTTTTATAAACCAAATATATAGTTTCAAGAGGCAGGTTCAAGATCTACTTTGACTATGTAACACTGGGCAAGTTACTTAACCTTCCTGTGCTTCAGCATCCTCATATGTACAACTGGAAGTTTGTCGTTCTCAAGATTTAGTGTGAAAACAGTAAGGTTTAGCACAGAACATTTTCTTCCAGAAATATACACGTGATGATATATTTTGACAACTCTAAACCTTTGATGATCACGGGCCTATCTTTCACAACCAAACAAAAGTATATGACACATAATGCAACTGGAAACTACTGATCATGCTCAAAACCCACTTTTGCATTTTAATATCTGCACTGCCTTTTCTTAAATACTAGGAAGAATTCCAATATAAACATTTTGGGCAAGAGGAAGAGACATATTTCCACTCCCATACTTCCTAGCTTCATGGTAAGGAAATTATTCTAAATACAAATTTTTTATGACTCATTTCTCTCCATCCTAACAAAAGTAAGTTTAAAGGAATTGAGACGATAAATGGTCCCTCACATAAAGTGAGGGAGGGGGAAACTGGTTTGGGACAACAAAACATTCATTTTGTCATTACTACATTGGGATATCCTGGAAAATGACCAGAATCTCATTCTATACTCTGCCTAAAAAGACCAATGCCTGTTTTCTGCCCCTTCCTTTGTCAAACCCCTCCTCCTAATGCCTTGGGGTTCATTTTCACTGAAGATTATTAGCAATATTAAATCTCCATGGTAGTCAAGTCAGGTGCCCAGCAGAAGGCACGGGGGCAGGTAGGGAGCTGAGAGAGGGAGGAGAAAGACACCCAGACTAGGAGGGGGAGGGTGGGTCATGAATTTGTAAGAACTAATTTGTCTAATATTTGGTAACAAAAGGAAGGCTTCTGTGTCATGCATTAATGCAGCACCAATCACTGAGTAACTGCTCGACACACATAATGAGAATATTCTCTGGCCAGCTCCATGGTCTGTACAGACAGCTGGGGAGATAATAACCCAAATGGAATTTTTATTTTAATGCAACTCCCATCCTTTAAACACAAAAATGAAACAGATTAAAGTTGGTAAAAATGTAACAGCCTTTCATAAAAGCTTAGTGTGATAACGTATTTATTCCAGCAGTAATGTCTAAAGAGCCTGAAACAACTCCACTTGATTGTTGGGATTCTCCAGTTTAATGGCCCTTTTCTTTTAATTCATTATGAGTTGCTTTAGTTTTTCCCGTGGTTGTGTCTAATAACATTGGCTCATCTCATTATATTTCAGTCAGGTTTTTTTCTCCCCTTTTAAATTTTTCTTTTTTTTAAAGGATGCTTGGAAAGCTTAACTTTATTTAGAATAACTTACTTTATTTTCAAATCAAAATTAGACCCACATTGATATTTACATGAAATATTTAAAGTATATATTTACATCCACACTGTATACACAATCATTGAAAAATAAATTACTACAAAAATTTACAGAGGCAGGTGTTATATTTAAAAGCAGATCAGCTTCATTGCAACAGAAATTTAGGTCATGTGTTAGAGAAAAAAAATTTCCCCATTTTACTATTTATTTTCTCCACTCTGAAAAACAAAATCTAGGCAAAAAAGTGAGATTTTTTTTTCATTTGTTCGACTATAGCCACTCCTCTCCTAAAGACAGCTTAAAAACAAATTTGAAAATAAAAAGGAAAATAGCTTTTGACACTTAATGATTTTCTAAAAGATAATCAGTAACTAGGAAATCTACCTGAATTTTTCTAAATGTAGGTCATGAGGCACAATGAAATCAGTGTATTAGGGCATTCAATGTGTTGTCACCATCAGAAATAATGAACTCTCCATGCCAGAGTTATTTCTAAAGGACAATTTTAAAATGGTAAAGAGGCCGAGAGGAAATATGAAATATAGTGAGCCTAACAATGACAAACAGAAGGAAAAGAATTTAATGAGGTCAAGTTGAAAATATAATTTAAGATAAAAAGCCTCATTGAACTCTGCCTACTGTTCTACCACAACAGAATGATATGATCAGCTTCCTTGATATCTGGTCCAGATTTCAACTCAAGGAAGCTGCTTTAGCATGAAGAAACTAAATACAAAATGCCTGTGGTAATAACAAGTAGAAGTACATTATTTTAAAATATTTGCTGTATTGTTTTAGGACTGAAATAAATTCTATAATAATATATTATTCATTTTTAGATCTATATACCATAAGGCTGCCAGAAATCCTTAATATCTTTACATGAATTGATATAGATATTTTGGCTATTTTTTTTTCTTAAAACTGAAACAAATCCCTGTTAATCAAAGAACTATAAAACACATGGGTTGATTTCATTGAGGTTAAGTGGAGTAATTGCTAATGGGTCTAATAATTGGTCTATATTTTCATGACAGGTTTCTAATTTTGTTTTAAAGTAGTTTCAGTATTAAAAGTATCATACTCCTTACAACAAAATATGGCCCCCAACACACACACCAAAATTGTGAGTCTACTTTTCCCTTAAATAATCACTGATATGCATGTACGTGTATCCCCACAAGCAAAGAAAGATGGTTAAATTTAGTTTTCTGTAGCCCGTGTTCAAAAAACAGTATGTTTTCAGGGCGCCTGGGTGGCTCAGTTGGTTAAGCGACTGCCTTCGGCTCAGGTCATGATCCTGGAGTCCCAGGATCGAGTCCCGCATCAGGCTCCCTGCTCGGCAGGGAGTCTGCTTCTCCCTCTGACCCTCCTCCCTCTCATGCTCTCTGTATCCCATTCTCTCTCTCTCAAATAAATAAATAAAATCTTTAAAATAAAAAACAAAACAAAACAAAAACCAGTATGTTTTCTTACATCAAAATATAAAAAAATATAAAATTCTATATAATATAGAACATGCTTCTCTAACTCTATACCTCTTCATCCTCTTTTGAAAATCACTGCTTTAAAGAGAGATATTTGGTCAGACTTCTCCAAAAAACAGCTGGGAACCGAATCAGAAACTTTTGATCCCAGACTGCAATATGGCCCCCAAGGATCCCTGCCTCTTGGCATTTGTGCCCCTGAGTACTCCTTTCCCACACTGGACCAGGGTGTCTGTGTTAATAATAGAATATGGCAGAAGTGATAGTATATTATTTCTGAGATAAGTTTATGAAGACATTGTAGCTTTGTCTTAGTTCACTTGCTTTCCCTCTTAGACCATTTACTCTGGGAGAAGTCAGCTTCCATGTGGTGAGAGCAGCCTTATGGAGAGGCCCATGTGATAAGAAACTAAGGCCTCCATCCAACAGTCAGTGAGAAACTAAAACCTCCTGCCAAGAGCCATGTGAATGAGGTAGAAAGTAGATTCTCTAGCCCCACTCAAGCCTTCAGATGACTGCAGCCTTACACTACATCTTGACTACAACCTCACAGAGACACTGGACATGAATTACCCAGCTAAGCTGCCCCCAGATTCCTCACCCCAGGAAACTGGGTGAGATAATGTGTTTGCTATTTTAATTTGCTAAGATATGCAGTGATTGGTCACTAACACAGTTCTTGCTAGCATCCTGTAACTAAGAAGACTCAGTATAGTACTAAAGAGAATACCACATATCCATTGCCAATAGACATGTTATTTGTCTTGGGGACTGGAACTGGTCCAATCTCGTTAATATAGCCATTATCTAATCATGAGTATGGATGATTTTTTCCCCCCTTTTCAATGCAGGGCTATGCCTACATAGGCTGTATAATCAAAATCAAACCAAACAAAAATGACTGATCTATTGTGACCCATGCATTTTTACTGCATCGACTTTATAAAGAATCATTTGACTACTACGCAAAGTGGAAAATCAAGGCCATAAGAGTTTTGCATTAACCTTTACATTCTGTTTACGTTCATAATGCTAATCTTCATACATTGCTTGGAGACTTGACTAATTTTGAGATTCATGAGAATTGGAATAGTTGGCACTGGATAAATACTAGATAAATGAACAAATTAAGGAATTCACTGAACTACCAGGTTATATTTTACTATTGAAGTGAGATATTTAAACAAAAGATCAGAACAAATATCCATCAATCCTTTCTAAATAACCAAATTACACACACACACACTATAACCACGTATCTAGATGTGATATATTTTCCAAGAGAACAAGGTTATAGAAAATCTTCTCTCCATTTATTTTCTAATTATACTCACTCATCTATGTCACATTAGCAAGAAATTATAAAGACCAAGCATAGGAAGAGAATGAGTCTTGAAGCCTCTATGAAGTCATCTATGTTGGTAGCTTAGCATCCTTCATAGTCTTGGTATGGTATACTCCAGGACAGGACTGGGTCAAAGATGGGTTTAACTCCATTGGATTCCAAGGAATTACTTCATTCTCATCCTGGACGTTAACTAAGGAAACTGAATTCTGGGATCACAGTCATCTGGTAAGACTTCATGAGAACAAAGGCATGGCTCAGACAAAGAAGAACAGACACTGTAAAAACTGAGATGAGATGATCATTATTGTATGACAACTGGTTCCTCTGAAGAACCCACATACTTATAAAATCAAAACCCAGAGGTAAGTCTCCTTTGTTCCTCCAGCTTGTTCATTCTTGGAGATCTGAATGCTATATGCCATCCCTAAATCCACAAGTCCCTTTTGAGAGCTGAGACAGGGCAAAGTTGGAGGACCCATATTGTTTGGCATTAGGTAGTCCAGTAACCTTACACATTTTTTTGTGATATTGCCTTTCTTCTTTGAGGGACACAGATCTGACCTGGACAGCCTCTACTTTGGGTACTGTTTAAGAAGCTGGAAAGAATGAGCACAAACTTACAAATTCTTAAATACTCCCAGAGTCAGATTTACATATATAAGAAGAGTTGATGTTCTGGACACATCAGTCACATCACTATCATGTTCAATTCTCCTTTGGCCATCAGCTCCCTGTACATTGTGTCCTATTTTCTGCAAAAGAGTCCCAGGCTGCTCTTTGCACCAAGGTAGCCATGGATTGGACTTGACTGGGGTGCAGGAGATAGCGTCTCATTCAAGGGTAACCAATTCCTGAGCTGGCTGGTGACCTATAATGGTCACTACAAGAGCAGTGCATTATTTTTCTTTCCCAAAGCTTCAATTTATCAACTCTTCTTTCTCCTTTCTGTGTCTCCCATGTCAAGATGAACCAACCCTTAGTTGACACACACATTATTGAAGGGGGTACTCTGTAGAATTTGGCATATTATTGACCACATTTGTTGAATTTAAGGGCAATGGATTGTATCTTTGCATAGACATGGTATAAATACTTTTAAATGAGAATTATTAAATTAGAAGGACTACCTCCTTGCTCCTTAATTTGCATATGATATATAAACCTTACAAATAGCTATGATTTTTTTTTTAAAGAATACATCCTCTATGCCTTATCCTAAAAGCAGTTGTTATGTAGACCAAAATGCTATCTCTGAAAGGAACTCTTTTATTTATTTTTTAAAGGTTTATTTATTTACTGGGGGGGGCACGAATGGGGGGAAGGGACATGGGGAGAGGGAGTTCCAAGCAGACTCTGTGCTAAGTGCAGAGCCTGGCATGGGGCTCAGTCTCACAACCCTGAGATCATGACCTGAGCTGAAACCAAGAGTCAGATGCTTAACTGACTGTACCACCCAGGCACCCTGGAATTCTTTTATTTTAATTAACATTTTAATAGACCATCGCTGTCTTATTTTAACTAAAATTCTCTGCATAAATGAATATAAGAGTAAAAATATAAAAATATGACCAGAAATTCGATACCTAAGTAAAGCTATCACATTGATTTGGTTAGGACATCAAGAGTCATGTTCATAATTTATTTCTCCAGGAAAATAAATAAGCAAACATACTGGACATATTAGCTCCATGTGTTTTGCTGAGTATTGTGACTTTCCCACCATTGAGCAAAGAGAGATACATAAAGTAATATTAGCCTCTTTATTCTCAGTGTTGTAACCCAGTAAAAAAAACTAATATCCTCGGCAAACATTATAAATATGTTTTATCTTATACTAAGGAGAGTTTGCATATCTTAAAATCTTCAATACCTTCCTTCAGCAGCAAAACAAATCAGGTCAGACATCAGTAATTAGCTTTTCAAAAACTCAATAATTAACCTAAGAATTATTGTTCCCTTTATCAGAGTATTTTAATATATTATATAGAGTGCAACATTCATGACATACAATAACATAAAATGGTGGTGAACAGGCACAGTTATTATTATGATGGTTCTGTCTCTAACACCTTCTTTGTCAATATACAAAGCTGCTTTAGATGTGTAAATGAATCCTCTGCTGTCACCATTCAGAGTACTGTATAAACAGTAGACTTTCACACAAAATACCTTTATATTTAATACCTTCATATTTTCATTTTTACCTGTTTTTTTTTTTCAAGAATGCTCTATCAAGATCATTAATGCTCATTTTTATTTTAAAATGTTAGGATAAAAATTCCAAAGCACATCAAAACCACATTGTTGTTTTTCAAAGAAAAGATTGTCACCCAGACACAGGATTGAAAGAGTCACATAGTCACAATATATGTTAGTTTGAAAAAAAAAATCTTATTAAAATGGTGGTTTCTCTTAGGGATGCTGACAAATTTAACTGATCTAGAACACGAGGTTACAGTTTCAGTGACAGGTGAATTAAAGGAAAATCAGATAGTCTATAATCAATGATTTATCTTTCTTCCTCTTCTTTAACCAAAGAATTAAATCCAGCGCCAGTTAGTCTAGTTATCTACGATGTGCAAGGCAGACATGATCCATTGTGTACCCACTGTGAGTGACAGCATGAATGACAGCCTTTGCCAGTCAAAGCCGTGATAAGGACTGGGTTCTGAGAGAAGATCCTACTTGAGAGCCATCTGCATTGTCCCAGCCATCACTTCTGGCAGGAAGGCTGATTCTGAGATAAGAAGGTGATGGTGCTGAGCTTATTTCACAGAAGGATCTCGGCAAGCTAATCAGTGCCATCTGCATTTAGAACAACAGTCATTAATTTGGCTTCTTTTTTCCTTCCTTTCTTTTTTAAAACTTTTCACCGAATGCTTCCCAAGCCTCATTACGTTGAATGTGCTATACCAAAGACAGACTCTTGGTATTCAAAAGCAAACAAAGCCACAGACAGAAACACCAAAAAGAGCTGAGAATAATGAAAAGGCGCAGCACGAGAGCCTGTGAACGATTCTATTCTGACTGACTCCAACTGGTGAGAGGCTAGCAAAGGCCCTGTTGTAGGCTCACCGAGACTCAAATGTGAATCAGGAGGCAAAGGTTTGATGGAGTCTTGCACAGAAAAGGATGGCCTTTGCCCAGGAGGTGTGCATAAGTGAAGACCGTAACAAAAAAAACTACCAATAGAGGGCTAGATATGCAGCTGCTTTGTGGGTCTTTGTCAGCAACCTGAAAGCCCAGTGGAATTAGAAAGATAGGGAAATTTCACTTTGAGCAAGGGTTGTGGAATGTTAGTTGTCCAAATTCTCAGTCTGTTTGTGCCTGGCACAAAGATAACTAGGTATGAAAAGTGCATCCTGGTGAAGCCAACCAAGATTCTTTGGGAACCTTGATACTTAGATCAAAGCAAAGCAAAATATGAAAAACCAAAGTATGATATGCTTTCTTTATCATATCTCTTCATAAATATGGACTCGTTAATAGGACTTGGAAACAGTGAATGCTCAAATGTTAACGAAAACTACAGAGAGCAGAATTCTCCCCAGTCACAAAACATCAGTGCGCTCCATCATCTGGCAAAGAAAGAAGGGTTTACAGGAAGACCTGCCTCTCCACGCCTGCAGCATAAATCCCTGAGACCCATGCTTTCCTATCGTAGAGCTTAGCCCACTGATACTGAATGGTTCCAGAGCAATCTGAAATCCAGTGAACACATCCTTCTACAGAAGTGTTGATTCTCTCAATTTCAGGTTAAGGACAAAGGCAGCCATGTGGTAGTTTAGAGGCACAGACTCTGAAATCCATTTGTCAGGATTTGAACTCTAGCAGCACCACTTTCTAGGTATGTGACTTTGGCAAAGTTTTTTTTTTTTTAAAGATTTTATTTATTTGAGACAGAGAGAATCAGAGACAGAGAGCATGAGAGGGAGGAGGGTCAGAGGGAGAAGCAGACTCCCTGCCGAGCAGGGAGCCCGATGCGGGACTCGATCCCGGGACTCCAGGATCATGACCTGAGCCGAAGGCAGTCGCTTAACCAACTGAGCCACCCAGGCGCCCAGTGACTTTGGCAAAGTTAAGTAACTTTACATTATTGTTGCCTCAGTTTACTAAAATGGGGATATTGTTAATAGCACTTACTTCTGAAAGGGTTACTGTAATGATTAAATGGGTGAATCAATGTAAAGCATTTGAGACAGTAACTTGACTCACAGTAAGTTCTCAATAGCTATTTCACTATTGTGGTAGTGATGGTTTTTTAATTATTATCATTATTATTATTACTATTATTTTATGTGTTTCAGATCAAGAAGTTAGAGAAACTGTCCTTCTTGGTTCTCCCCCACCCCAATTTCCACTTCCAGACCACTTCTTTATCTGCCTCTTGCAAAACTTGCTGTTCTTCCCTCAGTATCTCTTCAGAGTTATTGTTCCTCATTTCTTGGTCATCTCCCTTGATTCACAAATGATTTAACTCTAGACCCTGTCCTCCTCATTGTACAAAGTCTAGCCTGTCTTGACAACTTCATCATCAGTTGGGATAATCCTTCCAAAACCAATCCTCTGGTTTTTGACCTCCTTATCTCAGACAGTCCTATCCTTCCCAATACCTCAAGTACACTCTCTCCTGATCACAGACAGGACTTCGTCATCAACAGAATCTGCACCATCTCCAAATCTGAAATGCAAACATTCCACCCTGGGACCTCAGTTTCCTATCCTTCTCTCTTACTTATTCAAACAGTACTCTTCTCAGAACATTAGATTCTCAGGGCATTGGGCCTGCTGAGTTTTCATCTTCCCTCACTTCCTCCTGTCTTCAGTTCTTCTGCAACGTACAAGCAAAAGTCCATTATTATAATCACAGCCTCACCTACATTCTTTCTCTCCTCCTCCATTGTACTCTTCTTGTGAAACTCAAATTCCACATGAGCACAACCATCCGGTTTCTTACTGCGCAGTCCTGAGTAGTTGAATGTAGCTGGAGAAAATTATACAACCAGACATACTGTTTTTATTTCAACTTAATCACCTTAATCATCTCGAATGGGATCTTAACACAACTCAAGAATTCTTCCATGTTTCTCCATTAAGCTCAGTTCCCAATATCTGAGATGACTTTCATATATTATCTTCTCCTGTCCTACCCAAACTCTTTGACTCACTTAGAGCTAATAGTCCCACCTCATATTTTATTGTGAAAACAGACATCACCAGATGTCAAGTTCCTTATAAGCTGCTCTACAAAGTTAACTTATATAACCACAGGTCTTCTCTTTTTCCCTCTTTTTATATTTAAGAAATGTAAATATCAATAACTTCACAAGTGCTTAGATTCCATTCCTGCTTGTCTTTCAAGCTCTTTAGTCCCATTTCTAATTTAGATCCAGTAGTTTTAACCCTTTGAGTCCACAAACATTTGAGGGGGTATGATTGTTTCTGGGTTTAAGTGGTGATTGACAAATTTGTATATAGGCATGTTCATTTGTAAATGGCCTGATCATGCTTCTGAAGTAGAGGAAATGATTGAGAACATTGAACACTTCTAAAACCATGAGACAGGACTTTCTAAAGCAAAATAAATGAAATAGGGCCCAAACATACCTGCTACTTCTCTGCTTTTCACATCATCTAAGTTCAAGTTCTCAAAAGTTTAAATATCCCCTATACCTCACTCTGATTGGTTCACAGCACTGATTATATTTCTCTTGGGGTAATTTGCAATTTATGATGTTACCTGGTCTTTCCCAAACCCTGTTTTTCAGATGTGTTGAGCTTAAATCCACCTTAGTAATGGTGTTTGTGTTTCTTGTTTTTGGTTTGTCTCAGTCGGGATGGAAGCAAATAGCTACATTAAAACTGCACAAAATATTATGATTTAAAGCTAGATACTAAAAACCTTTTGATGATATAAGCAAAATTCAGTAACAAAAATATTTGGGGGGCTGATTTCTTGAAAGATTCTTGCAATGAATACATACCAAGTCAGGTGGATGCACAAAAAACAAAACATTTCCTTTTCAGAAATACAAATAAAGACTTTAATTATTCTGACTTTGAGAAATGTAAGAAAAGAATTTATTATAAGTTACTTTGGGCTGCTGGATGGTGCTACCTTGAATATATTTCTTTCATTCCCAGAATGACCAAATAGTTCTTGGCTTTTATTATTCTAATAATGAGAATACTAACTAAAATTTATGAAAACTCACTCCAGCATATTTAGCATTGTGCTAAGAGTTTACATGCATTAGCTCTTTTTTTTTTTTTTTTAAGATTTTATTCATTTATTTGACAGAGGAGACACAGCGAGAGAGGGAACACAAGCAGGGGGAGTGGGAGAGGGAGAAGCAGGCTTCCCACTGAGCAGGGACCCCGATGCGGGGCTTGATCCCAGAACCCTGGGATCATGACCTGAGCTGAAGGCAGACGCTTAAAGACTGAGCCACCCAAGTGCCCCTGCATTAGCTCTTTTAATTCTCTCATCAAACTTATAAAATAGGTCCTAGGGCAAACAATAGGAAATTGTCTGCTTTAAAAAACAAACAAACTGTATTTGACCTATAGACATGCAATTTTATATGATTTAACCTAATTTTAATATCCCCATTTTACAGATGAGGATTCTAAGGTACAGAAAGGTAAAGTTGATTACACAAGGTCATACCCAGTTTTGTATGGTTCAAGAAGTGAAAAATTTAAAACCCAGTAACACTTGAAATGTCAAGATAACTTTCTTATAATGGGAAAGTTTGATCAACGATAACTCTTGAGTTCTGCAACATTGGGTTATCAATGGCTCAATTCATTCAGATTTTATCAGATAATTCTCTGTACTTTGTCATCCTGAGTAACACTCATTATGCTAACTTAGAAGCATGGAGGGAAAATCGTTCCTTAAACAATACATAATAATCCTAAATTATTCATTGTTAGTGAAAATCACATAACAAAGGATTTTTAAATGGTCTAGCTTATCTCCTGAGGAAAAAAAAATCATATTGTATCTCTGTATACCATAATTCTGAGATTAATCAAAATTCTGGCTTCCAGGCAAAGACTGGCCCATTGCTATCAGGAGAAAATCAAGTATAAGAGATTACAGGGGAGGATTGGGGGTTCATCTTCAGGAGTCAGGTCTGAGCAACTCGAGTAAAAACACTTGTTTGACTTGAGTGATAGTTTAATATACTAAAGTATTTTCTTTGCACAATGGTTTTATATGTTTTACTTTCTCATAAGTTTAATGGGATTGGATTTGTATAAGCAATGCCAGATGAAACATCATTTACTTAAAGAAACAAAAAGGAATTTAATCAACAATTAAGAATCTCATTTTGCCTGTTCTTAATGTCATTATTTTAGTATTATTCTATGATTATCTTAAAGAAAAAAGTGCACATTAACACTACATTACTATACACACACCAAAAATGACAATAGATATATTTATTGTTGTGAACAGCATGCTGAACTGATTTTTAAAAACACGATTGATTAAAAGTGACTAAGATGGCTGAATTAACTAAGCAGAAGAAAAATTCACTAACTACCATGGGATTTGTAAATACATGCTCTGACAAATATATGCTCTTTGATGAACTTTCCTTTTTAAAAGCATAATGTGGAGAAACTTCTTAGTGTATTAGCATATATTAAGTATTAGCATAGAATGTATAGGTATTGGGGCGCCTGGGTGGCTCAGTCGTTAAGTGTCTGCCTTCAGCTGAGGTCATGATCCCAGGGTCCTGGGATCGAGCCCCCGCATCGAGCTTCCTGCTCTGCAGGAAGCCTGCTTCTCCCTCTCCCACTCCTGCTGCTTGTGTTCCCTCTCTCACTGTCTCTCTCGCTGTCAAATTAATAAAATCTTAAAAAAAAAAAGAATGTATAGGTATTAAAGTTGGCTTTAGCCATGGAAGAACACATCAAAACCACATTCCTCTATTAAATACAGTCCCAATTACTTTAAGAGAATGAGTATGTAGGCAAACTATAGGCAAACCAGGATTTCTCTAAGGGAGGTTCCCATCTCTGATGCCTCCCTAATGAATGAACATCAACCCAAACTACCAAATTCCCAGCAGAGGATACTATCAAGAATATGAATATGCAAGTAACATAAATTTACTTAGAGAAGTAGGACTTTGAAGCTGAAATGGAGGTAAGGAGCAAGTCTGATATCAAAAAGCAAAAAATAATCATCTCAACTTCCTCAAGTTGATTCCATTCTGTTTTACTCAGTCCAAATTTGCTCAAATTATAAAACCCATTCGCAGACTCTCTGTGAAAGTGGCTCCCTAGAGAATTGTTAATAATATTGTAAGTCTTCGGGGCGCCTGGATGGCTCAGTCATTAAGCCTCTGCCTTCAGCTTAGGTCATGATCCCAGGGTTCTGGGATCAAGCCCCACATTGGGTTCTCTGCTCAGCGGGGAGCCTGCTTCTCCCTCTCCCTCTAACTACTGCTTTGCCTACTTGTGCTCTCTATGTCAAATAAATAAATAAAACTTTAAGAAAATATTGTAAGTCTTCACTTTCTGGCAAAATAAGGTAACAAATCAGAAAAGCCTCACTTTTGGTCACAAAATAAAATCCACTTGGCTCTGCCTACATGCTCTCCATGATGGTTTCCTGTCTTGCTGGGTCTCATAAGACCCATCAGATTTGTCTTCTTTGAGTCCTCAGATACATTTTACCTTACCCTAAGAAGAATACTCTTACATGGAAATAGTTAAGTCTATCAGCTAAAGCAGCACCATTCTCGATGCTGGTAAACTCTCAGGAGCAACCTGGGCACACGTTTTTAGAGAAGATCAAGGCAGTAGTATAAGCAGAATTTTGACAACTCACTTTTAAACAAAGTTGAACTTTTTTATAACAAACTCCCCAAACTGCAGCTCTATATTTTTAAGTGTATATGTGTGTGTGTGTGTATACATATATATATATAAAACACATTTCAGCTAGTACACAGGCATCAAATATCAAGGAACACAAAACAGTCTTACTGCGCATTTTGTACAACATTAATGGTTCTGATGAAATATTTGAAACAACCATATTTATCACTGGAATTAGATTTTACTTTTAGATTTATTTTCCACTGCTCTTTTTAAATGTATAGCTAATACAGTTGGATAAACCTTCTTCCTGTCCTGTGCATCATATTAAATGCAATTGAATTCATAATCATATTTGCCATATTCTTTTCATATTTGACTCATTTAGTATAGTTTTGTTAATATCAACCATGCCCTAGCATAGACAGAAAATAAACATATGATTTCAGTAAACTTAAATACCTCTGAATACAAAACTATGTATGACGTGGATATGTAAGGTATCCCATATACGTATATTCATGCTGTATATTCTCTCTCTCTCTCACACACACATCCCCCCAACATAAAGCAGTGTAACATTCTTTTATACCCTAGCTATACCCTAGTATACATACCATATGATTTTCATTTTCAAAGATGATACCATTGAGAGGTAGTAGTTGCTGAAGTGATTCTGAGCTCTGTACCCACAGGGAGCTAAAAGAAATAGTAGCCATTTCAACTTTAAGCCCCTAGCCTTATCCACTGGTTCAGGATGTGCTGAGAACTCACAGGCTTTTCACTGTTCAGCCCTCTCCTTCACAAACTGCACAAAGGTTTTATTCAAATTAAAGAGGCCTCTCAGTTTGATTGATGTCCACAGGTACAACCACTTCCCCAAAATTAAAGCTGGAGAAATGAAGTAGCACACTGTAACAGTGGTAAGAGTTGCCCTTTAAATTTCAACAAATGTGCTACGGCTCAGGTGTCTCAGGTACAAAGGGAAAAGATTTAGCAAAGATGAAACATGAAAAATGCAGAGAGGGGCCTATGCTTCAGTATCATGGATTCAATGCAAAAGGACTCTCCCTTAAGGAACAAGCCTGCAGGAGGTTCTGTGCAAGCTTTCTTCCAATCACTACAATCACTACTATCTGAAGAAAAGAAAGGGATGCTAGGAATAGAAATCTGAAAATGGCCTGCATGATGCACGAGCAATGCTGTACCTACCACTCCAGTTTAGCAAAGTGGAATATGTACTAAAATTGGAAAGAAGTAAAAAGCCTTTTCCTTCACGGGAGAAAAACAGGGAGAATACAAGTAAAGGGGTTGTACCTTCAAGAGAAACAGAAATTGCAAATGACCATATTCCCTTGGAGAGGAACTGATTGAAAGGACAGGGAAAGAAATAATTCAATTCAGAACTCAGGACCAAATAATACATCACTCAGTCTTGACTGTTTTCATTTTCCTGATTATATTCAGAATTTAATTAAAGCTATTTGTCCATGTACTTTACTAGTATCTGAATATCCGAAGTTGTATAGTATATAATGCCATTCATTTTAGCAAATGATTCTTTTACTATCTTCCTTTAAAAATTTCAAGTAGAGTCTACTTTTGCGAGGAGGAATTCTTTGCATTGTCATTTTACAGCTCTAAGCAGGGAAGTATGTTGCTCTATCTGCTACATCTGGTTAGGGCTGTTTTGGTTTCATGGAGGCAAATGTACTGAGTAGAAGATAACTATACCACAATTACACTTGGCCCTAATCACAGGTACTTGGTGCTCAGGGAGCCTTCTGATCCCCTGGCCCTCGCTGTCCATAGGATGCGTTGATTCCAAACCTTTTACTTGCTTTTGATCCTTTGTTGTTCAAATCTTCAAGCTTGACCTGGTGATGCCTATTGCCTGGCATTTACATAGAACAGTTGTTTTTTCCAAGTTGAGAGATGGCTTTTTTGTTTTGTTTTAAAAAGGCTGGCTGAAGAGAGATCTCATCACCATTACCAAGCAAAATCACTCCTCTCAGACACTTGCATTGTATTCCTATGATAGGAATTTAAATCAAGATTCAACAGACCAAAATGAAAAAAAAAAAAAAAATCTACGTAGACACAGGCATTCAAACAGCAAACTAAAAGACTGACATGAAGCACACAGCCCATGTCCAGGTGAAGGAAACCTAGAACAGCACTCCAGAATGACACACGGAATGCCATTTCACCAAAAGTACAGCAAAAGTGGTCCCCGTTTTTCCCAGAATATGACCCTGAGTCAGCTCACCAATCGAGAGCTGGGGATTCTGAGGCATGTGTGAGCATGTGCTCTGTGTGCACATACATTAGAATAACACTTGATTAATCTGCTAAAATCTGAATTCTATACTCACTGGTCATTTTTCTTAACATTACTCAAACTCATCCAGTGTTTATGAAATCACTGGAGGAACAATCCACATGTGATTGACTGATACACAAATTGGAGAGTTGTGGGGCAGGGGTCCCTCGGTCTGGTTTTGCCCATAAAATGAGGGTCATAATCTACATAGAACAGTATTTTTTTTTTTTCAGGTTGAAGGGTGTTTTAAATTAATGGCTGTGAGTTGTGGTTGTAAGGGAAATTCAGTGAATAATCACCAGAACATGAAACTGAGTAGACTAGAGAGAAAATATCAAAGTCCATCAGCTGTGGTTATGGTAAATATGGTTAGGTAAACTGTAGTGTGCATGTGTCATGATGCAAATGTATTACTGCTGGTCAGGGTCAAAAATCTTTGAAAATCACTCCCCATAGAACACTTATCCATGAAACTAAAAAGTCAAAAACATACAAAATGGAATTATCCTAGAAAGCTTTTAAAATTTATTTGATAATATATTTACCATATTCAATTTCTCTAAGGCACATACACTTTAAACCTGCTCATTTCTTATTATAGTCTATGTCCCATATTAGGAATAATAACATTGGCTAAAAGGTTTTTTTTTTTTTTCTGGATCACTTTGACTTTTTGTATTCACAATATCTAAATAAAAATAACATGAACTGAGACGGATCAATGATTAGACTCTCTTGCAAATGGTCTTTGGCAGAAACTATAACTTGTGGGTCTTGAATACTGCTCAACAACTAAGTTTAGCTGATTTCTCTACAAGAAGCCTCTGTCTTCTCTGGCTTGGCCTGGCAGTCAACCTCCTCTCTGCTGACAGGAGTTTGTCGAGCTATTACCAACTCCTGGTCCCCTCCTCCCTATAACCTACCTCATCTTATTTCTTCAGAAACTCATTGTTACGTGTTTTTAAAATCAATTATTATAGTGTTTCTAAGAATTCAGTTAAAGAAAATAATATGCATGGAGATACTGTAATTGTAGTCATTGATGCATACAAACCAACTTTGGTTTATTCTATTTTCAGAAAAATCTTCGAACTATATCATGCTAAACACATTGGTGCAAACAACTCATACAGAAACTTTAATTTCTAACGAGGTTTTCTAATTTTTTTTAAGTAAAGATTCAAATGCCACTGAATTATCACATAATGATATGGCATATAAATAAAGCCCCAAGCACAGAAATATTTATTTTAAGATTACTATATAGTAGAGAAACACAAGTAATGATCATGCTAAAATATTTGAAATACTATTTTGCAAATATTAACAAAGTACATTTAAATATCTCCACAGCTGGTCTTCACTTCAAAGACAGATTTGCTCTACTATGTTAATTATAAAATAGATATACTGAAGGTGAGTATCTAGACCAGTGTTGTTCCACAAAAATAATATGAGCACACATGAGAGCCACATATGTAATTTCAAATGTTAAATATTTGAGTTTCCACATGAAAAAAAGTAAAGAGAAAGAAGTGGAGCTATTTCTAATAAATATTTAACCCCAATATTCTCATATCAGCATGTAATGAATATAAAAATAAGGTATTTTTATACTAAGTCTTTGAGACCTAGCAAATCTCAAATCAAATTTGTACTATTTTAATTAGTCAAATAGCCATATGTAGTTAGTGGCTACTATTGGAAAGCACAGATCAGGAAGGTAACTATTTGGATTTATAGGAATATTTACCATAAAGTTCCTTTAAGCCAGTTGAGAGATGCATCTATGAAAACTGGTAAATGTGTAATCCATGTCTACGATGGAAAAATCATAGTATCTTTCCAGGGTCACAAGACAAAAAATGTAGTTAATGGATGAAATGTTTTCCTATTAAAATGTGTTCTTCATATATTTGTAAAATTTCTACTCTTTTCATAATGCTTCACAAAAAACACTGGAATATCCAGTTATTTCAATAGCTCAATAAGCTGCAACTACTGATTAAAATAGCAATGTCTTTCCTGAATTTAAGATATGGCCTAATTTTCAAAAAACTGTTTTGCATATAAATTTGCACAGATTTAATAAAATAATCTATAAAGTGAGATATAAATAATATAATAATTAAAGAAATATTTAAGAACTTACTAATACGACCAAAGTACCATGCAGAGGAATGAAAGAAGGAAAAATTAGATCATTTTTATTTAGACACAACTTTTATTCAAAAAATCTTTCTGTGTTATGGTGTATTGTGACATCATATTAAAAACATTAGCTATAATAATAAAATCCTCTTCTCATATGTTACTGAAGGTGTAGTCTTATAAATAAATGCTTCATGAAAGTTCAGTTACAAGGATATGAATGTCCAAAATAGCTCAATACACAGAATTCAAAAGAAATAAACTTTAGCTTTTTTTTTTTAAGGAATTATATAGCTAAATTTTTGGACAATGTCTTTATAACATACTTTCTGTTTGAGATTAGTGTTATAATACACTAACCTAGGTTAACTTGTCACTTCGTGTATTATCCTTAAAATTTTATAAAATTAATATAAATCACATCTCTATGAGACATTTTTGTAGCCAGATTTATTAATAAAATGATACCAATTCGTATCACTATAAAAATGTGAAGATAATGTTTAGATATTTTATGACGCATTACCAAAAAAGAGAAATTTAAACGTTTAAACTATAGCATTTGTTACTGTATTAGTGACATACTTTTTGGATAATAAATAATTTTATGACTGATTTAAACATATATTATCATTTCAATTTGTATGAAAATTTATCTTACTTTCCTTATTCTACAGCATGGCTCTGATTATTTCTTGCTTTTATTTGCCTGAACAATACAATAAGGAAACCTATCTCTTCATCTGGCAAAAAATATTACTTTTTCATCTTCTGTTTACCTTAGGAGCATTCAATTTCAATAGCTTCATTACTTTTAGACTTTATTCTATTTTATTGTTCCTTTATCACATGCATTTTAAAATGCCTATCAAACTCAACTAAAGGTCTTATGTAAATTTCAAGAATGGGCTCAATGTTTTCATAGAATACTAAGAAGCTAAAATATTTTTATTTTTAAAATTGACTTTGATCTTTCATCCAATAACAATGAGGAATTATTTTATTTAGATGTTTTCTTTAAGTCATACTCTATCCATAAAAGATTGTTCCAACACAGTCCTCCTGTCAATTTAAAGCTGCAACTGAGATATAAACCTTGGGGGCAGAGTGCTTTATCCTTCTGGGCTTAAAAGAAATGCAATATTTTGATAAGATCCAGAAAGTCTGAAACAAAAGCAATGCAACCACTAATCTAGCCACCTTCATCACCAGTCAGATGTAGTAGAATGGGGAAATATATTTCTTTACCAGATTGGCCTTATTTGCCCTCTGCGATGTTTTTCAGTATGCTAGCAAAGCAGTAGAGAACTCTTTTCAAGATTCACAAAAATATAAAAAGAAAATGACAAGACTTGGGATTCCTTTAAATAAAGATGTTTCTAATGATCTTAATAGAGTCAAAATTTCCAAAATTAATTTTTATGCAACACTTCACAAATGCATTTATTGTATAGAATGAGCTTCAGCTATACATTTTGGAGTATATTGCTAGTATGAGTCTAAAGAGCCCAACAGGCAATCCTCAATGTCCAGGTACAAAAAGTTTTGGTAAGTGACAGCATTGGTGGACTAGCTGCTGAGGTGTGCTATGAAGAACTAGCTTTAAATATATAAATTCAGACACTCTTGCAGGATGAAGAGATATTACAACCATATCCACAAACAAGAAGGTAGAATCGAAAGCTTTCCAACCAGCAATCCCAATATACTTACTCAAATTAGGGAATTATAATAATGCTAAAATATTCTCGGTGATAAGATCATTTTTGTTAAATTGAAGATTAATGTCTCATTTATACATGTGATCACTGTCTTGTTATAGATCGTCTAAGAAAATATGAGTCTATTTATTTAAATTACAGTGATCAAAACAGATCAGATTTCATTCAAAGAACCAAAACTAAAACCAGCAAATGGACAAAGAAAGCAGAGGAGCAGGGACTATTAGTTAGGTGAATATACAGATTACTGATGAGCAGTGAATTGGACTTGAATTTCTAGGAATTAAAGCATGGAGGTTTGGATTAGGCAGCTTTCATTTTGCCCTAAGAAAGTACACAAAAATCTGTCTATGGAAACTGTTTCCTGGAAATAATTCACAAATGAGATTTTTTATGTAAGTCTGTGTGTAAAGAACAATGAGTCTGGGCAATATTTTAAATTACAGTATTAACACTGGACTCAGAGATATTGTTATAATGATTCATTCTATGGTTAGAATCAGAAAATACACCATTAAATCGTAACTCAGTGAAGGCATTTCAGTGCTCCTGAGGTGAGGTGGTCCAGGCACATGGCTTTCTGATGATTGACCTAATTTAGTAAGAGAGCAGATGGAAAATTGAAACACTGGAGGGCAATTTATTGTTTATCTGCATAGTCCAGCACTTGTGACATAAACAGCAAACACTTAATTTTTTAAAAGTGCATATGAGGGTTTTTCATCTGTTGTGTTTAGGTCATATTGGGATTTTCTAGTATGTAAAAAAAATTTTAGAAACGCACACTGAAAAGTGAAGGAAATTTTTTTATACTTACGTGTTTTGGGGATATGATTATTGAAACTTGCAGAAGTTCTACTATGTATTTATTTTTTATTATAGAAGTAATATATATTTATTGTAGAAGTGCTAGAAAATGCAAACAAAAAGAAAATTAAAAATTACATATAACTGCATCACCTAGAGATAATCACTGCTAATTTTTTACATGAGATCTTGACACTTTTGTAGTTATACGATTATTTATTCTAATGAACTTTACTCACACAGTCTAATGAATCTGTATTCATAGATTGTCATTCAAAGGGAAAGATGAAATTCCTCCTTTGTGTTTTCACTTCCTACTTAATGAAATTTTCACATGTTCAATCTCTAAAAACTATACCAAGTCAACGATCTCACTGTTGACATCTGCTTGTCTCTGACTGCAGGCCAGCCTGAGGTCTGCTAGAAATACACATCGCTCCCTTCTGACCACGTTCCCAGTTACTGGTCACTACCAGGAAAGCAACGCATGACCAGGAGACACTCAAGGTGACGCAAATGGCGTTTTTGTCTACCTGGTACACTCCATTCCACAACATCCTGGAGAACAGAGCTTTTCCTTAATACTGACGTTAAAAAACCTCTGATAACCATACCTGAATTGTCAGCAACAAGAAATCCAAACATTTATAGACAGATGGACTGAGGAAGCAGACTCTAGTCAGTACACACATCATGGGAGAGGAAATGACAGCATAGTGTCAGCACTGTATCTGATTTTGCTCCATTAACACAGCTGAGGAGACTGGTAGCACGGTCCAGGTTGGGGGGGTCCTGCGGCCTCTGAATTCCTTTGAGCCACAGGCAGCGTGAGGGGGTGTGGCAAGACCACTGGTGAGCACCTGGCGCTCAGCCAAGGCCCTGGTGCTAAAAAGATGTTCTTTCTACCGCAGCCCCCAGGTGGGACGGTGCTGAAGATGGCTGAAGCAGGCACCTGGGACTGTAGTTGCATAACAAGCGAGAGTGGTGGCCGCGAGCCCAGGAGGCAGACGAAATGCCTAAGGATGTGCGGGAGCACGGTCTAAAGCCATGCTGCACAGCTGCTGGCTGCTCGGAAGCAACAGGAGGGGCCGACCCAAGACAAGCATTTAGATATGGAGAGGCCCTTTTATGCAGAAAAAGAGCATGGAAACCCTAAGATTAAAAAGCAGGGCACAGACTTATCTATTTCTGCAAATGCACTGCAGGGTTGCAGGTGAGCTGAATGAGTTGTTTCTACTTTTATGCATATTTAATAATGAAGGCCAGCCTCAGTTTCTGTCTCTGAACGAACAAAAGTGTCCTGAGAAACAAGAACAGAAATGAAAACTCTAGGTGACTGTGGAACTGATGGGCTGGTTATTCGGGGGGCGGTACGGGGGGCGGGTGATCAGTATGCTTGTGGGCTTTTGCCTCTGGGTGGAAGAAGGAGGAAAGAGATTTGTGCTATAGCACTGGGGAAAGATGGCAGATGTGGGCATTGAGGAGGAGCACCGGCTGGTTTTGAGTGGCTCTAGAGCGAGCAGTTTGTGCAGAATGAGGGAGAGGGGCTGTATTCACATGGGCCTATGAGACTGTGGCCACAGACACTGAGAACCCAGGCCTGGGCGACCTAGGTCCTCGCTGAGTGAGAGCAGATCACAGGCTCTCCTTCTCTCCCTCCACTCAGCAAAAGCCAATCTGCCCATCAGTGGGAGCACGTGGGTGTTCATTTTTATAGTCTCCACGGAGGGGTACATAGGTTTCCACAGAAGGCATCAAAGACTTCTGGAACAGCAGAACCCGAGTAAAACTTCCCACACCCCTCCGCAGACCTGTAGAAGAACCAGGACAATTTTGAAGGGCAGATGAGTTCCTCTGTGAAAGGCCGCTGCTGAAAGAAGGTATTAATATGACTGCAGTCTCATCTACGGTCATAGAATGGTAAAGCCTGGGGCATTCAAGTTACACGTAAAAATCCATATGCTTATTCTTGGTCATAGTCATTCTCAGAAATTAACCACATAACATAAATGATAGGGTCCAAACCAGGTCCTGGCATGAAGAAGCTACTTTATATTTTCTCAGGAACACTGTGCAAAGAACTTTACATGCATTTCTATGTCAATCCTCACAAGCCGTTTTGTAAATTGTTAAATAATGTTAAATAATAATTGTTAAATAATGACTGAGGTTTATACCTCAGGGAGGTAATCACCTACCCAGCATTGCAAAGGTTTTTTTTTTTTTTTTAAAGATTTTATTTATTTATTTGACAGAAAGAGACACAGCGAGAGAGGGAACATAAGCAGGGGGAGTGGGAGAGGGAGAAGCAGGCTTCCTGAGGAGCAGGGAGCCCGATGTGGGGCTCGATCCCAGGACCCTGGGATCGTGACCTTGAGCTGAAGGCAGATGCTTAATGACTGAGCCACCCAGGCACCCCCAGCATTGCAAAGTTTTCAGTGATGCAGTCGGAACAGTAAGAGGCTTCCCAATCAGAGGTTTCCCTATTTTTCTGATGTTCCCCCCAATACTTGTAATCCTCAAAGGAAGCAAGAGGGGAGGTGATGCAAGGAATCATCAGAATCTGGGTGTGCACAGTTTGAGAAGCATAAGCAATACCTCTGCTGTTTTTGTTACACAAAGTACAGAAAGTAAAGCTTGATACCAATCTCCTGGCTGGTGGGGAGAAGGAGAGATTGAGAACACGGAGGGGTTATGTGGTTACTGAGTCCCTGTGTCACACTGCATGGACTTACTGTGGGACCTGGCACATACAGCAGCTCAATGAGCACATCAAATGTTAATACTGATTTCTCTTTGGGTGTTGGGATCATGGGTGATTTTTATTTTCTTCATCATTTCCTCCCCCCTTTTTTTAAGTAGGCGTCATGCCCAGCCTGGAACCCAATGCCCAGCATGGAGCCCAATGTGGGGCTTGATCTCAAGACCCTGAGATCATGACCTGAGCTGAAACCAAGAGTCAGTGGCTTAACTGACTGAGTCACCCAGGTATCCCTCCCATTTTTTCATAATTAGCTTGTGTCCTTCCTAATCATGAAAATAACTATTAAATGTTGATTTGATTTTTAAATTTAATGTTTATTATAACTTGAAAATGACTTTTGATTGAGTAATCATGGTGAAAGCATACTAAATAGAAGTACATATGGGTTATCACATAAACAAGTCTATAGGAAAAACAAAGAAGGGGCACCTGGCTGGCTCAGTCAGTTAAACAACTGACTCTTGATTTCTGCTCAGATCATGACCTCCTGGTTGGGACAGAGCCTGTGTCAGACTCTGCACTCAGTGGGGAGTCTGCTTGATTATTCTCTCTCTCCCTCTCTCTCTCTGCCCCTACACTCTGTGTGCTCTCTCTCTCTCTCTCTCAAATAAATAAATCTTTTTTTATAGAAGGAAAAATGATGAAGAATACACTAAACTCCAGCTTATTTTGTTTGTCCTTTGAAAACTACATCTAGTACCCAAATCTAGGTAATAATAAGCCACCTAAGCAACAGTTTTCCTGCAGTTATATTAACTTGTTTGATTTTTTAATGTTTTATCCAATAAATATTTATTTGGTAAGCAATTTCATGAAAAATGCATATGTGAATATACCACTAATTGTTTTTTTTTAATTCTTATGTTAATCCCCATACATTACATCATTAGTTTTAGATGAAGTGTTCCATGATTCATTGTTTGTCCATAACACCCAGTGCTCCATGCAGAACGTGCCCTCCTCAATACCCACCATCAGGCTAACCCATCCTCCCACCCCCCTCCCCTCTAGAACCCTGTTTGTTTTTCAGAGTCCATCATCTCTCATGGTTCGTCTACCCCTCCGATTTCCCCCGCTTCATTCTTCCCCTCCCGCTACCTTCTTCTTCTTCTTTTTTTTTCTTAACATATATTGCATTATTTGTTTCAGAGGTACAGATCTGAGATTCAACAGTCTTGCACAATTCACAGCGCTTACCAGAGCACATACCCTCCCCAGTGTCTATCACCCAGTCACCCCATCCCTCCCACCCCACCCCCCACTCCAACAACACTCAGTTTGTTTCCTGCGATTAATTGTTTTAAGGGACAGGGCATAGAGAAGGGTAAAGGGTAAAATGTTACCTGGTTCCTCGGGTAACATCAACATTACCTGGAGAGTTTTTCAGCCCACAAACCTGCAGGAACATCTTATACCCATCTGCTACTATCTTTTTCCAGATTTAGATAAATGAGTGGTTGAAAATGGTGAACATGGTTGAAAATCTGATAGTGAGCCACTGTTCCTAATGTTAATGTGTTTGATTCTCTCAGTGTGTGGAATCAAAGAGTGGAGAAGCATTAGCCCAGACGCTATAGATAGCTGTTTAAAAGGATCACACTGAAAACACTAGAGAAACATTTTACTGGCCGACTAGCGACAATAGGATAAATCTCACAGGTTTTTTATTTGCTCTGCTTTGCTTCGCTTTTGCTTCTCAAAGGAAAATCTCCACTCCCCCTACTCCCACCTTCCAGTCCCTAAATAAAAAATGAAGAAATGATATTGGGTATTAGATAATTACAGTTTTCCACCATAGTAAGATGGTCACTGCTTCTGCTTTAGCTCTTATATGTTGGAGAAGGATAGCACACAGTTAAGAAAGACTGAGGAGAGTTAGTAAGATGGAACCCAGTGCTTCCGGCAAATGAATGAAACTTCATGAATGACTGAGGTACAAGAATTTAAAATGACACTACCAAACCTGGATCCCTGAGTGCCATGAGGAATAAGATTTCAATCTCTTTTACAGGAACCAACCAGATTAAATTGTTTAAAAGTACTAACAACTTAAATAAAGGTAGAGTATTAGAGATCTTATGAGCCATACAAATATAGGTGCCCTTCTGACTGAATCACTTTCATTGATGTCCTATAGTTGGAATACTCTTGAAATTGACATTTGAATTACATTCATAAGTTAAAATGAATATTATTTACATATAGTCTCTCCCTCTAGGGAATTTACTGTCCTGGACTACAGTTCCTATTTTTTACCTTTTTCCTCCAGTAATCACACCAGCCTCCAGAACTTCTCATTAGAAATGTCCCCTAGATTATTCCCTCATGTATACAATTAAAGCACCATTCAAACTATTAAGAAGGAAGAGGCAGGCTCTCTTACCTGTTGCTACCTTCTTTTAATTTTAGTGCGCACTTCAGTCTTACCTCAAATTACTTATTTATATCGACTTGTCTTCTAAACCAGAGGGGTCAATAAATGAAAAGCAGAAGCAACATAATAATGGGTTACAAACACTAGGCATGAATTCTGGAAGAAAGAGAAAGCATCCAAACCTGAGTTAACAGCTTATGAAAAAGGAAATGGGTTAGAGGTCTACCTATTTTAGGGCTCCAAGAAAGAAAATACATTATTTTGAGACTCATTTCTGAAGGATTTGCCTCTCTCCCTAGACACCTCACCCTACCTCACTTCATAAGTCACATGCTGTCTAGACCAGATTCAAGGTTCACTGTGAAAAGATTACATTCACAGGGTCACTGGGAGTGAAGGTGGGGGCAGGAGTTTTCAGACTGGAGAATGGAGCTTTGATTTATGTTGGGTTGCAAATTTAAGTTCTGACCAGGACTTTTCTACCTTTCCAATCCAAAAAGCAAGAATGACAACAAAAGAAAAACAACTTGCAACGCAATACAAATGAGTACAATAACTTAGTATGAGGGTGAGCTACCTAAATAGTACTTTATATGGTTCCAGAATAATCACTGTTTTACAACTCTTACGTAGTACTGTAATAAATCCTATCACCAGATGATCCCTAATTTTCCCAGTGCTACAAACTTATTCACATCAAAACTTCATTTACAATTTATTAAATTAATAACACAAGAATTATAGTTCTTTATTAACTAAGATTAAATATCAAATGATAATGATAAATGATTTTGAAATCTTTATGTTTAGGTCATTGTTTATATTTTACTTCAAACAAAAGGGGTTATAATATTCATTTGCTCTCATACCTTTCATATACATCTTCATTTAATTCAAAGGTCAGATGCCAGTGGTGTGGATCAAATATAATAAACAAGAATAGAAAAAAAAATCAAATGTCATTTGGCTTTTTCATGTAGTATCTAAACTCTAAAATGATAGTGACAGTAGAAAGAATAAATTTTATATACTGGTTGGCAGAAGAAGTTTTCATTGTTATGAAGTAGGCATGCATGTGAACAAGGACACGTAGAGTTCATAAAATGTCACTTCACAATGAAATATATGTTCACTTGTTTCCTGTAGGTTTGGTTTCATATGATTTCAGATTGGAACTATGGATAATATAACAGAGTGGAGCTCAGAAAGGAGGGAAAAACTGTATGCAGATGAATTCTCCTCAGGAGTCTAGCCTTGGTTTGGTCTACACCACTGCACACCAAGCCTATGAGACCTTCGAGAGTCACAACTTCTCCCACATGACCTCTGCCTGCATGAGCCACCATTCTTAATGACTTAAGTTAGTTTTTAATTTTTTTTTCATGTAATATCTAAACTCTAAAATCTCCCAAGAAGTACTTTATTCCTTTCCAGAAGACAGGCTGGGCCAGTACCACAGGAAACTTAGATAAAATGGAAAGAAACACACACACACACACACACACACACTCAATGAAGAGTCTGGATGTCTCAATATTGGGAAAATCTCAATGGAGAAAATATAAACAAAAATAATCTTACTCAGGAAAAAGAAAAGTCACTAAAATAAGGATAAACTAACAAGACCTTTATGAAACACAGCTTCACAGCCACACAAACTTTCCAGTCTTCCCCAAATGTTCCACATTCTTTTGGAAGTTGAAATCTTTGTTCATGTATGGAATGTTCTCTTCCTTCTTTCTACTTGGAATATTCCCATTCAACATTCAAGACTTAGTTAAAATGTCACTTCTCGGGTGAAAGGAAGCCCCTCACTACTCAATAAATAATCACTTCCTTGACTATGTTACCACAGCAATTTCTACACCCTTAAATTGTACTATTTATGCTGTCTGGTGATTTGTATCATGATTTTCCTGATTCTAAGACCTCTAAATTATGGAAAACAGATGGTCATTTCTGGGACAGAAGTAACAAGTGGCCTTAAAGCATTTTTTTTTTCTAATAAATAAGGACAAACAGAGAAAATAAAACAAAAGGAGCCCTTTCAGCATAAGGAATAAATGAGCAAAGGTCCAGGCAGAGTGAAAAACCCACACAGGTCTTGCCAATAGTAAAACTTCCCTGGAGATAAGACGGACTTATGAGCAAGATCGACTCAGGAGTTGGAACGCTGCCTCAGGTAGCAAGGACTCTTTAAGCAAGGCAATCACCAAAGCATATTTGCATTTTATAATGATCATTCTTGGGGGTCATAAGGGTGGAACACTGGAGTTGGGAAGGAGAATTTTGAATCTTTTGTAAAAGATGAAGGCTGCTGATGGGGTGAATTAATATAGGGGCACAGTGGGAATGAAGAAGAAAGGACACACTTAAAGGTTCAGGAGTCAGTATTGAATAGGAAATAAGAGATACAACAGGCATTTAAGGATTGGGATCTTTAACCAATAGGATGATTCTCATATTTCTGATTTGGAGGTGAGTGTGAATGTTCTGGTCTACATAAATGGATAACACAAGAGGAAGGAAAAGTCCAGAATGTAAGTTTTATCTTCAATACCCTGAATTTATTTTGCCTATGGAACATCCACTTGGAGATGCCGAATGGGCAGCTAGGATTTCTGAGTTTAACACTAAAGAAAGCAGTGTGATATGGCGATAATGGACACTGGAGTCACCAGTCTCTAGAGGCTGTAGGAGTAAAATTGTCCAAGAATAGAATATAGAGAAGAAGAAAAGAAGAAGGCCGCATGCTTGGCCTGAAGGCATAGAGTATGCACGGGCAGGCAACATATTTAGAGGCAGGCAGATGAAGATACTACAAGACCCGGATTTGTTAAAAGAATAAACCCAACCTTTGCCAAGTTCAGTGGAATGATTTTGGAAGTTCTTTTTTTGCTACAGAGAAATGTAAAATGTGCATGTTCTTTTCGATAAAAGCATTTGGCATAAGGGGAACACTGCCTATAGATATGAAACTACTCAGAAAAAGTTTAAAAAAGCAAATGAAATATCATATTCATGAAGACACTTTGAACAAATGAAATGCACTGTACAAATGTATTTAAATTAATCCTATTTACATTTTTAGTATCTGGACATGGTAGAAAAAGAACCCTAACACTGATCCAGGGAAATCTGATTTCAGCATCAAGAACAACCCACTCTTTTCTTCCCACTTAGCTGACTGGTGGCCATAAAAACATGATGTCAAATCAGTGGCAGTGAATGTTTTCTTTAAATAAAAACTGCCTTTTTTTCCAGATAAAGTAATTCTGTATCTACCATGTTTAAAATAAATTGCAATAATTTTTTATAAAGCTAAATATTCCTCTGTAATGAACATAATCATTTTCTAATAGATTGTTAATAGATTTTCTATTAAATTCCACTCCTTTTCCTTTTGAGTCTTTGTCAAGTGAGCAGACTTGTATGCTTAGTACAAATTTGTTTCTATAGATATTAATATACCATATAACAAGTAAAACAAATTAGGGAATGATTCAACCATATTCTTATATCTGAATGTTGGTTGTACACAATTCCAGAGGAACATTGAATTCTGACATTTTATGAGGATACCTTGTTTTCTAGAAGACGAGGCAGTAAATTGGAAAGTCAACCCTTGAAGTACTAAAGGTTTAATGTATCATTCTAATATAGTGATACCTAATATTTCAGTCTTCATATGCTTGAAGGAAGTAGTTCTCAACCCAAGGTACACATCAGAATCACCTTGTGGACCTTTAAAATTACAGGCCCACCCGACCTTACTGAAGACAGACAGGTTTTCTTATATCCTGAAAATTCCAGCACACAATACTGCCCTGCCCTCTATGCTGAACAAGCATAATGTCCTGGGTATTGCTAATTACCTTTTGTAGGCAAGAATATAATTTCCCCATATGACAAGGGTCTTGCCTTTTTTCGTTGTTTTTTAAAATCCTTCCTTGCCTGTAGCATAGTACATCAGACTTAGTACACATATTTGTTGACTGGTGTGATTTTTCATAGATTGACTGAAACCAAATTAAGCTATATAACGATGGGTACTGGAGTGTTAGTTTTTGAGTAAAATCATGTAACATCCTAAACTGTTGGTAAGGATATTCAGACTGTTAAATGCTTTCATCTATTTTTGATGATTCAGTGCAATAAGAAATTGTGCAAATTTATGAAAAAGATTTTTTAATAGTTGTTATATGTGCTGAAGTAAATATATTATTAGCAGGAGGCCTACTTTACATTCCAGATCAGAGGAAGTTGGTAGCAGAACAGTCATATGCTCATGAGATTCAACATTAGATCTGTATATTTCCCTTAATCCTTTATGAACTTCATGAACATGCAAAAAACCCTTTTATGTTTGTTAGAATCTTTTGCCCTAAATGAAAATGGTTTCCGAGGTAAAGTTGCTAAAGAAAGTGACAGAATACTTGTAAGAATTTGTCTCATGAATAAAATATTAAAACATGGTAGTGTTTTAGAAATAGGATACAGTGGGTAAAAGGTAGCCTCTACTTTCTCATAAAGCTTTACTTTTATCTTAAGAAATATTTTGTCCTTCATCCTCAAGAGCATCAATTGACACTGATTACTTAGCAACCGTATAAAGCCTGGCATGGTCAAGCTGTGATAATGGAACCATCAATGCAGTTATAATGTACTTAGGTCCTGAGGATGGTGGTTGCAGATGTAACTATGATCCAGGCTAAATCCTCTTCGCAAGTCCGGAAGAGTTAAGAGAGACTGAATAGAGCTCTTCAATACAGCAAGTCACAAGGTGAGGAAAAGGAGGATGAGGTTAAGAACATGGCATGATCTTTAAAAAATTCTAGATACTGTTAACATGGAAAGCCCATTACTTTATTATTTTTAATCCACAGGTAGACATTTATGATAGTCAAGTTTTAATAATACATCCAGTACACACACATACACATTTATATGAAAATTCTTCATAGTCTCTTGAATAGTAAAAAGAGCTTACTTTTTCTTGCCACCTTCAACGATGTTGAATATTGCCATTTTTTTTCATTTTTGTCGGCTTGATAACTAATAATTTGCATTTACTTGATCATTAGTATGAGATATTTTTTTAAAATATGTTTACCATTATTCACCATTACCTGATCTAGCCTTGGCTCATTTTTCAATGGGGTTGTTTAACTTTTCATTATTCATTTGTATCAGCTCTTTGCATTTTAGGGACATTAACCTTACATGTTACTCATGATGCAAATATTTCCTTTCAATTATATATATATACACACACACACACATATATATATATTTTTTCCTTTAAATTATATTTTTAACTTTAATTTTGCTTACAGTTATTTTTTTCAAGTTTTAAATTAGGTTTCTTGTGGTGCTTAAGGAGGACTTCTCTACTCAAAGACATAAAACATCATATCCTATATTTTCTTCCAGTACTTGGATAGTATTGTTATTAGAAGAGTGTCGCGTTTAAATTTAGAGGTTTAATCTATCTGGAATTTATTTTTATGTACGGTTTTAAACAAAAAAGGTTTGTTTTTTTTTCCCAAATTGAAATGTGAACATAAAATACCTTGAAATACTTCATTATAACCCTACCCCTCGGTGTGATAAGTCACATTCTGTATAACAGCATTTTTAGGAAGAAAATAATGAATAGTGTCCTTTATTCCCAGGATATTGTGTGAAGTATAAAAAGGAAGAGAATATGAATCTAATTTCACTAGGTAAACTCTCTTGGAAAATAATTTCTAGAGTACTTGTCACTTAAATATTCAAATATAAGCACATGCTCTTCTCAGAACACTAACATCCACCCTAAAGCTTTTAAAATCACATATGAATCTGATCTATTCTTGTATCATTTGTGATTTGACATTGTCTAAGCCTCCGCTTTCTCCCATTTATAAAGACAAATTGACAATATGGGATTCATTTATTGTTCTTGAGTTGGAATTTAAGATTGCCTCAGGATTTCATCTTTGATATTGCTTCCTGAGATTTCTTGTTTCTGACATTATAATCTAATTCACAAATGATTCGTTGTTTTGAACTGTTAGTGCTAAACATAAGCATTTTTCCCTTCCAAATATAAATACTATGATGCACAATGAGAATTACAAATCTTCAAATCTCAGGTTCCTCATCTGACACTTGAGATCCTAATGCTGAGACTGAAATAAAAGTTCATGGGAAAGGGCCCAGCACACATAGTGTTTGGCATATAGCAGTCAGACAACAAATATTAATGTCTTACTGTTTCCATTCTCTGAAAACACATATATTACACACAGGTCAGATATATTAAATTCTAGCTTAAAGAAAGGTAAACGAAATCATGATTTTAGTATTAAAAAGAATTTGGGAATATGGTCAATTTTTAAGTAGAAAATTCCTATTAAGAACTGCTATAGGGGCGCCTGGGTGGCTCAGTTGGTTGGGCGACTGCCTTCGGCTCAGGTCATGATCCTGGAGTCCCGGGATCGAGTCCCGCATCGGGCTCCCTGCTCGGCGGGGGGTCTGCTTCTCCCTCTGACCCTCCCCCCTCTCATGTGCTTTCCCTCCCTCTCTCTCAAATAAATAAATAAAATCTTTAAAAAAAAAAAAGAACTGCTATAGTCTCAGTGTTTTTGTGCCCTCAATATTCATAAGCTGAAATCCTAACTCCCAATGTGACTACAAGTAAGGCCTTTGGAAGCAATTAGGTCATGATTATTATTTTATTTTTACTTTATTAGTATAACTACAAATTAACCAATGATATTGTCATATGTAACTAGGAGAGGCTCTGTAAGATATTATAGAAAGTCTGTTGTGGAAGAAATGTGACATAAAGAACAATATATGAGTTCCCAGACTGTGTGAGGTTGCTATGGTACAATACCGTTTTTTGGTGTTTTTTTTTTTTTTTTTTAAGATTTTATTTATTTTAGAGAGAAAGCATGGTGGGGGGCGGTGCAAAGGAAGAGGGAGAGAGAGATCTCAAGCGGGCTCCCCGCCAAGCACAGAGCCCGACACGGGGCTCAATCTCACAATCTTGAGATCATGACCTGAGCTGAAATCGAGTTGGATGCTTAACCTTCTGAGCCACCCAGGCACCCACAATATCGTTTTTTAATCTGCCCCCCACCCCGCCCAAGTTCCTGCCTCAGGTAAGAATCTCATCATGTTTTGCTTTAACTATGGCTTCTTAGCTGTTCCCATGAAATAATAGCTAACAACAGTGCTTCTTGTATGTCAGGAACTGTTCTGGTGCTTTAATTTACTTATGTTTCCAAATGTTCCAAATTTCCTTATTGTTTCTGGTTTATTAATGGCATCTTTCCAGATTTCCAGTGATGCAGTGAGTTTTTGGGTGTGCCTGTAATTTCAATAGGATTTTGGCAGGAGGGAGAAGAGAGAAACTTGCTGGCTTTCAAACTCAGCCACCTTCAACAGGAAGTGAAACACCCAAGTGATCTTTTTAAGACACAAAACTAATCATGTCACCCCTCCACTGATTCCACAACAAAGTTTAGGCTCCCAGTTTATAATATGGTCCCAACATATCTCAAGCCCTCCCCTCTTAAGTTTTTTGCAGACCCTAAAACTGGCCATGTGGTTTCACTGCCCTTTTGTCTTTCAATACATGGTTCTTGCTGGTCTGCAACGTCCTTCTCCATTTTTCCACCTGTGGTCACATTTTCATACTGCCAGGCTTAACTGTGAAGGGAGTTCATGAATCCTCTTCTACCCGCTCCCAGCCAGAGCTGAAGACAGCCTCTTTTGTGTTGTCACTGGGCCTTGGACATCCTTTTGTTGCGCTCACTACTCTCTACTGAGATAATCTGTTTGCTTGTACCTCTTACCCATTAGTCACTGAGGTGACTCAGAGAAAGGACCACATCCTACTCATTTTTCTATCTTGAGCATATAGCACACTATCCCAGTAGGGAGATAGCACCTCCAAGGTGGCAAAACTTGGTTCTTGGGAAAGGATGAAAAAAATCTTAGCTATTGCAATGGTTTGTGCCCCTCCAAAGAGCCACAGTACAAAAGAGAAATAAAGAATATCTAAGGTATCAGAATTTCCTAGGGAGAGGGCAATTAGTTAAAAGAAAAAGTCCAAAAAGGATCCTTAGGTGGAGTGATTTTTTTTTTTTTTATTTGAGAGAGAGAGAGAGAGACAGTGAGAGAGAGCATGAGCAGGTGGAGAAGCAGATGGAAAGGGAGAAGCAGATTCCCTGCTGAGCAGGGAGCCCGATGCAGGGCTCGATCCCAGGACCCTGGGATCATGACCTGAGCTGAAGGCAGACACTTAACTGACTGAGCCACCCACGCGCTCCTTTAGGTGGAGTGATTATTAAAAAAAGTTTGAGAAACACTACTTTGAAGTAAGCACCTGTTTTTTTTCTTTTTTTTTTTTAATATCTAATGAATGTTCTGAGCAAAAGAAGGAATGAATTAATTCAAATTCCAGTTCTGACACTTATTATTTAGGTGACTCTGCATAAGCCATTTAACTTCTCTGACAAAATGCTTGTCATGCAAGGCTGGTGAGATATTAAAGCATAAAATGTATTGGAAAACATTTTGTAAACTCAAAAATAAGGTAAATAGCAGACTCTCCCATGCTTCAGGACTATGCCATCAGAATTCTTTTCCCCATCTTGACTCAGCAAGTCCTTAAGATAGAACTTTGCCCTTTTGGTGAAGTATGTTCTGATCTTTTAAAGGAAAATTGCTCTTTTGTAAATATCTCTACTCTCATATCTTTATATGTCTGTGGTCCTTACCCAGAGCATAAGAATTTTGAGTGCCGAGTTTGAGTCCCATCCATAACAGGTGCCAAAATGAGAGAATGTGAAAGTGGGCACTTTCATGTAGGTGGTAATATAGCCTCCCAAGTCCTCTGTCACTTCTACATAGAGTGACAATAAAGAATCTGCCACCTAACTTATCCAGAACTCCAAGTTTCCTATGAGCTAATCTGGAAAAGCAAAAGCACATCCTCCAACAAAGCCTACTTTTGGTGTATGTTCAGGACCCTAGATGGATGTCACATCTCCAAAATAATATTTAATTTTTGGGCGCCTGGGTGGCTCAGTTGGTTAAGCGACTGCCTTCGGCTCAGGTCATGATCCTGGAGTCCCAGGATCGAGTCCCGCATCGGGCTCCCTGCTCGGCAGGGAGTCTGCTTCGTCCTCTGACCCTCCCCCTTCTCATGTGTTCTCTCTCTCATTCTCTCTCTCTCAAATAAATAAATAAAATCTAAAAAAAAAATAATATTTAATTTTTTAAATTTTTTAAATTTATTTTTTATTATAAATCAAATGTTCAAATGTTGTCAGGATTAGCATTATTATCAAGTAAGCAGGATGATGACAAATTACACCTGGTTCCTCTAACGCTTAGATAAATAATAATATATTGAGTGATCAGCTAGATCAAATCTTATTGAAACCTAGTTGAATGTGAGACTTCCAGAGGAAACAGGTGGGTTCTTCACTATTTTTATTTATAAGCAGCATTTTTATAATTGTATGTATGTGCCCATTGCCTTATGTAAAGCTATAAAAATTTCAAAATACAGTGCACAGATAAAGGAAGCCTGGAGGCAGGAGATGCACGTATGGCCGGGATCAAATCATAGGCCAGCAGAAAAACCCCCTTTGGCACTTAGCACAAAGGACTCTGGGGAGTGTTCTCTAAAACTCTTCTTTGTAATTATGCCATCTCATATTTTGCCAAGGGCATGGTCTGACTGGTGGTTTTACTGATTTACTGGCCAACACTGACAACATTATGAAAATAGAAGTCTTGGAACAATAATTGTACCTGCCATGAAGGTCTCCCTGAAGACCATCTTTATCCTGCCATGAGTTCATGTGCTTCCAGTGGATAATTCCTCAGATCATATGTATCATGGCTCACTGACTTTCAGTACTAAGGCCAATTTCATGGACTAAATGCTTGCAGCTTTCATATTTTCAACAAACAAAATTATCTACATATTGTACTAATCCACATAATAAGCCAAGGCCTATAATTAAATCAGCTCAGACCTAAAATGGCATCCTCTTGAGAGGAAAATTTATAAGATATTCTAAGCATGTGACTTACCCTTTAGGTTACACATGAAGGTTCACTTGGATCAGCTGCACCTGATCCCATCCATTATGGATAGAGGTAGGGGGCTAAAATGAACAACTGATGAACTAAGAGTTATAAAAAATTGTAGACAGAAAATATTTCTGCAAGGCTGCATTATCTCACTGAATAAACAATTTTTAACTTCATAAAGGAACTTTTCCCAAAAGCCATTGTGCAAAAGTCAGCAGGAGTGAAATAGATTTAACTTCCTTTTGGGATTATAATTCTGATCCTATAAAAACTCACTACATACAGGATAATTTAAGTATCTATATGAGGTGTGTAGAGATCACGTAGTTCTCAATCCATCCTCAAACCTTTAATTCTTACAACTCTTTTTTTTTTTTAAAGATTTTATTTATTTGACAGAGAGAGAGAGAGCACAAGCAGGGGGAGCACAGAGGGAGAGGGAAAAGCAGGCTCCCTGCTGAACAGGGAGCCCGATGCGGGGCTCGATCCCAGGACCCTCGGATTACAACCTGAGCCGAAGGCAGACGCTTAACAATTGAGCCACCCAGGCGCCCCTCTTATAACTCTTTTTTTTTTTTTTTAAATTGCATACAAATCATCCTCAAAATATCATTAATGTCATACTTTGAAAGCCGGGGTATATATCCTTTCCTTTGAGTGTACATTGGTGAACAAAAGGCACAAGAAACCACAAAATAAATACTAAGTATCTTTTGGAGTAAATGATTTTACTTTAAAATGTGGTGAGTGTGAAGGTCTTATTTTAACAGTATCTTTCTCATCATTTCCACCTCTCTTTTTTTCCCCTCTTTGAAAGCAAACACATAGCCAAACATCCCCAATAACCTTCTGGGTGTACAAGTTTGAGAGTTATTTTCCCACAATCATCTATAAGCTAATAACTGTCAAAGGACAGAGATGATATCAAAAATAAGGTCAACATTTAGAATTGGAAATAAAAATAATCTATACTGATAAGAAATTCCTCTTACAGATAATTCAATACTTTAAAAATAACAACAACCCCTTTCACCTTGGCAGCTTTCTTGCAGATAAACAGAAGCTATAACACAGAACTCGTGTTTTGATAACCTTGATCTCTTGAGTCCACTGTCATTTCAAGTTCTGGGTCTAGAAAGACATATTTATTTTCCCTGAAGCCTTCAATAAAGCACAAGGAAGTCTTAGAAGATATAATAGCTCTGAAAGATCACAAAGTTATACTGCAAAACTATGTGAAGTTTTCATAATGATCTCTGTGCACAGCTGACCAGTATAGGAAAGGCCCTAGGGAAGTTTGACAAATATCTAATGGATATAATAGGGAAGGGAGAACTCTTGAGGTTTTTATTTCCTTAATGTTCACATATCCTGGGGCCAAATGAATATCTTTATTAGTGGCCAAGGGAAAAAATAAAACCTACATATTATGAAATATTTCTAATATATGTTTGATTTTAATTGGAGGCATTTCTGGGTGTGCCAGGCAGCTTACTGAACCATTTCACATAAAAATATCATAAAGATACACACATACACACAGACACACGTGGACACATACACATATCTTCAAATGGAATTGTTAAACTTATTTTAATCCTTACTTTTGACTATCTGCACTTGAAACATTATTGAATCGTGATTTAGGAAAACTGTGTGTTAATTCTAGCACTGAATTTATCAGGCTTTGTGACTTTGGCATATCATTTATGGCTATCGTATCTCAGTTTTTTCTTAAAATAATTGTATATGATTATAAATCTCATTTCAAAAGGTTTTAAGAAGATAAAAGAAAATATATATCAAAACAGTCATTAAAAGAGCCATGCAAAAGCAATGTAGCATTGCTTTTATTGTTAATAGTATTTGCCTTTTTAAAATATATTTATTCGCAATGTATAAAGATATAACAACATATAATACATAAAACATGATACAAGTAAATGAACATATAAATTAGTAAATAATATATGCTTTCTCTTGGAATACTACTGGCAGAGGTTACTCAGAGGTCAAAATAGATAAAACAATTAAATAACAACATATATATACATAGGTCCATTTTTAATGGGGTATGGTGACATGCACCTATTTTTGAAAGATACTTTTGTTCATGAAAACATCATAAAATAGTATTATCAAATATAATTCTTGCTTTATAGACATGAAAAATATAAATTGTGCAAGATCTCAATATATAAATATACTTAAATGGCTTTTGGCAGCTAAATTTGCTGAGTTTGTTATGAAACACAAATATACAGTGAAATATGCTTTGAAAACAAAATTTGAAAATGCAAAAGCACAGTAAGATTATTTATAGTTGTTTCCCATAAGATTAAATTAAATAATTTTATTACTTGAAAATATATTCTGAAAGTTCTACTCTTTAAGAACATGTAAAAGAGTATAGCAATTCTGTTACTGAATAATGAAGCATAATTCGCTATTAGGAAAGATTGTAAAGATACCATCTAAGCCTCAGAAACCTGAGGATTATAAAATAAATTAATTCTGGGAAAGAAAATATCCAGAATCAATTTGGATCTGAAGTCAGAACCAATCATTAAAATACCTTCACAAATTAAATATGTGTCCAACTGGAACACTCTGAGATTCAACAAATCTTAACGATTTCACAGATTACAAAAAAAAGTCTGACTCCCAAGCAAAAATTTGAGAAATGAAGAGTCCAGATAAAAAGCCTTTTAACTACAGAAAATTTTGATGTTCCTTTTTTTTTTAAACTTTCCACTGTGAAACCAAGTGTAAGAACATTTCAGAGAAAGTTGATTAATTATGTTCAGAAGTTAAAGTAGTTGAGAAGATGGCTAGCTAGCTCTGTTTATCTATTTTTAATACTCATTTACCCTAGAATGTTACATAAAATGATAACTCCTCCAAGAACCCAGGGTCACTCCCTGCTTATTGCTCCTACTGAAGGATGCATGGAGCATCTTGCACTAGCTTCTGAGAGAGTCTGCTTGAATGTTGTCAGAAAAAAAAAAAAAAAGAAAGAAAAAGAAAAAAACTGTTGCACTACATGAGGAATTAGAAAACAAGGCAGAAGGGGGCTGCTGCATGATCATAGGAAGACTGGGAGGGCTCGAAGAGGAATGAGGAATGGGTCCTGAGAGAACTGAGTTTCACTAAACCAGCTCAAAGGACAGAGAAGTATTGACTGCCTTCTCAAAGAAAAAGAAGTATTTTCCCCCAAATCTTATCTTTTTAATTGATGAATAAAAGAAATTCAAACGTGAGCTGTAATCTGACATATTTATGCCCCTTCTGAAAGACAACGTGCTAGTCTATTTCACCTGCTTGGCTCATTTTAATGCTTTTAAACCTCATTCTAATTTATATTCTAGCTCCATTAGATACCACTTCTCTTCCAATTCTTATCAGGTAATTTGTAAAGAAATGTACAACAAAAAGCACATCATCATTAAAAAAAAATTCGTAAGTCAACCAAGAAATTTAGCTTAAAAATGTATATAACAGTATTATAGGATATGAAGTCCAAAATCCATGCACATGCCAAATTAAAACATAATCTTGAGTGACAATGCAGCCATGACATTGTTAAACCTTCAAATTATTAACTCGGGATTATTCAAATGGAATAGCACATTCTTAGGAAAACAAGAAAAGAATGTGTAACATGCAAATAGTAAAGTTTGTGAATACACACACAAAAAAGTCTTCAAGCTCTAAACTGTCACTGGGAGCAATCCTGCAGTTCAATTCTTAAAATTATATTTAAATACATCTGTTAATAATATTCTTCTCTAGGGTGGGATTATTGGGAATTTTAATTTCCTCTATTATTTCTATAATATAAAAATTGTCATTAAAATTTAAAAAATATATTTGAACCAGAAACTAGGTATTGACTTCTCTAATCTATAGGGCAGATTAGGAATGGGTCTGAAAGGGACACTGAAAAACAGTAACAAATCTACTTTAGGGGACTGCAAAGATGTCACCATCTCATTATGGCACTAAATCTAAAGTGGGTGATTCTCCAGGCTGCTTAGAAGTTGCTTCATGGATTTTCCTTCCCATCTGGATTCCTGTCCTTAAAGGTTGACTATAATTAAATATCACATTTTCCTTTTTAACCTGTCAATTTAGTCAAAACTTTTACATTATTTTATTCCCACAAAGGGACTGAGTGTTTGGGTATCATACGAACATGGCATAGGGCCCAAGTTATAGAGACACAGTTTTCTGCTGAGATAGGCTTGAGAAAGAGGGGGAAGGAAGAATTCTCTCCTCCCCACTGACAAGGAATATTTTGTGTGTCCCACCAGTGGTGCTAGGAAAATACATTTTAACAAACCATTTTTTCAATTTCATACCACCTTTTAGGCCAGCCAGAACTGGTTACCGTCCTCCCCAAATTTTAATGGTGTGAGAACTAGTTGAGAATAAGCTTCAGAGAACAGGCTTTAGTAGTTTGTACATTACCTGGAAAATGTCAAACAATCAAAGCATCATTATGGACCTCACAACAGTGAAGCTGGAGTGAACGGCAAGGCCACAGCCAGAACAGGGTCACTGGGATATGTGGTCTCTCGGGTTAAGGATTTTATTTTTCCATTCTGATTTTTTTTCTTATACTTCAAGGTTATTATGTCTGTGCTATTTAAAATTCAATATTCTAACATTATAACATTTGTTTTTCTTATATTCCATCAACTGTTCAAAAGCATGTGTGTATATATATACACACACACGTATATATATGTATATGTGTAGTCTTAATATATATATATATTTTTAAGCCAAGCTTTGGTATAGAGTTTCAGGTTTTGTTTTGTTTTTTGAGGAGTGTAGGGGTTGCATATTTCTGTTTATATATTCTTTTGCTTTCTCCGGCTTTCCTAAGGGACTTTCTTTTTTTTGTTGAGAAAAAAAAAATATGTCTCCACGGTTAACAGCTTCTAGCTTGTTAGTCATTTTATCTTTGAACTGAATCAATTTCTACTCTGTCCTCCTCTGTTCTATGCTTTCTGTTTGGCTTGAGGGCTATTTTTGGCTTATGGATGACAATATGGGAATTTTTGTAATTGAACTCAACAGACTCGTTCCAATGTTTCTTATATTTCAAATTTCACTCCTTGGTTTTCATGACAGCTTGGCTGGAGTACACCTTGAAGTAACTTCCTCAGGAAGGATGAGTGGAAGATAAGTTTTGAGTTCTTGTATTTCTGCAATTACCTCACAGTTTACCAAAAGTTTGGGTGTAGAATTCTTCTTTGAAAGTCATTACCCTTCAAAATAGAAAGGATGGCTCCATTGTCCTTGCAATGCTACTTCTGAGAAGTCAGACGCTACTGTGATTCTTACACCTGTTTGGTGGCCACTTTTTCCTTTCTGAAAAACTATGGGTCTGAAGAAGAGTCATGTCTCTATATTGAAGTAGGGAATTTTCTTCCATCACTTCTTTGATAATTTGATAACAGATTTGAAAAAAAATCCGATAGATCTTACAGGAGACTTAAAAATTGTTTTTGTTATCCTGTTTTTGACATACAAGGGCTCTGTCTCAACTTCTGAGTTTTTCTCCCCTAGAAGTGTGATTCCTTGAGTTTAGCTTTAAAAGGAGATAATATTTCACTTAATCAAGTTTGGAGTATTTCTATTTTAATAAAGAAATTTAGTTAAATAAAATAATTTAAAAAAATATTTATTTTAGAGAGAGAAAGAGAGCGCAAGTGGGGGAAAGAGCAGAGGGAGAGGGACAAACCGACTTTGCACTGAGCGTGGAGCCTGACACAGGGTCCAATTTCATGACCCTGAGATCATGACATGAGCTGAAATCAAGTCAGACACTTAACCAACTAAGCCACTAGGCACCCCTAAATAAAATAATTTTAAATGTTAAATATTTACCATGAATTAATTCCTTCATATCATTTAGTAATCTTCATAAAGTAGTAATTCTCACACTGTTCTTACTTATATTTTTCTTTTAAAGATTTTATTTATTTATTTGCGAGAGAGAGAATGAGAGACAGAGAGCACGAGAGGGAGGAGGGTCAGAGGGAGAAGCAGACTCCCCGCTGAGCAGGGAGCCCGATGTGGGACTCGATCCTGGGACTCCAGGATCGTGACCTGAGCCGAAGGCAGTCGCTTAACCAACTGAGCCACCCAGGCGCCCTCTTACTTATATTTTTATCCTTTGAAATCAATCTTGTTTTTTTTTTCAAAGATTTTATTTATTTATTTGTCAGAGAGAGAGAGGGAGAGAGAGCATGCACACAAGCAGGGGGAGCGGCAGGCAGAGGGAAAAGCAGGCTCCCCACTGAACAAGAAACCCAATGTGGGACTCGATCCCAGGACACTGGGATCATGACCTGAGCCAAAGGCAGACCCTTAACCAACTGAGCCACCCAGGCATCCCAGAAATTAATCTTGTTATTTATAATTCAAGTAAAATTATTAGTAGAAATTAATCATTTTTTTAAGAGAGAAGCAAGTCAGCATGCTAAATTAAGGTTCTGTGTGATATCGTTCAGTTTAATGTACACAAAAACTTTGTGAGGTATATTTTACAAATGAGAAGCTATCTGAATAAGTAGTCTGAACATCAAATGTGATAAACCCAGGACTCGCACTCAGGTTTGCCTGATTCCAGAAGCTCATGCCTCTCACATAGCACTACACTGCAAAGAGACGTTAGGAGTTTCAATGGTATGAAAGATTAAGGTGACTACTTTGCCTGGGAAACACATATTCTTGTAATACAAACAAACCGTAGTGGGAAAGAGAACTATAAAACTCAGCATATTTATGCAAACATCTTCAAATTAATCCAAGCAACACCATTGTTTATTGCATGGCATGTCTTTGTAGAATACTTATGAAAAGGGAAGACAGATCCTTGCTTATTTGTAATGGTCATATTTTCCGGCTTCGATATTTAGCATTAGAAACTTGTTTTATTGGCTTTATTTTGCAGTACTGTATCATTCTCCATGACATCCAGAATGAATAATTAAACAGGTAACTGTGAAACACTACAGAAATTAATTTTAAGAGGACAAATGGGATCAGGGAACACAGCATACACTGCATTTTACTGAAAACACCTTCAGCCATTACACTAAATAATCCATGTCACATCTTCTGGTAATTTCCAGGGTGATTTCCTTTTGCCAGAATGAGTTATTTCTGCCACTATTTGGAGTACAGCATACAAGGGATATGCATTAATGGTGAGTTTACTTTTTCAAACAGGAGGGGAACAGTTAAGATTCTAAGGAAATCCCCCAAAAGGATGGCACCTTGCCACGACGTTTATTCTAAATGGCCGAGAGAGGGGGAATGGCCCCTGGCTTTATAGACATCTAGGGTGACAGCTCCTGACTTCCTTAAAGCAGAAGCACAGATGGAAGGGGAGAAGTTGTAGATGGGAATGGGGAAAGAACAATAGCCCAGTCACTTGAGTGAAGGTGGTTAAACTTTACAGAGACTGTGGCAGATACAGTAATGCGTGTGCCCCAACCAAATTGTTTTCTTTGACAGTGCCGAGAAGAATACATTTCCCAGAATAGTTTGCATCCAGGTGGGACCTCATTACTAACTTCTGGCTGATAGAATGGATGAAGGTCATGAATGCTTTTTTCAGTCCTGGCCATAAAATGGAGTGAACTTCCATTCTTTGCTGCCTCTCCCATCTCCCACTCACCTCCGTTCCACTCTGGCTGAGCAGCTGGAAGCAAGGGACTTCAAGACGGCAGTGGAACCACAAAATGCAAGGACCTCAGAGTTCTGATCCATATCTCAGAAAAGAGACAAGCAAGGGAGCTGCCTGACCAGGATCACTCCCATAGGACTTTTCATGAATAAGAAATATACATTTACTGGGGTAAGTCCCAGAGAAATGGAGGTGGTTTATTTTAACCCTTAGCCGATCTTGTCAAATACAGAGCCTAAAACATTTCTCACATTGGCCTAATGTACAACTCTGGGATGTATTTTCCATGATTGCCAAACCCTGCTAAAATGCACACTTAATGTGCCACACTCTTCTCCAAAGTCCTTTCCCTTGCCTCAGGAGATGTGTCTAGTAAGAAGTTGCTATGGCCAATGTCAAAGAGGTTGCTGCCTGTGTTCTCTCTCCTCTAGGATTTTGATGGATTCCTGTTTCGCCTTTAGGTCTTTCATTCATTTTGAATTTATTTTTGTGTATGGTGTGAAGTCATCCTATTTCATTCTTCTGCACATTGCTGTCCAGTTTTCCCAACACCTTTTGTTGAAGAGACTGTTTTTTTCATTGGATATTCTTTCCTGCTTTGTCAAAGATTATTTGACCGTATAGTTGTGGGTCCATTTCTGGGTTCTCTATTCTGTTCCATTGATCTATGTGTCTGTTTTTGTGCCAGTACCATACTGTCTTGATGATTACAGCTTTGTTTTTTTGTTGTTGTTTTGTTTTGTTTTTTTAAAGATTTTATTTATTTGACAGAGAGAGACACAGCGAGAGAGGGAACACAAGCAGGGGGAGTGGGAGAGGGAGAGCAGGTTTCCCACTGAGCAGGGAGCCTGATGCGGGGCTCAATCCCAGGACCCTGGGATCATGACCTGAGCTGAAGGCAGACGCTTAATGACTGAGCCACCCGGGCGCCCCGATGATTACAGCTTTATAACAGAGCTGAAGTCTGGCATTGTGATGTCACCAGCTTTGCTTTTCTTTTTCAACATTCCTTTGGCTATTTGGGGTCTTTTGTGGTTCCATGAATTTTACAATTGTTTGTTCTAGCTCTGTGAAAAACACTGATGGTAGGGATTGCATTCAATGTATAGATTGCTTTGGGTATTATGAACATTTTAACAATATTGTTCTTCCAATCCATGAGCATGGAATGTTTTTCCATTTCTTTGTGTCATCTTCAATTTCTTTTATCAGTGTTTTATAGTTTTCAGAGTACAGATCTTTTACCTCATTGGTTAGGTTTATTCCTAGGTATCTTATGGGTTTTGGTGCAATTGTAAATGGGATTGATTCCTTGACTTCTCTTTCTGCTGCTTCATTATTGTTGTATAGAAATGCAACAGATTTCTGTATGTTGATTTTGTGTCCTGTGACTTTACTGAATTCATGTATCAGTTCTAGCAATTTTTTGGTGGAGTCTTTCAGGTTTCCTACATAGAGTATCATGTTGTCTGTGAATAGTGAAAGTTTGACTTCTTTCTTGCCAATTTGGATGCCTTCTATTTCTTTTTGTTGTCTGATTGCTGAGGCTAGGATTTCCAGTACTATGTTAAATAACAATGGTGAGAGTGAACATCCCTGTCTTATTCCTGACTGTAGAGGAAAAGCTCCCAGTTTTTCTCCATTGAAGATGGTATTATGATTATATGGCCTTTATGATGTTGAGGTATGTTCCTTCTATCCCTACTTTGTTGAGGGTTTTTTCAAGAATAGATGCTGTACTTTGTCAAATGCTTTTTCTGCATCTATTGAGAGGATCACATGGTTCTTATACTTTCTTTTACTAATGCGGTGTATCATGTTGATTGATTTGCGAATACTGAACCACCCTTGAAGTCCAGGAATAAATCCCACTTGATCTTGGTGAATGATTCTTTTAATGTACTGTTGGATTAGATTTGCTAGTATTTTGTTGAGAATTTTTGCATCCATGTTCATTGGGGATATTGGCCTATAATTCTCCTTTTCAGTGGGGTCTTTGGTTTTGGAATTGAGGTAATGCTAACTCATAGAATGGGGTTGGAAGTTTTTTTTCCATTTTATTTTCTGGAACAGTTTGAAAAGAATAGATATTAAATATTTTTTTTCTTGTTTTACAATTTTTATTTTTATTTTTTTATTCAGATTTCTTTTTTTATTAACATGTAATATATTCTTTATTTCAGGGGTACAGCTCTGTGATTCATCAGTCTTACACAATTCACAGCGCTCACCATAGTACATACCCTACCCAATGTCTATCACCTAGCCACCCCATCCCTCCCACCCCCCTCCACTTCAGCAACCCTCAGTTTGTTTCCTGAGATTAAGAGTCTCTTATGGTTTGTCTCCCTCTCTGGTTTCGTCTTATTTCATTTTTCCCTCCTGTTCCCTATGATCCTCTGTCTTGTTTCTCAAATTCCCCATATCAGTGAGATCATATAATACTTGTCTTTCTCTGATTGACTTATTTCGTTTAGCATAATACCCTCTAGTTCCATCCACATCTTTGCGTATGGCAAGATTTCAATTTTTTGATGACTGCATAATATTCCATTGTGTGTGTGTGTGTGTGTATATATATATATATATATATATATATATATATATATATATATATACATATACACACACACACCACATTTTCTTTATCCATTCATCTGTTGAGGGACACCTAGGCTTTTTCCATAGTTTGGCTATTGTGGACATTGCTTCTATAAACATTGGGTTACATGTGTCCAATGATATTAAGTCTTCTTTAAATGTTTGGCAGAAATCCCCTGGGAAACCATCTGGCCCTGGACTTTTGTTTGTTGGGAGATTTTTGATTACTGATTTGATTTTTTTGGTTATAGGTCTGTTCGAATTTTCTGTTTCTTCCTGTTTCAGTTTTAGCGGTATATATGCTCCTAGGAGTTTAACCATTTCTTCCAGATTGCCCAATTTGTTGGCATCTAATGTTTCACAATATTCTCTTATAATTTTATTTCTGTGGTGTTGGTTGTGATCTCTCCTCTCTCATTTATGATTTTATTTATTTGGGTCCTTTCTTTTTTCTTTTTGATAAGTCTGTTTAGGGGTTTAGCAAGTTTATTAATTCCTTCAAAGTATCAGCTCCATAAGCTCCTAGTTTCATTGATCTGTTTTTGTTGTTGTTTCTATATCATTTATTTCTGCTCTAATCTTTATTATTTCCATTCTTCTGCAGGCTGTAGGCCTCATTTGTTGTTCTTTATTTAGCTCCTTTAGGTGTAAGGTTAGGTTGCATATTTGAGATTTTTTTTTGCTTCTTGAGGTAGGTTTGTTTTGCTATATACTTCCTTCTTAGAACTGCTTTTGCTGCATCCCAAACATTTTGGACTGTCATGTTTTCATTTTCATTTGTTTCCAACTATTTTAAAAAAATTTTTTTCTTTAGGGCGCCTGGGAGGCTCAGTTGTTAAACATCTGGCTTCAGCTCAGGTCATGATCCCAGGGTCCTGGGATCGAGTCCCACATCAGGCTCCCTGCTTGGTGGGAAGCCTACTTCTCCCTCTCCCACTCCCCCTGCTTGTGTTCCTGCTCTCGCTATCTCTCTCTCTGTCAAATAAATAAAAAGAAAATCTAAAATTTTTTCTTTAATTTCTTGGTTAACCCATTCATTCTTTAGTAGGATTTTTTTTTTTAAAGATTTTATTTATTTATTTGACAGAGAGAGAGAGACAGCGAGAGAGGGAACACAAGCAGGAGGCGTGGGAGAGGGAGAAGCAGGCTTCTCGCTGAGCAGGGAGCCTGACGTGGGGCTTGATCCCAGCACCCTGGGATCATGACCTGAGCCGAAGGCAGATGCTTAATGACTGAGTCACCCAGGTGCCCCAGTAGGATGTTCTTTAACCTCCATGTATTTGTCGTCTTTTCAAACTTTTTCTTGTGGTTAACTTCAAGTTTCATAGCATTGTGGTCAGAAAATATGCATGGTATGATCTCAATCATTTTGTATTTGTTGAGGCCTGATTTGTGACCTAGTATATGATCTATTCTGGAGAATGTTACATGTGCACTTGAAAAGAATGTGTGTTCTGCTGTTTTAGGATGAAATATTCTGCATATATCTGTTAAGTCCATCTGGTCCAGTGTGTCATTCAAAGCTGTTGTTTCCTTGTTGATTTTCTGCTTAGATGATCTGTCCATTGCTGTGAGTGGAGTGTTAAAGTTCTACTAATATTGTATTGTTATCAATGAGCTTTTTAATGTTTATTATTAATAGTTTTATATACTTGGGTGCTCCCAAGTTGGGGGAATAAATATTTACAGTTGTTAGACCTTCTTGTTGGATAGACCACTTTATTATGATGTAGTGTCCTTCTTCATCTCTTATTACAGTCTTTGGTTTAAAATCTAGTTTGTATGATAAAAGTATGGTTATTCCAGCTTTCTTTTCCTGTCCATTAGCATGATAAATTGTTCTCCATCTCCTCACTTTGAATATGCAGGTGTTTTTAGGTCTAAAATGAGTCTCTTCTAAGCAGCATATAGATGGGTCTTATTTTTTTTATCCATTCTGATACCCTATGTCTTTTGATTGGAGCATTTAATCTATATTCAGAGTGATTATTGATAGATGTGAATTTAGTGCCATTGTATTACCTGTAAAGTCGTTGTTTCTGGAGATTTCCTCTGTTCCTTTCTAGTGTTTGTCACTTTTGGCCTTTCTTTCCCAAAGAGTCCTCTTTAATATTTCTTGCAAGGCTGGTTTAGTAGTCATGAACTCCTTTAGTTTTTGTTTGTTTTGGAAACTCTCTCTCTCCTATTCTGAATGACAGCCTTGCTGGATAAAGTATTTTGGGCTGCATATTTTTCCCATTCAACATGTTGAATATATCATACCACCTTCCTCTGGCCTGTCAAATTTCTGTGCATAGATCTGCTGCTAACCTTATTTGTCTTCCCTTGTAAGTTAGGGATTTCTTTTCTGTTGCTGCATTTAGGATTTTTTCCTTCTCTCTGTATTTTGCAAATTTTACTATATATCTTGGTGTTAGCCTGCTTTTGTTGATTTTGATGGGAGTTCTCTGTGCCTCCTGGATTTAGACGTCTGTTTCCTTCCCCAGATTAGGGAAGTTTTCAGCTCTAATTTGCTCAAATAAACCTTCTCTTCCTTTTCCCCTCTCTTCTTCTTCTGGAACTCCTGTGAAAAGAATGTTATTATGCTTTATGGAGTAGCTGAGTTCCCTGAGTCTATCTTCATGATCCAATATTTTTCCTTCCCTCTCATTTTCAGCTTCATTCTTTTCCATAATTTTATCTTCTATATCACTTATTTGTTCCTCTGCTTCTTCCATCGTTATGGTCATTACATCCAGTTGGTTTCGCATCTCCGCTCTAGCATTTTTTATTTTGGCCTGACTAGTTTTTCGGTCTTTTATCTCTGTGGTAAGAGACTCCCTGGTGTCTTCTATGCTTTTCTCAAGCCCAGCTAGTATCCTTAAGATTGTTGTTTTAAATTCTGGGTCAGTCATATTAATTATATCTGTTTTAAATAGATCCCTGGCCGTGACCTTTCTTTTAGGATAAATTCCTCTGTCTTGGCATTTTGTCTAGGTCTCTGTCTTCTTTTCTGTGTTAGGAAAGCCTGTTATGTTTCCTGCTCCTGAGAGTAATGGCTTTATTAAGAGGAGGTCTTATACCATCCAGTGCCTGATGCTTTAGGAAGTGTTTCTGGTGTATGTTGTGTGTACTCTGCTGCTGTGTTTTGGCTGCACTTTCCCTCAGGTCAGTCCTCTGCAAAGTTTCTCCATGCCTACAGTGGGGAATGTTTGGACCTTGTCCAAAGTGTGGAGTTTAACTAGGCGTGCTCTGGTCTGCTTGTTAAGAGAGACCTGATGCTATTTCCACTAGAGCTGAAGCTTTGCAGCACTCTATGGTCAGCAGACTTGGTGTGTGTGGGGAGTTTGCACTGGTCTTCTGGACGAGGCACCCACTGCTGCCCTGACTCTCAGGCACACTTGCCCTAGTAAAGAAGCACCTTCAGAGCACAGGGGGTGGGGCTTGGTGTATGTGGCTCAGGCCTCTGCTGTGGGTGTTGTGCTGCTCACTGAAGTCCATCTGCACTGATGGATGGTGCAGAAAAATGGTGCCAGCTCTCTCCCTCATCCCTGGAGAGGGGAGTTTGTGCCAAATGCTGTCCAGGAAGCCCTCACAGAAGAGCAAACAATCTATCCTCATGTGTCCCAGGTGTCCCTCAGATCCCTGACTTCATCCTGCGTCTGGGCCATTTGCCTACCCAGCAGCACAGTATACCTGTGTTTTATCTCAGCACACCCACTGAGTTTCAAAACTCCAAACTTTAGGGACCCGGCACTACATGGACCCCTGCTGGTCCTCTGGGGGAGGGTTTCACCATCCTGGGGTTGTTGCCCGTTTGGTCCAGAAGGGCAGTCACACCAATGCACAGGAGCTTGGGGTTTAGAGTAAAGCACAACAAAAAGCTGGTGTCCAGGTTAGCCACCCTCATCAGGTGTCTCTGCCCCTGTGCTACGGAATGGGGCAGAGCAATAACGCCCGCTGGCTCTTTTGTCCCCTAAGAGGCAATGCCTCCTCTCCTGGATGCACTCCAAGAAGGGGGAAACGTCTCTCCTAGTGCATCCCAGGGGATCCTCAGATTACACTGTCTGTTCCTGGGCCTCTGCCCTCCTTATCCACAGCAGCACTGCTGTGCTTACTGGGCTCAACACCAGCCATGGCACAGACTTCTAAAACTTCAGTCTTTGAGCTCTGTTGGTTATAAAAACTCATGATAATCAGCCCCTCTCGTATTCCCAGTCAATGGTTTTGGGGAAGTGTTTTCCTTTGGTGATCTCCTGTGCACTGTTCTCTCTCTCTCCCCCTCCCTTTTTCCCTCCCTCTCTGTCTCTGTCTCTCTTTCCTCTCTCTGTGATCAGGGTTTCCTTCCCTCAGCTGCACCTGCGATTCTTTTCTCCCCTAAATCACGTCTCCATACCACCTACCTTCTATGATGTGGCCTCTTCTCTCCCTCTAGTTGTGCAGTTTGTTCTCTCCATCCTCAGATTGACTTATTGAGTGTTCAGAACGATTTGATATTTATCTAGCTGTGTTCGAGGGATGAGGCGAGCCTAGGGTCCTCCTCCTACTCCACCATCTTAACTCTCCTTGGATATCTTGGAAATATTTTATAAATTCTATCTCAGAATTTATATTACTCAATGTAAAGGAAATAAGAGCAACTTTGGAAACAAGCACAATCTACCCCATTTCTTAAAAAAGCCTTTTATTCTGTCATTTAAATTTGTGCTTTATTCAATTTAGAGAGAAATAAAGAATTTGAAAAATACTTAAGTGAATCAAATTCTTTAGAATTAGAAAATTATAAATTTTTAGAAATGGAGGAAAGTCTGAAAGCATAAGCAGAAATATGCTTGCTAGACCCAGGAAAAGGAATTCCTGAGAAGACTGTGAGAAATGACAGGTTATTCTATATTTGAAAGATTCTGACTGCCTATTTTTCTGGGATTAGGGTAAATATATTAAATTATCCCTCATAGACTTAGTCCTGATCCATTTCAGAATTATTATTCTATGAAAGTTCACTAAGTAATACCAATACTGGATTTTGCATTTTTCTAGATCTTTCCCCAGGTTAAAGCGCTTGCATATAAAGCCAAAATGTATGTACACTCTAGAACACATGTGTATGAAATATATGCTTTTTTCCTAAGGATGATTTTTTCATATATATGTGAAGTAATTTTCTGTTTCTTTTACATTTTCCTAAATAAGATGGCAAAAAAGGAATTTCATAGAAAAATGTGATAAATCAGTGACTTTTTTACTTTTAAAGTATCGTTAAATAGAGTAACCGGCTTCAGAATTTCTATTTTCCAAACAAAAGATGTCTTTGAATAAAAGCATTTTAAGAAAAGCCTCCCTCCAATGATGTATCAAATTCCTTATTAAGGCATATTTGATATTTTTCTTTGAAATTTTATTAAAAAAAAATCTCTCATAAGTAGAAGCAATGCGTGCTAGTCAACCACAGCACTGAAATCATCTTTCCTCTGAGCTTAAGGTAGGGATGCTAAGAGGATTTTATTCCAAAGCACAGTGGATCTCAAACATCAAATAAATCTCCAGCTACATATGAATCCAAAGGAAAGGCCCATCATCAGCATTTACTATGCATCACAGTGGCTTTTCACAACTAAGTAGATACTCTTAGGCTTACTATTTGAAGGCATGCCCTCTTTGGCGTCAAAATTTCCAACTATTTTATAACAATCACAGGAAACCCAGCTTCCATAATGCAGTCAGAATTCCTCTTCTCTAGGGTACACTCATAAGCAAAGGGAAGGGGTAAGTTGATGGAAACAACTTGCACAGCTATTTTCTTCACTATCTCCAATCTGGTTATAGATAGAAGACATCTGTCTTCAAAATTGCTGTCACCACAGTGTTCCATGCTTTCCTAATCCCTATATTGGACTGCAGCAATCTGCTGTGGGATTCAGCTTTGGGGACCCGCTGGTGCAGAACGGAGGCCACACAAGCCATTTGAAATGCGAAAGAGCCATGCCGTGCTTTGTGAGCTGTACCAGTTACATATTTGCTTCCAAATGAAGCTGAGTTGATATGTTCTAAAAGTCCTTGTATTACATAAATTCTGGTTTTCTTTCTTTTTTTTTAAAGATTTTATTTATTTATTTGAGAGAGAGAATGAGAGAGAGAGAGCAGGAGAGGGGGGAGGGTCAGAGGGAGAAGCAGACTCCCTGCCGAGCGGGGAGCCCGATGCGGGACTCGATCCTGGGACTCCAGGATCATGACCTGAGCCGAAGGCAGTCACTTAACCAACTGAGCCACGCAGGCACCCAAATTCTGGTTTTCTTAGAAATTGGCCATCTTTATGCAGCTTGGCTGGTGTGCAGTTGCTAAAAGTCTCTGCATTTATATTTCAGGGACCTGAAGGAGCAGTGGGCCTGAACTGTTATTTCCCACCTGTTTCAATCCAAATATTCTTCAGGACTCATTCAGTATCTTTTGTATGAAAAGTATGCCCGCCCCCCCACAATGGGTAATATACCAGTGGATTAAAACACACTACTATTATCGTTTCATGACTCTAATTAGGTTGAATGTTCAAAATGAGCCTAAGTTATCAACCATGCTATTACCCTGCAGTAAATGGTAGGTACTGTGTGGATGCTTCAGATCACTGTTTTCTTAACTGTTCATGGATCAGCATGAACTCAATGTTCAAAGACAGCAGAGGCTTGGTAAGCAATCTTACACATCAAAAAGAGCTAATGTACTTTTCATAATTAGTTTACACAGTTAGAATATCAGAAAATAATGATAAAATGCTATGTATGGTTCCCTCCTTCAGAAGAGCTGTTGATATCCATCCAGTGTTTCTTACGAATTTTTTCAGATTTTTGTTACCATATGAGAAAACTGTGACATGCTTTAAAAAAGGCAGGTATTCTAAGCCAAAAGAGGGATTTTAAATTATACCTTTTCTACATATACAACAACCATTACCCCAACTGCTACTCTACTCTAGGAAAAATTAACACACACACACAGAGCTTGAGATGCTAACAAAGTTTATATAAAGATGATGCTTTCAATCATATACAATCAGTTGAGGTCTGCTACCAACGAGGCTGTGCTGTTATCTTTCAAAACACACAAAGTAATGATGAACTAACTAATGGCCATCACAGCTCTAAGAAAAACAGTTCCTATAAGGGTGGCTATACTTAAGAGGATAAATAAGAACAGAAAGGACTTATTGATTTCTTATCCATGAAAAGATAACGGAGAGGCAGGGTGGCATCACTTAGAGCAGGTGCATAGTATTACAGAGCAATTTGTATATTTTTTAAAGAAACACAGCACCATATTGCAAATAGAGACACAAAGAAGAACTACAGTTCCAATTAGGACGAAACCAGCCACTCTAGGCCATAAAACAACAGGAGGCATCCCAGTATCGATACCTGAGAAATACTGCCACTTGTTATCTACCCATATCGCTCACTCAAAACATGACCCAGGAGACTCAGGGCCAGTCTAAACACTTCAGAAACCATCCAGAGCCGTATGGCACACTATTCTTTCAGACCTCAGGAGTAAAAGTTAGCCAGAGCCTACTGACATACCAAAATGATTTATTATCACAGGGCTGAAGTAATGCATTCTGCTTTACAACTCTCCTGGCAGTCCAGGGGAGAGGCTTCGTTTATTACCTACAGTAGATAATGCCCGCTGAAGAGCTCTGTATTATTCATAAGACTGCCTTTTTTGTGCCATCATAATGCTGATAAATTATGAAAAAATGCATATTTTATTTCAATTTATAACATATTGTTGTATACATATCAATATATCACATTGTAGCAGGCGGAGCAAGTATTATTGCTGACAGCTGTCGACACGCTTCAATAAAAACCAAACAAAGGGGCTTCTCCAATAATCCTAAGTCACAACTAGCATTCCAAATAAAAAGCTACTTCTTTCTCTCATAATGTTTAGAAGGGATTTGCAGAAATGTCAGGGAGAAACTTTGGGGAAAACCTCAAGTGATATTTGTAATTTTCTACCCAGGGTTCACTGAGCGGGGGCGGGGGGGAGGTGCTGTCTATGCTAAATAGTAAGGCTTCTGGAGGAAATGTAGGTCCTCAAGTAAAGAACAGGAAGTATAGTGTATGAAGGAGAGTTCCTGTTAGAGTTTGTTATTTATTTGGTTTCTTTCTCTTTCTTTTCTTGCCTTAGATGGTGAGGTGCTTAATTCTAAAACCTTCTGAGAGGAAGGTCCTTGAAGAAGACTAGCAATTTTCCATTAACTCAGACTTCCTTGGCAGTTTTCCATTTTTCAACTTATTTTCACATTAGTCAGGCTGCATAACAGCCAACTGGTGTTTGGATCTTTGCAAAGTAAATTTAGTAATTTCCTTTTTTTATTCCATGTATGAAGGAATAGTTTAAATGTCATAAATAAAAGCTAATTTGGAGTAATTGATACTATTAATAAGGGCAAGTTTCTTTTAGACATCAAGAATCCAACTGATACGATTTTGAGCTGAGAATGATCTTAGAGCCCATCAGTTTAACTACTTCTTTTTACAAATCAGAAATCTGAGCCCTTAAGTCAAGTGACTGCTCTAGGTCATGCCTCTAGCAGAGCCATGGTTAGAATGCAGGTTTGTCTAATTTAGTCTATTATTCCGAGTGACCTTTCTGGAGTTTAAAATACTATTTTATACATATAAAATGATTTAAATGATGTTTGAATAGAATGATCTACTTCTACCTATGCTGCAGAGGCTAGCTAGCATGGGAAGGCTACAACATCTACCTGGGATGTGTTTTTATGTCTAAGTAAGGAAAATTTACTCACCAGAAAAAAAAATACACTTCCAAACCTAAATAACATAGACTACAAAAATAACATAAAGACTAAAATATCAAATGATTGATACGGAACAACATGCCATATGTTTAAAAACGTAAATGGCCATCACTTTGTGTATATGGGGTATCTCCTCACATGTCCCCCGGCTCATCCGCCACAGTGATCTCCGCACAGTGCTCCCTCACTGCCCTGTGGATCTTCTGCCGACAGTGACATCCGAAACAGAGACTTCCAGGGAGCACCCCAGTATTTATTCTTCCTGGTGGTGACACATCCATGTACACATCCAGCCACATGTGCCTCCCAGGGCAGTGAGAGAACTAGAAACTTTGTTTAAACAGAACCTGCTTTCATTTAATGAAATGGGATTCTCGAACAGCCATGTGCATTCACTATTTCACAGATCTTTGATTTGTGCCCCATTTTATCATGCAGACCTGGGCAGAGATAAGCTGGGGAAGTTTCAGGGGCCGGGTGTGGGGAAGAGAACGAGAGCATCTCTGAAGGGGTTGGAGTGGGGAGGGGCAAGTCTCTCATGGCTGCTGAAGTTTGCAGTGAGCTCCCACCAAAGGAAAAAGTACCTATAAAGGAGAAAGGGAACCTTCTGAGTCTCAACAACCTCATTTAGTATCTACCCTAGAACCCACGTCAGATTTTATGCTGTTGTTTTCTACCAAATAGGATAGCTCTGCAGAGTGATGAAGGAAGTCTTTAAACTAAAGAAAAAGAAACAAAAAACTCTGGATGTGTCTTGCAGGTCCCCTTTTATTAACCATCATAGTTTTAATCACTATAGTCTCCTTATACTCTATCCTGAATACTATTATAATTATCTTCAACTCTATTTCTTTGTCTCAACAAATCTCATTTTCCTCCATTAAAAGCATTAGTGTTCACATGTAAATGGTAATGTGTTTGATTTCCACATTTTCAGTTTTAAAAATTCACACTTCACACAGACTGGACCCAGGTTCAGTTAATATTCTCACCTGAGGACACAGAAACTTAAATAAAAAAATAGCTTTCTCTAGAGAAACCCAAATAGAAATTAATGAACTCAAGAATAGTTGCTCCCACCTATTACTGGGAATTAGCTCTTATCTTTAACCACCACAGCCGTCATTTTTTATACAATGAAGATTAGCTACTTCTTATTTAGTTTCATAAATTGTGCGAAGGTGCTTTAGCTTTTTAGGTTTCAATAACTGGCTTCTTCATTTGCATACAGTCAAAGCTAAGATAACTAGGCATAATATTTCACCAATTTTATTTTATTTTTTATTGTTTGATTTGTCATTCTTAAATATTTTGGAGCTGCAGGGAACCCTAAGAGTCTCCCCAGCTCATCCTTCTTCTTTTATAAGATGACGTATGCCAAAATGTTTGACTTGCTTAAAGAGTGACAAGAGAAGTGGTTCCCAAACTTAATCGGCCCAAACACTTGAGAAACAGTGTGTCCCCAAGCCTGTCTATGACTCTGACTTCCCACTGGCCTTCGAGATTCACTAAACAAGAAGCTTAGAACGTTGCTATTTTCACATTACATGGTCTTATTTTTAATGTCTTAGAAATCCTCCAGAGTTACTAATATGACAGGATATTGAAACAGAACTTGTTTTCTTTTCCTCCATTTCTGGCTGAAGGCCCAAAGGCTGAGATAAGCGTCTTTACCCTCACAACCTGAGTGATCGCTAGATCACCAGGCAAGACTTTCAAAGATGATGTTCCAAACCAAATATGAGCCCCTCCCCCACCGCTTTTTTAAGATTTTATTTATTTATTTGAGAGCGAGAGAGAGCATGAGCAGGGGGGAGGGACAGAGGGAGAGGGAGAAGCAGGCTTCCTGTTGAGCAGGGAGCCCAATGTAGGACTCTTATCTGAGGACTCTGGGATCATGACCTGAGCTGAAGGCAGACGCTTAACCAACTGAGCCACCCAGGTGTCCCAAATACTGAGACCCTAAATTCAATCTGTACTTTGAAGATCTTCAGAAATCAGAGGAGCCAGGGAATGGGACGGTTTGGGACAGAATCTCTTCGGTGTGAGCTGTTGCACGCTCCTGTCTTCCCACCATCCCCTCGCTGCCAGCTGAGGAAGAGTGGCCATAAGGGAACTACTGGAGAAGGGTTAACTCTGAGTGAAGGGGGAATTTTGACTATTAAGAGCTGTTTTGTCATCAGAAGTGACTGAAGCTACGAGACTGCTTTGACATTTCATCAGAGGCATGGATGTAAGCAGCCCACCACAGGGTCTTAGGGGCAGCAGAAGGGAAAATACTGCTTTATTCTGCACTCTATTGAGTTCTGCTCTTTCAATGTAATCATTACACAAAGTAACCTTTTGTAAAGTCAATAAACCTGTTCATTTAACAGACTGCTGAGATGAACTAATGCCTGTACATTAACCCATCTCAACGATTAACCTTCTGCACAAAAGAAATTAAAAAGTCCTCTCATCATCCTGGATAACAACTTTTCTTCTCACTGCATCTTGTGTCTGTTTTTCCTTCTATGGCTTGTGAATGTACCATAAGACTCAGCTTGGAGAACGTATCCAATCATAGCCTTATAAAAAGCCTCCACTGCATTCAGTCCTGTTACCTTCCAGGTCATGCATATATCAAAGGGTAAAAATGATTTAACTTTGAGTACAGCCAGGGAATGGGAGGAAAAGGATCACCCAAGTGTCCATGCAAACACATTGAGTGCCAAAGGTCTGTGCTGACTTATGGCCACAGCTTTTACATCTAAGACAGCCATTAGCATAATTGGCTTTTGGATCAGATGGAGGCCATTAGCCTTAAATTCTTCGTTGAGGACTAAAATGTCTAACTATCCCTTTTATTCTACATTACCTTTCGTTTGCTCACATAAATTATCTTCCTTTCTCCCAGACATAAGGAAAAAAAAATCATCTTTCTCCATACTGAACCTCTGTGTGAATTCTATCCGTGGCTGTTAATCTACCAAAGAGAAATCGATTTCCTCTAAAAAACACTGCTTTTGCTCCACACCAAAGGGCAGTCTCCTCGGTCGTTGCAACCAGAGCCATTCCCCAACCTTATTTCAGTTGGAGTTTACACCTTCCTTCCATCAGTAACTCTGGATTAGTGTTGGCACAGCTGGAGATAGTGCACTGATTAGCCCCGCTACCCTAGTCTAGGGAGTCGATTTCCCACCCCCCTGCACCAGGTGAGAAATCGCCATAGTGAGCATAAGGCGAGGAAGAGACTGGGACAAGGAGGCTCGCCATCTGTTTGTGGACGCCATACCTGGACTGTGAATGAGCACCTGAGTTCACAGCGCTCAGAATCAAAGCCTCCTCTTGCCTCAACAGGGATTCACCACCGCAGTGTCTCCAAGCTAAAGTACCCGCCCCACACTCTTGCCCATTCTATTTTCAGCACTAGCCCTGTATTTAGAGGCGACAGGATTTTATATTTTTAGCATTATAAATTAGCTCAAACTCCATGAAAAACGAAAAAGCTTCATTTGATGGGAAGCGGAGTTTTAGGCCCAAATTCAGACGCTTGGATACTCTGCCATCTGCTGGCTTATGTATGGAATGTTTAAAATCCCGGTGCATTCTTACTGGGTTTTTTTTTTTTTTTTTTTTTGGACATTTTCATTGTTCAGCAGGATTTATGAAGTTGATTTTTTTTTAAATTACAAGTTAAAGAACACACTCAACTCATTGCTAGGAATTAATCTTTTTAAAAATAAGTTTTGTTTTAGAACAGATTTAGAAACAAATTGTGAACCAAGTACAAAGAGTTCCCATACACCCACATCCAGTTTTCCCCATCGTTCACATCTTACATGAGTATGGTACATTTGTCACACTAACAACAGTGAGGCATTGTTATTAACTAAGTAGAAATGGGTCCTTGAAAATGACAAATCCTGCTGCCTCTGGTTATCCAAGCAAACGTAGGGTACAAACCACAAGTGAGTCATTCAGAATAGCTAACATTCTTGCCTGGCATTGTGCTCACTGCTTTACGTACATAAGCCCACGTAATTCTCACATCAGCCCACTAAATAGGTATTACTATCTTGTTATCCACATTCTCCCAATTAGGAAAATAGAGCTCATAGTGATGCTGGCCCTAACACTATAACATTTGACCTTGGGCAAATTTTATTCAAAGAACCTCTCATAAATTTATGGCAAGGCTTTAATCGATGAATACACAGGAAGCATTTAGAAGTGTCTATGGCGCATGGTGGGCATAAAATAATCTCCAGATCTATCTAAGGACAGAGTCTACTCCTTAAGCCACTATAATATACTCACGGGAGTTCTTAAGACACTGTAGAACAGCCAGTTGGCTTTTCCTTTGTATAAATTATTTTCTCTTATGGCTTCTACTCTCTTACTCTCTTGAATTGCCTGTGTTTCTTTTTTTTTCTTCCATTAAAATTCCCCCTTTGCACTTCCCCATGAAATTTTAGCACCACAGATACACTGCATGTCTGTTTATATACCGTGGTCCTTTGGAGGGCCATGAACTATTGTAATATCTGGGAAGCGAGGGGGATTGCCCTCCAAGAACCAATTTTTGCCCCTTTGGGGCTGATCATCATCCCCACTGAGAATACTCTAGGCTTATCAAACCGTTCACCCTTCCTCTTAATAACATAAAATTGCTGCTAGTTAACCACATCTACAAAGATAGAAATATATAAATCTGGAGCCTCCTCCGTGCCTGTGACTTTTACCCAACTCCAAAGCTCACAAGCATTCTCATATCTTCACTATTCTCCCATCCCTCTGAATCACCTTCATTCTTCATATCAAGCCTTACCTTTTCCCTGAATGATTTTCTTAGGATCAACTGTGCTTCATTTTTTCTTTCAAAAAACCCCCTTTACACATTCACTGTGACCCTTATAGTCAGGTATCAAAAAGCTCTCCTCCAGTCTTGTGGCCAGCCATATCTGAGTTTGAGTCCTATATCCTTCACTTATTACATATCTATTGCCTTATATATGATACAATAATCCCTCAGATTCTGTTTTCTTTAAATGTCTACAGCACATTCTCATAAAATTTTAGAGGAGATAAATAAAATAACACCAACCACCTAGCATAGACCCTAGCATGTAATGGGTAAGGATGGGTATCAGAGGGACTCTATCTCCTGCCACCCTACCAGGTCACTCCATGAGCTTGCTTTTTCTAAGCTTATTGTTCAATCTACTGCAAAGCTCATGTCAATGACTTGGCCATTCAACTACTTAATGGGAAAGAGCTGAATGTTTGAATTTTTGTCAATTTAAACTAAAAAAAAAAAGTTGGGGCTTACATTCTAGTGGAGGGATCCTTCCAGTAAAGATAAATATATAACATACCAAGTGATGATAAGTATTATGGAGAAAATAAAGGAAGAGGACTCTCATGATGGGGGAGAATGCTAATTTGTGTAAAGTGATTAGAAAGACCTTATCTGAAATACGGACTTTTTATCAGACTTAAATGAGAACATGAGCCATGCAGTTCTCTAGCATAAGTGTCCTTAAGCATATCCACCCTCCCTCTCAGAGCTGCCTCTAAAGTCAATTTAATCCTACATCGATCAAGGTACTCAGCTCAGTCACGATTCAAATGTTGAGCATCTTAGTCTAAAGACAGATCGATACAGCATGCAAGCTACGTGGATACTTCAACTCTCCAGGTTGACACCAGCCACCCATTAATTAATCTCTAGTTATGAATTTACTGGACTGTGCTGTCAGCCAACACTTTTCTGTCTACGATGATTCAGTGAGAGACTTCGCTCATATTTGGCTGAATTCAGACTTTTTTTGTCTACTACATTGCCCTGGTTGCCAGTCAGTGTAGTGATCTGGTAAAAAGGGAAAGAAACTCATCCTTAGCTGTCTGCAGATATTTAAAGGGCTCATACTCTATGGCCCCAGCAGGCTGAACTCTGGCAGAGAATCCTGGTTATAGGCAGACAGATCTAGAGTAATATAAGGAAGAATTTTCTAATCGGAAGAAGCCATCTGAAGAAGATGCAGTCAGCCTTATGAGTATTGCACTCCATCACTGACTTAGGTGCTTCAGTGAGGTCTAGGGACCCCACAGGGAGAGATGACACAGATAGAGACTTGGGTGCTGTTTAGAGGATGACCTCTAATATCCCTGAGAGTCTATGGTATTATATTTGCTTCCAAAGTATAGTCGTCCCCACTTATCCATGGTTTCGCTTTCCATGGGTTCAGTTACCTGCTGTCAACCATAGTCTAGACATAATATAAGAAGGTCAACAGTGGCCTAACATTATGTCAAAATTCCTATGCCATGTCACCCCAATTCATCTCATGATATGGCATTTTATCATTTCACATTATCACAAGAAGAGTGCAGTACAATATTTTGAGAGAGAGACCACATTCACAAAACTTTTATTATAGTATTTTGTCATAATTGTTCTATTTTCTTAGCAGTATTATTGTTAATCTCTTACTGTATCTAACTTATGAACTAAATTTTATCATAGATATGTATGGCTAGGAAAAAACAAATTATATAGGATTCAGTACTAACCTCAATTTCAGGCATCCACTGGGGGTCTTGCAGTGTATCCCCTTAGATAAGGGGTGACTGCTGTATTCTCTATTATAGACCTTTTACTAACTCAGGGTACTCTTTCTTTCTTTCTATTTTCAACTAGAAATTATTCACTAACAGAGAAGCAAGGTTAAGAGCTCAGCACTTAAAATGTTTTCCATTCATAGATATCAAATCTATATATTTCAATTTAAATTGTACCTTGATGTCATGTCAAGTTAATTTTTAAAGGATTATTTTAAATAATGTTTGGCATTGAAGAAGTTATAAAGTCAATAATTTTAACTATGCAATACACAGAGCAGTTATTAATAAAATATATTACTGTTCTGTGAAAAAATAAACCCGGTATTTCCTGAAGGAAAATACCAGCTTTACCCACTCATTAGGATGACCTACTTTTTGACATGTGGTTACAATTTATTCTACCACTTACTGGTGATGTAGTTATCCTACTTCAAAATGAAAAAAAATAATAATGTATTCACTTAAAAGGTTATATGAACTTATCTTAAATGTCACATCCCATGTATAAGAAGGCAAGACCCCTTTTATAACAAAAGGAAGGAAAGCAAAATGAACCCCATATTTCTATGGTTGCTGACCAAGCTTGCCTTCATGGACTTACACTTTAGGTCTTGATGCATTACAAAAAATGATAAATGATAATGGGATGACATTAAGGCATAATTGCTGAACTAGTTCTTTGGCATCTGCTGCAGTGAAGGTAAATTTAATGATAAATTGCATTCATTTGGTGGTTTTCTCCTACAACAAGAGATGTCTTAAAATCAACCATACTTTTTTTGCTGATGGAACTGACAAAATATTTTATCAAAAATATATTTTATATTGCCTTTTTGTTGGTATCCCCAAAATTCTAAAATTACTACTTCTCATTAAATATACTTTTCTTTGGGAAAATACCTCATTTATCTGTTTCTGCGTCACTTTTAGAATAATATCTAAACTCTCAAGCTCCTTACTAACTTCAAGCTTTGTTATTTCCTCCATCTCTGTTTTATGTCTTAGGTTTCATATGCACTTAGGACTACTTGCCATTCTCTATCATGCCACAATGCTTCATTCTTGCTTAGTTCTGAATTCAATATTTCTATTCTCTCCCAAGACCCCTTCCTTCTCTATAGGTCAGGGGAACTGTATTTTCAGGGTTTAGTTATGTCTTTAATGACACCTTCCTACCAGGTTTGATCCTTCTTTCTCTTTTTAGCACTCTGTCTACGCATATTTCCATTGTTAAACTTACCAGCTGGATTATAACTCATTTTTGTGATATGAATATTTCCCCTCTAGATTAAGAATACTTGGAAAGCAAAAACTCAGGCTCTTTGATATTTCTATTTGCAGTACCTAACACATTGCCTCATAAAATACTTATTTTTGCATGAATAAAATTAATCCAGCGGACACTCAGCACTTTGTTAATTTTCCATGCTCATTATTATAAATTTAACATGAAAAGTCTACTAAATGGGGCCCAGACGAGTCTAAGCAAGATGCGAAGAGAGGGAGGTTCTCAGGAACTCCCAAGACAATAACGCTCACTTGTTGCAGAAGTTAAATTCCTCCTACATGTTTTGAATAGAAGGACTTTAACTTTAATGTAACTTCTGGAAATTCAGATTAATACTCAACAGTACCTTATTTTGCTGTTCTCTCACATGTATAACAATTTAACCAAGTCTTCCCGTGTCCATTCCAGATGCCTTCAAGGGACAATTTGGCTGCCACAAAGGAGAATGAAAACAAAGTATTTCCTAAGTAAATATGTTAAGATAGAAACCTAATCCAAGTATGGCAAATACTTTAATAACTTTCCAAATGGTGACGAATTTGTAAAAATTTCTCTGGTAGTACTGGTTACATGTGCTTTAAACAGACATTTTTTTTTTTTTTAACTAGAAGTGTAGGTTATACTTACTGAATATTGTAGAACTTCTGCCTTTTGCAGAGATGGGGATAACTATTGGTGTAGGTATATATTTTGTGAGGTGATTAGATCTATGACCCTTTAGAAACAGTTTTAAGTAGTTGTAAAGATTTAATACTCATTTAATACAATGAATGGACCATTATAATTATGATGCTTTAAAATTAATGTGTCAAGAGATCACTCTTGGAATCAATACATATGGTCTGTGAATCATACTTTATACGTAAGCCACTTAGGAATATTTTATGTGAGGATCCAGATATGCAAGTTCCTATTAGGTCAAAATTTTCATAGCCAAAGAAAACAAACTACTTTCACCAGATAATTTCAAATTTATTCATCATGTATTATTGGCATTTTGGCTTTAAAAAAGGTTATTTATTTTGAATTTTGTGTTCTTAAAATTTATCTTGGCAGAGAAAAAAGAAGCAAATAATTCATTGAATGAATATTCAATAATCCTTGATTTTTATTGCTCATGTGAATTAAGAAAAACAAATTTATATGTCTCCTTGACACTCTTTCATAGCAAAATAATTACATACTCATTATTTGGTAGAGAAAGAAGCTGGCTCTTTGAGGCTTTCTGTATAATAGAGGTTTATGTAGACTTTGAAATGATGGATGTTTCAAGATCATTTGGTGCTTATGCTGTGTTGAAATATCAACATCTTTTACTATATCAAAATAATGAAAAACAGGCCTAGGCAGCATGTATTTCATTTCTATATTTCAGATATTCCCTGATGATAACCACAAGGTTCTCTGAGGGGCATGCATTTGTTTTCAATGCAATTGTAATAGAATGAAGGGAAGCTTTAGCTTACTAACACACTGCATTTCTAATAGTTCTTTCCATCCATTTGCAAATGTGAATTGTCACCCCTGATTTACGTTCATTAATCAAAATGGCAAATGCATGTGGAGTGCAGAATCAGGGTCCAGGCTGTTGTCTGAAAATGTGATCAATCATCACTGATTGGCATTTTGGGTTAAACTATACATGAATGTGGAAAAAGAGATGCTTGCTGGGAACAAGGGAAAGGAAGGCAGGGCCAAGAGGCTAGCATTTTAATTGGCAAGCGGCAAAATGTTTAAAACAGAATAGGCTAAAAAATCTGAATTTTGGAAGAAAACAATTATGAAAAATATAAGAGTGCTGTTGTTGTTGTTGTTGTTTTTTTAAACCCACATTTATGTGAAAAATATCTCTAAACCAATGCCATGGATACTTAAAGATGCTACCTGTAGTTGTGATTTAATAAGGCCATGAAAATAGGACTTGACCCACATTTTTTGTACCTAAGGAAAAGAAGCTAAGTATAATGAGAATCAGCTATTCATAAAGCAATAAACTGGAAGATATTTGATGTATCCTGTCTCTACCTTCTGCTTGTTGTAGGGGGTGGAGGAAGGTGGAATTTATTTAATCAGTTATACATAAAACACAAGAAGAAAAAATGGTATAAAAACAAATTCTCTAAGCCAATGAGAGTTATTTGTAATCCTGCAAAACATGTGATGCTATAAAACTTTATATTTCAGATTTCTAAAATAATAATTTTAACCTATAATGAACAAGGCTTTGACATTTTAATGATCAATTTTGCTATACTGTCTTATTTTTAAATACCAAGTTGTCACTAAATCTAAAGATAGATATGAGACACACTTTAGGAAGGAGCCTTTCCCATTCAAAATCTTACTTCCCCACTGCATATATTGAGTTTTTATACTCTTAGTAAGGTATTTTCAGATTTCTGACTCACTGAACAAATGAATGAAAGAGTTAATGAGTTTTGCATGGAACCTGTATCACTTCTTCCCATTAGATGTATCTCTGTTCTATCCTATTAGGGTATAAAATATCAAGAAATAGCTACTACAAGAGTGAATAAATTCATTACGAGGTTGATCAATTAGTTTGGAATGATGAAATTTTTTTTTAAAGATTTTATTCATTTATTTGAGACAGAGAGAATGAGAGACAGAGAGCATGAGAGGGAGGAAGGTCAGAGGGAGAAGCAGACTCCCTGCTGAGCAGGGAGCCCGATGTGGGACTCGATCCCGGGACTCCAGGATCATGACCTGAGCCGAAGGCAGTTGCTTAACCAACTGAGCCACCCAGGCACCCCAGAATGACGAATTCTTAAGCTGCAATGATAGTAAGATGGGAGCAAATGAAAAGATTCTAATCTTGTATCTTCATTAAAAACACACAGCAATTTTGAGAAAATCAAAAATTCTAGGGTACGATTCCTTCAAAAAAATTAAAGAAACAAACCTTTAATTAGGCATGTCATTTACCTGCTTTTGTGATTTATTTCTCTTTAAAATTAGAGAATTAGATTATCTCTAACAACTCCTTCCAGCTGCAAAATTTACTGAGTCTAAGTTTTATAAATTTCTTGAATTATGGCCAGGTTATATGCATTGAAAACCTAATTCTAAAGATACACGCGCTAGCACAAACAATAGTTACAGTCCAAATGTTAACCTGGATAATAGCAAAGTTAACTGAGCACTAAGCACTGTTACTTCGATGAGTTCATTTAATTTATAACAATCTTGGGGATGGGCAAATAAATTATCGCTACTTTAGAGATGAATAACTGACTCATCCATAGCTACTAAATGGGTAAAACTCGAAACCTGAATTCAAATCCAGGTCTTTGTGATACCTGTTTCTATTCTACAATAGTGCCCCATCCGAAGTTACTCAAAAAAGCCAGAATGAGAATTGGGGTGGCGGGAGAGGGAGGAGGAAAAAATGCCTCTTTAGGACATTTAATTAACGTTCTAGAAACTTTATAGCAATGTAGTGTGTGTGTGTGTGTGTATCAGAACGCTTACTGTAGTTCAAAACCTAATGTTGACTGATGTCTTCCTTAAGGACAACCCGTGGGTTTATGCATAACAATCCTTTACCATTATACACTTAATCTTTCTACCTTGTGCCTTAAATAAGGTTTGACTTTGCACCTTTCTTTGGAATCCTCTGGAAGCAATAGTCCTGATGCAGAGGACCACTGGCTGGGGAGAAAGTGAGGCCTTGAACTCTGGTACACTGTGATGCCACACAGAGGAACTGACGCTAGCTTGACATGATCTGCTTGATAATATTAAGGCTCTTGAATTGTTGAAGGAAAGAGAAAACACATTTTTTAGAAAAAGCCTATTTTGAATAATTTAATTTAGATCAGAGGTATCTTCTATCTTCTTTTTGTTTTCTTCTCTTGTAAAACAGATTCTCATAAAACCAATCAGTCCTCTGTGATTGGAAATGCATCAGAAGCCATGTATGCACACTCTGGTAATAAAAGTTCTGCTGGAATCAATTATGTTGGGTTGCAAGAAACTATCTGCTTCCTGTAGGATGCATAACATCCAGCTTAAATAGTATCAACATTAATAAGCTGCTCTTAAGTTTCTATACAGCTTTCTCTGGGGAGAATTTGTTACTGTCAGCTGTCAAATGCTTATAGTATGATTAATGAATCATATTTAGATGATTGACAATGAAAGTCTACTTTATAGAATGTGTCGATCATTTTTATAGTTGCTTTCCATTTTCATGGACACCAGCAATACTGTTCTTAGCTTAAGAACCATTATAACCCAACTCTGCTGAAGGCCACTAACTACACAGAGATGTGGAGAAGGTTTTATTTCATTTCTTTTTAGGTTGCTCTAGGGTAAACCCAAATATCCTTGTTTGTGCTCCCCAAGCTCAAGGCAAGCAGCTAGGTGAAGCAGACAATACATTTTAAGTGAAAAATTAATGATTGAGTGTGACTATACAGAATCGTATTATCCAGTTGATAATTTATAAGGCAGGGTGCAAAGTGGAATGTCTAGGTTTGAATCAAGCAGGTTTCCGTGTTTTTATCCTTCATTGATTCATTTATAATGTTCTTCCTCCAACTCAATTTGAATTTTTAAAAAAATACCTCAACCTCTTCAAAGGAAGGGTGGCTCCACTAAAATAATATTAATATCATTAAAGTATTAAAATATTTTAATATTAATGATTAATATTAACATTTTAACATTGTATTTCAACAAGTATTATTAACATTTTAACACTATTAAAAATTTCAAACCTGGAGGCGCCTGGGTGGCTCAGATGGTTAAGTGTCTGCCTTCAGCTCAGGTCATGATCCCAGGTTCCTGGGATCGAGGCCCACACTGGGCTCCTGGCTTGACGGGGAGCCTGCCTCTCCCCCTGCTCATGCTCTCTCTCCCTCTCTCTCTATGTATCTCTGTGTCTCAAATGAATAAATACAATCTTTAAAAAAAATTTCAAACCTGGAAATAATTAAAGACTATAAGTAATGAGACCAGAATAGTCAGTCAAGCACAGGTAATTGATTTTTTTTTTTTTCCTTTACCTTTTAGCCTTTGGAAGCTTGTATGGTGTGGCATGGAAATGATGTGTATGAACAGGAGGAAAGACCATGCTATCTCCGCTCTTTCGCTGGTTCAGTGAATCCAGAGATATGTAAAAACACAAGTACAATGATCTCGTTGGCCATGTGAGGCAACACAATGTGAAAAGAATTTTTGGGCAAGATCTGGCCTCACTTGGTAACTGTTTGACTTTTGGCAGCTGGTTTAACGTCTTTCAAGTCTCCTATCTGTAAAGTTGACAGGGCATTGCTTTGGCCCAGGGGTGTTAAATAAAGTAACAAATGTTAATGACTTGGCATGGTGCCTTGCCCATCAATAGGAACTACATTTTTAAAAACTTCGCTTTTGAATCTACCATAGAACCTCGAATAGTAGAAACATATGTGTATTAAGCATAATTATCACTTAACAAATATCTATTGAAATTAACATAATAAAGTCGATCAAAAGTACAGGTTTTTAGCTTCCCCCAGGTCACCAGGGTAGCAAGGGCAGCCGTGGAAACTGGCTTACTCTGTGTAGGATTCTTTCTCTATGGTGAAAGGGATTATCAGAATTAACTTTCTCATTCATTCCTTTTCCTTCCCTTTGTTTCAACTCCAATTTTTATCACCAGCACATAGAAAGAACTTTTCTAACTTCCAATTCACTGGGAAACCCTGATTCTCCTTTCTGTTTCTTCTGTTCCATATCCTTGCTTTTGCCTTTTTTTTTTTTTCCTCTCCCTCCAAATATAGAAATGGCATGGAGGTCTCAAGCAACACATGCCTGCTCTAACTGGTTGGTAATGGCTATCTAGAGATGGATTCTGATCAGGTTCAATAGGAATATCAATTAGCAATGTCTGCTGTAGGCACAGGAGAGGGCAAATAAGTTATGTGTGCCAAGTATTTGCCATCCTTATCCAAATCCCACTACAGCTATATTTCTGCTTCATTATATGCTGAAAGTCATAAGCAGTTTTTACATTACCTACCTAAGATGACAGGGAAAGGCTGGATAGGTATGTTTCAGAGAGTTCATAGACCAGCACTGAATTATTTTTAATTAACAGCTTGTCTGGCACCTAAGCTGAAGAGTTCCGTGAGCATACAATGCTTTGATGCACAGAAATGACAGGCTGGTTGTTTTAACTATATGGATGGACAGACTAATAAAATTCTGGAAAAAGGTAACACAAAACTTGTGAATAAATTGCAAAGAAAACTTGGCTTTGTGGCATTATATTAAAAACTCTTAAACTACTAACTGATGTTATTGTGAAAATATAGCACCACTTATTAATGATACAAGATTTGGATACATTCCCAAAAAGCATTTTACTATTTTTGAACAAGATGCTTCTCTTTTCCAGCAAATAAACAAATAGATGTCTGGATATGTACCCAGGTGATGCTGATGAAAAGCTCTGAATGGTCTAAGGTTGTGAGTGGCCCAGATGCCGAAAGCGGGGATGTCACGGGGACCATGGGGGACACTGCCCTTCCAGCATCGGACTCTGCACCCTTTCCCTCTGAGTCACAACTTTCCAACACTCCCCATGGTCTCTGGTTCTGTGTTTGCCAAATTTGAACATGCATGCCAGTAAAATATCTTCAGATGATACAAGGATGAATATTTGCCTGCTGAGATTGCTAAGCAGGCTGGAGGGGACAATTCTCTCCTTGGATCTTAGGCTAGCAGCCTTAGATGTGGTGGATTCACAGACAGAAGGTGATGGGAGCATGCAGATTTTTGGGATTTGTTGTGTATTGGACCATGCAGAGAACAAAGGAGTTCTAGGTTAGCCCCAGGCACTTCCCCATTCTGGGGCTTTTCCACTTTGGGCACAGAATGAGTATAGGCAATAGGGAGAATGAAAGGGAAGCTGTATAATTTCAGAGTTTTCTCAAAATACCTTTTCCTGAGGTGGGCACTTAACCTAGGTCAAACAGTAGCCTGAGATCTAGTTTCCTGCTTCATATCTGCTTCTTCCTGCTCAAAGAACCTCTCACCGTCTATAATTAAAAGTGTAAATTGCAAACTGGCTCATAATATCTAACAAGGTGCATATGTGAAATGGGATTCTTGCTTCCAGTAAATATCAACACACACACAAAATGGAATTATCTTATTGATTTAAAAATCTCATCTTAACGTCACAAACTAAGTAGCACTGGGCCCAAACAAATCCCTTTATTATGGACTAATAATAAATCTATGCATTGAATAATTTATTTTCAGCTATGCATTTCTGTATAGATATTGGATCCCTTGTGATTTATTTTTATCGTTTAATTTCATTTTTTAAATTTAATGCATTTTCCGGGCGCCTGGGTGGCTCAGTTGGTTAAGCCACTGCCTTTGGCTCAGGTCATGATCCTGGAGTCCCAGGATCGAGTCCCACATCGGGCTCCCTGCTCGGCGGGAAGTCTGCTTCTCCCTCTGACCCTCCCCCCTCTCATGTGCTTTCTCTCTCTCATTCTCTCTCTCAAATAAATAAATAAAATCTTTAAAAAAAATTTAATGCATTTTCCTTTATTTTTATTGTTCCCTGATATTTATGGCTTATCATCTCAATTTATGGTAATTTATGGTAATTTACGATACACTGATTTAAGTTTAAAAAGTGACCCTCTGAAGTAAATAACAGTATAAGCAGTATATGGATATGACTAAGAGTTTGAGGGGCACGGGTCTAGCCAATGTTCCAAAGAGAGTCAGTCTAATTGCTTAATTCCTATCCTTCACCCAAGTTCAGGCCCTCACCAGCCTTTTTGTGAAACATCTCCCTGTATCATTTTGAAGCTTATCCTTCATCCAGGCAGCAACTACCCCTGTGCTGAGGAACAATCTAGAACTGACTCATTATAGTTTCAGAAGAAAACGGAAGTCCTAATACAGTTCTTTAATGCCCAGTTGTTTTTCTTTAAATTTTGTTGTTGTTGTTGTTGTTGCAATATACTTTAATCCATGGGATTTAAGACAGGATTTGAGCTCCAGTGCCCTGATATCACACAGAACAGTACTTTAAAGTAAAATCATATTCATGACATAGTCATTCTATTTTTCAATTAAGTAAAACTAAAAGATAAATTATGGAAACTAGCATGTTACGTGAAGACTATCTCAAACTTACAAATGTAAGAGGTTGATGACTGAGTACAACACTTAACTTTCTTTATAAGCCATATATGTAAAATACATGTCCTTTAACATAAACAAACAATCAAGGTTCTTTAAAAGGAAGCACAGAATTTCATATATCTATGGAGAGATATACGGGGATATATATTCACTGAATTTATAAACTCCAAACAAGTTTTGTACTCATTTTTAAGGAACTTTTTCTATTATATTGTAAGAAGACCTTTTAAAACTTGAGGACATTTACTGTACTACCTATTTGTATCTATCAAATCAAAAACACACATGCAGATAGAAATCCAAATTTAGAATATTCTCTAACTCTAAATTCTTTTTAAAAAGCTTAAAATTCAGCTGAAGTTTGTGTTTCAGAAAAATCAAACACTAACAAAGGAAGACTAAAACTAAAATCATTTACTTTGTTATTTAGAAGCCCATTTTCAAAACGCACACACAGAGAGGCAGGGTTGTTCTGTATTTCCTTTCACTAGGACATTTTCTCAGCTCCAGAGCAATATTATATTGCCCTCTAATGGATCTTCTGAACTACTACAAACCACTACATAGATTGTAAGAAAATGGCAAAAAGAATATATTTCAGTGGCAATACGTAAATTTTCAAGACCTATGACTAATATAAGGTTGGTCTCAATTCCTGTTGGTATAATACTTTACTCATGATGCTTATAACGCCAACTAATATAATCATCTTGTATACTGTATACACTCACTTTGAGGCTGACTTTCGTAAAGGCCATGGCCACGTGAACTTCTTTGCCATTAGATATCACTATTAGTCTTGCCAATAAAATCCTTTCATTATTTTATTATCATATAAAAAACTTACTGTGTTCATTGTACCTGCAGCCTTAAGTAGTTATATAGCAAAAAAAGGATAGAATTTAAATAAGACTTTTCCCTTCTTCTAAATGGGGGATATTTGTAAGTATGCACATATTCTTAACTATAATTCTCTGTTTTTAAATAGTTCTGAGAATTCAAAGGATTAGGATACTAGGTCAAAGGTATAGGATGTATAGGGGTTGTTAGTTTCTTTGGCCACGCTTAATTTGGCATCAGGGGTAGTCCTTGATCACACATGTGACAGCATGCTTATGGATTGATTCAACCTATTACCAATACAGGGGAAAGGGAGGAGTCTCCTTCACGTATATTAAAGATTTGGATTTACATATGGTAAATATTTGGTTGCACAATTTGAAGAGTTTTATTTTTTTATGTTTTGAGTTTTCAAATTTAATATAAGCATAAAAATGTATGATTGCTAATTCTTCCCCATCAGCGTTTTGCTTTTGCCTAGTTGATGCCCTCTGTTTTCATTTTCTTTAAATGAATACAAGATATAATTCAATAAAGATGACTATATCAGTACATTCCAAAAAAACAAAAAACGAGTGACATGACTGCATAACTCACTTTACGTATCTCACTGATATACACAGTGTTTAAACACACACACATACACAAACACGCACATAATCCTTTTGCTTTTTGGAGTCACTATAGGAATCAGTAATATTTTGAGGAGTAATTAAAGTGAATGAATTAGCCGCTTCCATGATTTTCTTTACCCAATATACACAAAGAACCATGGTCCCTTGTAATTTATCATTGTAGCCTGAGTTAATCTTCTAATACTGTGCATATTTCACCTAAATAGCATACACTTTGTGGCTAGGAATTTTAATATATACATTGTGCTTTTTATCCCTGCTTCAAAAATCAGGCTAAAAATAGCAACTCAATTGATTTCATTTATTAATCTTTAAGATTTGTCTTATTTAACTCTAAAAACCCAGACAGCTTAGTTTACCTTACTTTAGTGATCTATATTTACCTTCTACCAGTTTCACTTAGGATCAATCTAAAATGAGCTTTGTTTACTAAAATAATCTAGCATATGCTGGGGAAAGTGACACACAGTTTGGCTTTGTGCACATATAGGTGACTGCTTATCTCCAGGCTCTGCCACAGGATGGAGTGGGGCAACAGTCCTTCAGCAAGAAGAGCTGTAGTAATTGTTACATCTTCCAGTATTATGTCATCAGTGCCACTGGGAAGTAGAAAAAGTTACACCAGTCCTGATGTCAGAGAAGACATTAATTTAGGGAACCAGATGCTTGAAGGAATGCAAATGGAATCATGGGATGAGACAATGGGAGGATGAAGGTGGAAGAAGAAACTGCAATCACAGGATTTCTATCCAGGTTTCAATGAGGAGCCCTTAGGTCCATCTTCAGTACTGAAGTCTGTCCCTTCCTTACCATTCTGCCCCATTACCCTTGCTCGCCACTGTAAGTATTGCTCTCTCCATTCTCATGTTCTCTGCCGTGGATCTGCTAACGCAAGAGTGTGTTTCTCTTTCTCATATTATAGTTCCCTGTAAATTGTTGAGTTTGGTCAAATTGAGAAGATTCCAAAACAATAAAAAAGGAAATAGAATTACTTTGACTGCTTTTGTAGAAGAATAAGATCTGATTCCTTTAATTCCTGAATCTTGATTAAGCCTGTGACTTCTGATGTGGCATAATTCCTTTGTCACAAGTTATTAGGTTTCCAACAAACCATATGGAATGAGACTAGGTGTTTTCTAAAGAAAGTTGTAACTGCCTCACTAAGTCTTGTTTTTACATTCCTCTCAAGTACACCACATGCATTTTTTTTCAAAAATCTAACAAAAGTTAATGATAAAAATCTACATAAATTCATATGAGGAATTCTAAGGAATTCTCGAACCCCTACATATTTGGTACATCTCTAATGAGTCTATAGGATAGAGAATTCTTTATCTTTTCAAACTGGGATATGCCATGGAATTCATGAAGCAACAAAATAAACAGTTTATCTTTCTGGATCATCAGTTTTACTTAATAAAAACATGTTGCTTTTGTAATTAAAAAGGAAAGATATATCATGATGGAGTTTAATAAAAAAAAAAAAAACCCACAAGCTTTAAAAAAAATACCCCTGATTGCAGGGGTTACTTTGTAGTAAATTGGCAGAACCCTGGGGTTAGAAGCTCACTATTTCTTGTCATTAGAAGTATTTCCAGTGGAAAAGTGTGAGAAATACTAATGTTTCACTGTGGGCAAAACAAAGGAAATGCAGACTATAGGAGACCAAGTTATGACAACTGTACATAAGTTCATGTAACATTATTTGTGCTTACTTTTTAAAAAAATGTAATGGCATCACCTTGCCTAGCTTCATAGTGGATATAACAGGTTCTCAATTAAATTTTGATGGGACTAATATGCTGACTATTCCTCTCTATTTGTTGATAATGTAGTGGGATAGTGATTTTTATTGTCAAGGAATGTGTTTATTACTAGTAATTACATAACATTGGCTACATAATGCTGTTATACAATAAAAGAAACACAATCTTACATGAACTTGTGTACAATTGGAGTCCTAACTTATCTGTTACATTCTGAATTTCTTTAAGGCTTGAGTTTATCTTATTTTCAAAATAAAATAAACTATGACACTTGAACTCAATAGAACTAGCTTGTTTAATCAGAGACCACCCAGAATATGGCACTTCTTATAGCCTTTGTTTAAAGGGAATCAAGACTGAAGTTTTCACATAAATTGTACCAAAATGAACACATACTCCTTGTCTCTGCTCTCATGCTGGAAATTATACCAAATTTCTACTAGAAAATATGGTATGTTTAATACTATTGTTCCTCCTCTAAAATATAAGTCAAAACAAAACATCACAAGCAAACCCTTCTAATAACATTATCCAAAGAGCTGGCCAAAAAAACAAAAAGAAAGAGAAAAAAAAAAGGCTGCCTGAAAGATCTCACTTTCAAAATGCAAATTTAATTGCTCTCATTTTTTTGTTAGAAAATGCATTTGATTCTTTTTCATAATCAAATATAGAAAAATTTCAAAGATTCTCTTCAGATATTCTGAACAAACCAGTTCACTGGCAGTATTCTGAAATAAAGTAGAAAGTGACCTAATACAAGTCTAAGCTGTTCCTTCAAGGTCAGTTTTCTCTGAATCTCATCAGAAATATAGATGAAAAAGACATATATAACTGACACTTTGATTTCTGTAGATTTGCTTGCAAAATAAATAGACTTTATAATCCTAGTAAGTGAAATAGTTACTGATAAAGCTATCAAAAGAGAGAGCTAAGACTAAGCTGATTAGCTCAAAACAGTACCTCTAGACTAAATTCATTTGTGAAATAATTAAACAGTATAAAAGAAACAGTTTGGCCAACATATTCCTTTTTTAATGTTTATTTTAATTTTTAATTCTTAATATACTTTTAAGAGTTGGGGTGGGGAGATGGGGTGGCTGGGTGATGGACATTGGGGAGGGTATGTGCTATGGTGAATTGTGAGTGAGTGAGTGCTGTGAATTGTGTAAGACTGATGAATCACAGACCTGTACCCCTGAAACAAATAATACATTATGTTAATAAAAATATAAAAAATAAAATTAAAAATTTTTTAAAAAGATAAAAAGACAAAATAAAAAGCTGTCTCTGTGATGTCTTAAAGTTTTTGTCTACATATGTAATTAGTATCTGCCAAAAAGACCAACAGAGAACCAAAGCAGGAGTCTGGCCCAGGTTTAACTTCCTGTTTTAATTCTATTACCAGAGCCAACCCTCAGAATAATTTCATCCAACACAAATAATTTTCCAGTACCGATATTTCTATGTTTGTCCTGTTAGGATGCAGAATTATAATCTTCAGTGGCTGTATGTTAAAGACTATAACATGGAGAACTGTGTGGGCAGATTTACAGACATGTCTCCCCCCCTCTCTGCACCTCTTTTTCTTAATATGAAGATTATTTCTGTGTATTTAAATTTTATGTCTATTTTTAACTGTGTCTGTCTCCTCTCTCCCTTTATTTTCTTCTTTCTTTCTCTTTCTACCCTGTCTTTTCTCTAAATAGGCATACTACAGCAATGTTTAAATGTTATTCTTATTATAGAATTATACACTGTTGAGCTATTTTAAATGCTTAAAATATAAAGATGAAAATAAAAACCAGCCAGTGATGGCCACTGTTACCATTTTGGTGTTTGCTTCCAGTCTCTTGTATGTGTGTATTTACCTGTGGGTTAATTTTTAAATGCATACAATTATTTTAAAAGTTGATGCTTCAACCTGCAGTAAATGAGAGAGCTCACTGCAGTACTCCCTCCATATATCACTTGTTAATGTCTTTACCAACACGGGAGCCAAAAAATAAACTAAGTCTGTATTCTTACACCATCATCATGGCCTTCATCTGATAACAGTAACTGGACAGCATCTCCACTGTTTCCTTTCCTCCTTATCCTGCTTTCTTATGGCATATATCACCACCTGATGTACTATATCCCTGTTTGCTTATTTATTGCCCATCTTTCCCATTAGAATATAAGATCCACAAGAGCAGGAAACTTGCTACATCCCTAGTACTAGAAAAGTGACCAAGCAAATAGTATGCACTCAATAAATGTTTGTGGAATGAATAAATTAAGTAGTTTCATATTTCATTATTTAATTTTAATAGTATTTATATTATCAAATATTTTATGTTTTAAAAATATTTATTACAGAATTTGTTTTTCCCCACCTTAGGTTATGATCTGATTGTGGAAAAGGGATCTTTTCTCTTCCTTATCTATACAAAGAGGATTTCTATTGTCAGGACCCTTACTCTGAATTATATGTAAAATAAGGCATTTCATTTCTAGATATGGTTTCCCTACTCCCCATACCCTACCTTTTTCTTTCCCTTGTTTTTTTTCTCTCCTTCCTTCACTCTATTCACCAGAATAAAACATTGAGGCTATAGATACTATTAATCCAAAAGGTCCCAAATTAAACAGGATATAGATGTTTCCCATTGAATACTAGAAGAAGGAATAGCAAGACAGCAGGTATAATTTATAACACAATACAAAGAACTTGGGTTTTAGAAAATACCAGCTGTCTGGTATAATCTCTGCCAGCTTCACATTAGGACACATGATGATGGAGTAACTCTCAGTTAGCAATTATTGTATAGGGAGTAGCTCACTGTGCCTGAATCCAGGCTCCATCACTTGCTGTAGGGTCGTGACCAAGTTATTCAAATTCTCTGTTACTCTGTTCATTTATAAAAAGGATAATAATACCACCTATCCTATAGTTTGTTGAAAGGATGAAATAACAATGTATTTCATCACTAAATTCTACCTCTGAAACTAATAATACAGTGTATGTTAATTAAATTGAATGTAAATTTAAAAATGTAAAAAGTAATAATGCATTTCAAGCACTTATCATGGGCATATAATAAGCACTAAATAAATGTTAGCTTCTAAAATAACTGTTAAATTTATAAACCTAGCAGTTTCTAAGCTACTTACAGTTTTTCTACTAGCTGGGTCCCACTCACAGAAAAACGAAATGAGTATATAGAAAGGGGCAAATGAATCACAATTGCTTTCCATTTGAGAATACTATCTCCAACTGCAGTTATAGTGAAATCATTTCAAAATAAACATAAATGCAGTACAACTGAAAAACTCAATCTCCTGGCATAGCACTTGCTAAATTATGTATTACCATACTTCCCTGGTTTTATTCCTTCTTCTTTGGCCATCTCTTCTTTGTCTCCAAAGGCTCTTTCTCCTTCATCTGGTCATTAAATAATAAGTTTCCTGAGGACTCTTTTTTCTCCCTCTTAAGTCTATTCCAAGGAATTCTTAGCTCTAATCTCTCATAGGTCATTCACACCCAAAGCTTTAGTTACCCCCTCTTTGCATCTGACTTACATATTTATATTGCCAGACCATCACTGTCTCCAGACTTTCATATCAACTACCTACTTGACTATTCCCTTGGATGTCTCAAGGCCTTTCTGACAGTTCACAACAATCTTCTGAAGTTTTCTACCAACTCGGTCATCTGCCTCAGTCAGGTAATGGCATGACCATTTGGCCAGTTAAATAAACCATACAATCCCCTGTGACCAATTCTTCTCTCTCCACTATATTTCATTGCTTTTGTCTCCTAAATATTTCTGGAATCCACTCACTTCTTTTCACAACCTTCAACCCAGCCTAGGCTACTCACTTGGCCTGTGCCTCTCAAATGATCTACTTATATTCACTTCTTCCCCCCACCCCAACCAATGTGTTCTCCAAATTGCAGCCAAAGTGATGTTTTTCAAAAGTAGATACACACTTTTTTAAACATTTTTTATTATGTTATGTTAATCTCCATACATTACATCATTAGTTTTTGATGTAGTGTTCCATGATTCATTGTTTGCGTATAACACCCAGTGCTCCATGCAGAATGTGCCCTCCTTAATACCCATCACCAGCCTAATCCCTCCCCCCACGCCCTCCCCTCTAGAACATTCAGTTTGTTTCTCAGAGTCCATAGTCTCTCATGGTTCGTCCCCCCTCCGATTCCTCCCCCCTTCATTTTTCCCGTCCTGCTATCTTCTTCTTCTTCTTCTTCTTCTTTTTTTTTTTTTTTTAACATATAATGTATTATTTGTTTCAGAGGTACAGGTCTGTGATTCAACAGTCTTAGACAATTCACAGCACTCACCATAGCACATACCCTCCCCAGTGTCTATCACCCAGCCACCCCATTCCTCCCACCCCCCACCACTCCAGCCACCCTGTTTGTTTCCTGAGATTAAGAATTCCTCATATCAGTGAGGTCATATGATACATGTCTTTCTCTGATTGACTTATTTCGCTCAGCATAAGAAGATGTGGTATATATATACAATAGAATATTATGCAGCCATCAAAAGGAATGAAATCTTGCCACTTGCGATGACGTGAATGGAACTGGAGGGTATTATAAATACGCTTCTAAAAACCCCAGAGTGACTTCTCTTTGCTCCTAGGATAAAAGCATAACAACAGCATTGCCAGCAAAGCTCTATGAGATTCAGCTCTTATTTGCCTTGTGGGTAGGGAGATCAGTATGTTATTATAGGTTCTCATAACACATTTCAGGCATTGCATATCTATTTGTTGAATATTCAAATGAATGAAGACAAAGTATAAAGAGTATTAAAATATTTTACCCTTCTTTTCAAAACTTTTAAATCAAGAAACAATCTTAAATATTTTCCTTTATATTATACAACATTATCAAAATTTGACTCTGGGATAGCAGGGCCCTAGAAATTGCTGAAGAAATAAAACTTTATCCATTTTAAAATGTTGTTTTGGAAAAAACTATTTTCTCTTATTTTTCAGGCACTTTTATTTAGAATATTTGCTAAAAATCACTTTTACATGATTGGGAAAGAAAAGAAATGATAAATAACTTTATTTTTCAAATACTTTACACTTTTGGCTGTTATAAGTTTTAAAAATATTCAGTGTTTTTTTTTCCTTAACTATTTCTTGAGGGACCATAATTTCCATTGAGAATACAAGGATTCAAAAGGCATCAAATATATACTTGAGGAAGTTAAAATGTACTAAAGGTCCCTTCAACCCCTCCCCAAAGCATACTGATAGACAAGATGCAAGGTCAAATTTAGTCATTTTACTTCTCTACTTAAAACCCTCCAATTATGCCTACTCTCCCTAAAAACCCCAAATTTCCTTTCAAGGCTTGTGGAATAACCAGCTGGTGGTCATGGCCAGCCTCAATTTAGACCCGTTGTGTTGGCATAATGATTAATGGTGCTCCTTTCTCTCTCCTGTATTCTGGCTTGGATGACAATTACGCATGCTCTCCTGGAAGGTTCTATGTGGTCCAGCCCCTGGCCACTCCTTCAACCTTCTGTCTCACATTTCCTCCCTCTGCACCCCAACCCCACTAAGCCTTACTGAACTTTTCTCTCCTCTAGCCTTTCCCATAAATCTCTTCTGGGGCATTACTCAACCTCTCTTCCCACACCCGGAGAGCAAACTCATGAATCCATCAGCTCTCACTCAGAAATCACCACTTCCAACAGGGTGATTGCCTATGCAATGTGGTCTTGGAGCACTGGGATTCCCTTCTTGCACTGTATTTCAGCTTCGTTGTTTTACTACCTACATCTATAAACACTCAAGGGCAGGTGATCTGTCATATTCCCAGAATGTAACACAATTTCGGGCACATAGTAGATAGTCAAATATTTATTGACGAATGTGCATGGTACAATGGTTTATTCTCTAGGTTGTAATATGTCTTTATATATCTTATTTGAACAATCCTAAATAATAGTATTTCCACAATAGTGTAAGAAATGATGATTCAGGAAGACTTAGTTGTGTATGACTGGTAAGCATTGATATTTTTCAGTCAATCGGATTCAAATCCTAGCACTGCAACTCATTGGCCATGTAACTTTCAGTACTACACTTAGTCTCTCTAAGCTTTTTTTTTTTTTTTTACAACTTACCTCATGGAGGTTTAGAGAGGAGCAAATAATATTAGGCTTATCAAGTGCTTAGTATAATGTCTATACTGTGCTAAATAATAAAGCTTTGCTGTTTCTGATCTTTCTGGCAGTATAGAAGAAAATACTGACTGCTACAATTTTTATATCAGTTCAATAATATTTTGATTCAAAACAATTTCAAGTCTCGATCCTCTGGGGGTGTTACTTCCTACCACTGAATACTGCAGCATGACTTTTACCACATATTCCTTTGTTCCTACACATTCAATATTCTATTCTTTCAAAATCAACTTTACTGAGATAAAATTTACAACACACCCATTGTAAGTATATAGTTTGACAAGTCTGTCAAGTGTATATACTCCTGTACCCACCCCATTATCAAGATCTAAAACATTTCCAGCACCCCAAAAAGTCCTCTTATACTCCTTTGCAGTAAATCCTTCCTACCCCTTACCCAGCCCCAGGTAATAACCAATCTGCTTTCTGTTACTGTAAATTTGTTTTGTTCATTTAAGTGTTTCATACAAACAAAACTTGTGTGTCTGTCTTCTTTCACTCCTGCCTGTTTCAGTGATTCTCTTTTATTGTTGAGTAGTATTTCACTGTTTGGGCATACCAATATTTATTTATCCATTCACTTACTGGGGGGCAATTTGGGTTAATTCAAGATTTCTGCTATTATTAAAAGAACTCCCATATTTGTGTTTTCATTTCTTTCTAGTAAATACCTAAGGGTGGAATTACTGGTCATACTGTAAAGTATGTATAACTTTGTAAGACATTGCCAAAGTTTCCAAAGTGGTTGAACTGCAATGCTTATTTTAAATATAACATATTTACAATTTCTTTGTTTCCTAAACTTTATAGTTTGGGTTAAGGATTTGTTGATCTATATTGTAATTTGACCACTCAAGATAGGTATGAACAGCTCAGGTAAGGGAGAGATGGGGCCCCAAATGATTTATCACAGGACATTCATATAAAAAGAAATTGAGATAATAGAATAATCAAGAAGTTTCTTATGTATTCTAAGCACATATTTCAAATAGAGACTCCTGGTTTTTCCGAATAAGTTTTCTGGAGGCGAGCGAATGACCAACGCTATATAAGTAACAATGATCTTTCCTATCCCCTACAACTGCTTCACTAAAAACCTGTTGTTCATCTCTGCTGAATGAGCCAGATGTAGAGACTAGTTGCCAAAAAAAAAACCAAAAAAAAAAAACACCCCAAAAAACAAAACAACAACAACAACAAAAACCAATTCTTTGAGGGTCTGGAGTGGCTAGAGGGTGTTTTGTAATGCATCTATAATAATCTATCTGAACACCTAAGTCAAATCAAGTAAGTAAAGTACACAAGTCACCCTACCCATTTTCTCCATCATCATCTATATCATCTAGATTAATTTTATAAGAAATCAGTCTAAATAAAATTCTCCTTCAGTGAAATTCAGGTCTCATAACTCTGCTTGCTAGGGTAAATTGTGGGGAGATTTGATTGATGACTCATAAAACTTGGTAAGAAAATTTAAACACACATGTGCACACACGTGGACACACAAACATACACACACACACACACTTTTCTTATAAGAAAAGGTTTCAGTTACCAAATTCAAGCACTGTACCTATGAGTGATTTCTGCTTCATCTTTATCTCCCTACTATCTTGTACTATTTCTAGCTTCGTGCAAAGTCAACAGAACATGTCAAAAAGTGAGACATCTTTAAAAGCCAAGGAAGACTGCATAGTACTTTGGGCAAGTTAAGTGCAAAGCACTCTTGGATGGTGGTGATTCCATTGCTATGCTTGCTAAATAATTAAGGCTGAAAGCAACCTGGATTGGCAAGGATGTGTTCAGAGCATCATAATTATTTTCCTGTCATCCTACTACTGACTTCTCTCCAGCCTCAAAGCTATTCACTCAGCTCCCTACTTAACCCAAATCCCCACAACTCAGTAATAATACTGCCATACTGCTAAGGGCATTCCATGGGTCTGAAAGTTCCCAGGTACAAATTTATTTTCCCCCAAATGACTTATTTTGACATGTTATATACAATTTTTACAAGTTGTCCTCAACACAGAAATGTTTTCTTACTGGGTAACAAAGTATTTCCCTATGCAGCCTGCCTAGTATCCACCATACTAACTACGTAATTATATTTTTTGTGATACAACATGTTCCACAGCACATCTTTTCATACCTATCTGCATGTCCAGGCACTGAATCTTATAAAATATTTACCCTTTTATGGATTTGATTCTCTGGGGGTGTGTTTGTGTACATGCATGTATAACCTAGATTATATAGTCATTTTTATTGGATAATAACCAAGACGTTTTTACTTGAAAGCAATTTAAAACAAATACTGGGGAATTGGTAATGCCCACAAATTTGCCTTCATATCTTAACCATGGCATCTAAATGTTTTCTGAATATTACCAAACAAATATTGCTATGCAATCTGGGTTTTGGTTACTGTTGACATTATATACATTGCTCTGGGGAAATTATCTCATACTGGGCAAATTATCTATGTTTCAGTTTATTTATAAAATGCTGTTTTATAATGCAACTGTTTATTCCAAGGGATCTTCCAATGGTGTGTGCATGTGTATGTGTGTATTTAAATTTATACCACTTCTTCCAAGATTTCAGGCAGATTACTTTCCAGATGTTTGCATTTTTGGTTAATTGTTATATGTGAAATATGTTAGGGCTCAAAAATTGCATACTACAATCATTAACATAAATGACCTTAACTCTCTTTTTTTTTTTTTAAAGATTTTATTTATTTATTTGAGAGAGAGAATGAGAGAGAGCACATGAGAGGGGGGAGGGTCAGAGGGAGAAGCAGACTCCCCGCCGAGCAGGGAGCCCGATGCGGGACTCGATCCAGGGACTCCAGGATCATGACCTGAGCCGAAGGCAGTCGCTTAACCAACTGAGCCACCCAGGCGCCCTTAACTCTCTTTTTGACAGTTCACCATAATGATTAATCACTGCCATTCTAAACTCACAATTTCACACTGGATTTCTGAACAGGATCATAAAATCTCAACTATTACTGTCTATTATGCACTAACTTACTGGATTTAGCTATTGAATGTTCAGTAAACTTTTTTCTTTCTAAGCAATTAAAATGTTACTTTTCTTGTCATTTGCATTGTCTCTATTTTCAGCATATCACATGCAATTCTTAAGACCTGGGATGCATCTGCATGATGACAGAATCTAAGTTATCCAAAAATTTCTGATTCCCTTAGAGAAAGCCTTGATAATGCATAATTTAGGCTTGTAGATTTTATCTAGCACTTTGGGTTTTCTCAGCTGGCTCTCAAAGTACTCAGCAAAGTGCCTCCTGAACCATATATATAATTTTCACAAACTATTAATTGCTGAAGCAAAACAAAAAAAACCCCAATACCATTGCTAACCCTCTGGGCAATATCACTTTAAAAGTATCATAACGAGTTAGTGAAGTAAACCTACAAGAACTAGCATCATTTCAATTCATTGCAGCCTGCTGTGTGCAGGTCATTTCCTGTTTCACCCTGACTGCCAAAAACAACAGCCCAGTAAATTTCACATCTATAAACTCTCCCAGCACATGGCCTAATGCCAGTGTTTTCTGTAGTTGAAATGCCTGATGACTGTGCAAATATCCTCATCATTTTAATATAAACCTGTATCTTCTAAACTCTTAGTTTGAGGCTAGATCTTTTAAAAAATGAATACTTTATATATATTTTATTATTTTTACATAAAATATTTTTAAAAGGATAAATGAGTTGACACTTTTTAGAAAAAATTCTATTATATCAATTTACTTCCTTTTGTCCAAGCCTATGATGCCAAGAAACATGTAATAATCGATATGTTAGAGATTTATCATATTTTCCAAGCTAGTCATAATCAAAGCCAAGCTCAAGGCAGTAGTGAAGCACAAGGCAGTGCTCAGTGAATTCTGTGCAGAAATCTGCTCATTATACAAAATATCTGAAAGGATTTCACCCCCCCCCCAAAATCAACAATCAATCTACTTATACTGAGTAACTGCAATGTACTAGCATGCGTAAAAATCAGCTTGTTAAAACAGATTGAGAGGCTGCACTTCCAAAGACTGTGATTGATTCAGTGCATCTGGTTGGGGCCTGAGAATTTGCACATCTGGCAAGTTCTCACAGAATGCTGATTCTCCCAGCCCACGTATTACACTTGGAAGATAAGATACTAGGAAATATGATTAGCATCTTCTTTCTACAGCTCTCAACCAGACATGATACATCATTTCTCTATAATCCCAAAATATTGTTACTTATCATATTCTATCTCGGTAGAATTATTTGGGTACATGTTAACCCCTTTATTAAATTTTAAATTCTCTGAGGCTAGGGTTTCACCACCATTATATTCCTCATAGCACTTTACATAGAACATTAGATTAGTTCCAGCTTAGCTTAGCTAAGCAGTGAGGGTTATCAAATCTTAAGAGTGGCTGAGACTATCATCAACTCAGGATGGTCCCAGTAAGTGCTCAGTGACAATAAAAGACTGAAGGCTAATAAACACTATTTTCGTTTGCCTCAAGAAACATAAAGTCGTATCACCAATGGTTAATAGGGGAAGAAGAGTAGAAAAAAATACCTGGAACCTCTATTATAAAATGCCCTGAACTATACTAAGTGCTTTATTATTATATCATTTAATCCTAACAACACTGCGATGTGGTTGTGATTGTCCTCATTTTACAGTTGAAGAAACTGAGACTTGGAAAAGGTAAGTAATTTGCCCATAAGACTACTATATGGTAGAATCAAGAGTTCATTCAAGCCAGTCTGCTAACAAAAGCCCATTCTCTTTCCATCGAGCATTGATTTGAATATTTTTTTAGGAGCAGCTTGTTTAACCCCTTTAAATAAATCCAAAATCTAAATGCACAATAATAGCAACATGTGGCATAATAAGAAATACATATTTCATCTTTGTTCCGTGTTCCTAACAGGGTTTCTAAACTCTTGGAATTTCCCGCTAAGAGTAACAGGAGCATATTTTGTTATTCATAACAAGCTCCTCTCAACCATCTGAGTTTATGCTAATAAGGTGACTCTTGGTAGGAATAGTTATAGAGTAGGAGTTGGTTGCCAGACGAATTTTCAGTCCCACCCCCAAGGATTCCTGGGGAGGAGACATGGCCAAGAGATTGGGTTAGTCACCAATGGCAAATGATTTAATCAACCACGCCTACATAATGAAACTATAAAACACCTAAAATGATGGGCAACATCAAAGTTGATAAACACATCAAGGCGCTGGGAGGGTGTCACACCTAGAAAAGGCATGGGAACTCTGCTCTTGCTCCCCAACACCACATCTTGCCAAATACATCTCTTCTATTTGGCCCTTCCTGAGCTGTAGCTCATATAATAAACCAGTAACGGTAAATAAAGCCCTTTTCGGAGTTTTGTGAGCCATTCTAGTAAATTACTGAATCTGGGGAGGGGATTGTGGGAATCCCCCAAGACTTTATGGTTGGTCAAAATACTGGTGGCCTGGCCTTGCGGCTGGCATTTGAAATGGAGGCTGTGTGGTGGGAATGAGCCTTTAACCTGTGAGGTCTGGGCTAACTCCAGGCAGTTAGTGTCAGAACTGTTCTGAATTGTAGGACACCCAGCTGGTGTCCAGAGAGTTGGAGAATTGGTTGGTGTGAGAAAAAACCCCACACGTTTGGTGTCAGACGTTCTGTGAATAAAAACCGATCATAATGACGAGGAAGAGTATATAACAGCTCCAAGTCTTTATCCTTGATATCATCTCTGTCATATAAAAGGAAGTGAGAAGCACTGGGGAGACAGAGTACGGTATAGATGCTGAATTTCATCCATTTTATGACTGCATAATCTATACAGAGTTAGTAGATCAGCTAACAGTTTGTTGACTTGGCAGCCAGTTTGAGTCATTTTGTTGGTATTTTCACTGTCTTTATTGTAACTACATCCACCTGGCAGCTTAAGCAAATACAATCAACATGTGGATTAGTTGGTTCTGCAGCTACTTCCAGGTAATGCCTCTCAAAATTTAGATTTTAGCTTTTTACTTTTGGTATGGTACTGATCAACTACAGTTATTATATCCCTTACATTCTGAGACCAGACCTGTGTGGACCTTGGATGCTCACTTGAGAATTGCATCTCCATTATGTTGTTGATGGGGAAAACAGGAAACAAATATTTAGGAATGATCACCCACAAAAATACTTCTGGAAACCATAAGCTAGGAATTTGTCAGATGCTTACAATTAATTTGAATACAACTATAATAGCAATACTCACAAAGTCAAATTTTCAAAGCAAAGACATAATGTGAAATAAGTAATACCATTTGCCACATTTTCAGCAAAATGCTGTGGCCTTCCAGCTGTGATGTAGTCCATCTTGCCCAAGTGTGCAGTAGGTGTCTTTTCCCAAATATACACATTAGAGTTCCTTAAAAGGAAAAAATGATTCCCATAATGAATGTATTGGGTTTAAAACACTGTTGGATATCTTTTCGTCTAGAAACTGTTAAGCTCAGCCTTCTTTACGGTTTTTGTTAAGGTTCTTTTAAAAAATGTCTTCATAGTCTACAAAATCCTAATTACATAACTTTTCTTTTCACTTCTCTAGCTCCTTCAGAACACCTGCTGCCCAATGAATCAGCAGAAAATATAAAGCTGTAGGAGAAGCTAATCTGGCTTTCCAAAGCTTCAAAAAAATATCAAAATTCTTGAAATGGCTTATTCGGTATTTCTCTTGTCACTTTTCTGACCCCAGTAGCATGGGGTACCTTTTACCTAGAGAGGTGTTCAATTACATTTTGGTGCATGCATTGAACACAGTAGATAAAGGAAGCATCTAATTTCTCTATTACACTATTTCAAAACTGAGAAAGGGAAAAGGTGACAGTTTTGTGTCCTGAAGCATTAAATTAAATTAGCACATGTTAGAAAGCAACATATACTAGTAATAGTAATAAAATTATGAAACATTTTAGTTGGGGCATTTATTTGAACATCTATAGCAATTAATAGGGCCAAATGAGAATGTGATCCATAAAGATATCTGCTCTATGATGTCTATCTTCAGTGATCTTAATTTGACCAGACATTTCATACTTCCATTTCATAAGGAAAAAAACAGGAAATAGATTTTTTTGAGGGTATTATGAATAATTCTTTCATCAGCCATCTCTGGATTGTACACTCTGTTCATTTGAAAGGTCTTGATTTCCATTTTCCTAAGTGCCTACAAGGGGACACCATCACCAAGAAGGTATGATAATTAAAAGATGATGTTGCCTGTTTTCATTTTCATGTTTCTTCTTTCCAACAATGCAAGTTTGTTTGGGAATTCTAATCCTCCTCATCTCTGTGTTTGTAATCTGTGTTCTCATTTATTGTAACTTTTACCTGTGTATGCATCTGAAATCATATATATCAGCCCTCTACCTTTAGAGCATATAATAGAAACAGAACATTTTCTTTTTTTTTTTTAAAGATTTTATTTATTTATTTGAGAGAGAGAGAATGAGAGAGAGCACATGAGAGGGGTTAGGGTCAGAGGGAGAAGCAGACTCCCTGCCGAGCAGGGAGCCCGATGTGGGACTCGATCCAGGGACTCCAGGATCATGACCTGAGCCGAAGGTAGTCGCTTAACCAACTGAGCCACCCAGGCGCCCAAGAACAAACATTTTCTATCTTTTCTGTCCCCCTTCCTCAATCAATCCCATTTATAAAATAAAATAAACCCAGAAACTGAAAATAGAAATTGTTTTTGACTCTGTAGGAAAATCTAAATACCCATTGTCTTCTCATTTCTTCTTTATTATGCTGGTTATGTTGAAATTCAGAGAGAATGATGCACTGATAGAGAATACAAAAACCAAGATCTAGGTCAAATTATTTCACTCACAGTGTTGGCAAGAAAGAAAAAACTTTCCCTGGACTGTCATCTGGTATGAACCCCAATCTATCGTCCCTCAAGCCCCACTGCCCCCACAGCTCAAGCTTCATTTTCTGTTGTCCACACTATTGAAATCACCTCCTAACTGATCTCTTTGCTTTTGGTCATTTTTCCTTCACCTCTAGTCCATGTTTTACTATGCCTCAGCATTCACTTGTAAAACAGAGACCGTATCTATTAAAAATCCTTTCATCGATCTTTTCTATCTACATAATAAAATCCTCAAACATGCCATTACGATGCCCAAGGCTCTCTGTAATCCTGTTCCAGCTCAGCCTGCCACTTCACCTCCACACTGGTCCCTCTGTGCTCCCGCCATGCCAGACCATGTACCATTGCTCAGCCGAGGATTGGGATACCATCTCCCACCTCCCCAATTCTGCAATGTCTCACTCTCTCAGATACATCTGAAATGCCACTTCCTTTGGATGCCTCGATCTTTGATCTCTGCGAAGAATCCATCTTCCCTTCCTTTGTACTGTGAAGGCACAAAGGAAATCATTTTTTTCTCTTATGACATTTGTGCATTGCTTTTATCTGCCTTATAGTAAAGCTTGTCTTTCTCATCTACTGGATTGCAAACGACTTTGGTTTGGAACTGTGTATTAATCACCTCTGCAGTGTCTCTTAATCTGGAGACAATAAACATGGGTGAATTGGATTGTGAAAAAATATTTCAAATTAATTTACAGTTTATTTTCATTAAGGTGAATGTTGATTCCTGAAATTTGGCTAAGTTAATAACTTACATAGCTGAATATATCTAATGTAGTTTACTTTGACTTTTAAAAGTTCAAGAATGAAACAAAATGAGTGTTCTGCGTCTGAAAATGAGATCCTGAAACTCTGATGCCTGGTTATATTCAGCTTGGTTAAACAAATATTTTTTGGAGTGCCTACTATACACAAAGCTTTAAGTTTGTGCTTATTTATACATTTGATCAGAACTTGCAAACTGGTGTCCTGAAGGCCAAAGAGCCCGTGAAACCATGTATAGATGTGGTTTGGTCCATAGAGGGTTTTTAAAATTTTGAACCAACACTTAAAAATTGATATGCTTTACATACAAATTTAGATTTCTGTTTCTTGAAAAAAACAAAACTCTCCCATTTCTGGGCCCATAGATTTCTAAAATGTGGAAAATTAAAAAAGAGAAACCTCATTAAAGTGGAATCAGGGGGTTATACGGAGGAGCGTATTACCTCAACAACAATTACAGGAAGAACTGTCAATTACAGACCCCAACAGAAGAGTCACCAGCAGGAAAGAACGGTCAATTACAGCAAAAAGATGTGAGTTGTATCTCTTACAAAAAATTGACTATCCCTGCAACTCAGCCAATGAGAAACCATCATCACCAGGAACTCTTGCTTTTTCTCCAGCGGACTTTCAGCCAAAACAACCCCTCCCAACTTCTTCCGCCTTCTCCATAAAATAATGTTCCTCTCCTTTGTTTGTGGGACTTGCCTGTGGCTTTGCTGTAGCTTGCATGGCCTGCATTACAATTCTGTTCTTTCCAAATAAACCCATTTTTGCTGGTAAAATAACTTGAGTTTTACTTTTAACAAAAGGAACATGTGTGTCTCCCACAATCCTCACCATTCATAGGCACAGTGTGTGCAAATGAATTTACCCCTGGTGTGGAATCTTTCTGGCCCTTCTAAGCAGTTTGAATTTGTGGCTCTGGTTAACACAACTGTTTCCCTTCTTTGTTGATTTAATATTTTTATGAAATGCTATAATTTATAAAGCTGGACTTTGAACCCCCATTGTTTTCAATTTCATTTTGTTATTTGGCCTTTACTTATTTTCCCAGGAGGTGAATATTGCTGCAAAAGGAACAAAATGGCATACTAATACTTCAGGTGAGAAGGTGGCAGGGCATGAAATATCACCAATGCTGTCAAGTCAAAGTGTTACTATTTGGTTGTACTACACTAGAAGTTTATATCTGAACAATATAAAGTTATGGTGATCATCTAAAAAAACAGTCTTCCTAAATTCTTACTTTATAATTGATAGGACAGACATGTTTAGGGATACTAATACCTAAAGGTGTTTCTAATAGAGTTATAAAGGACTGTGTGTTTAGGTAACCTTCCAACCCCTTCTGGTGTAGGTTAGTGGGGTCACTTACACAGACTGGTAGCTAGCTTCAAAGCTGGGGTCTGAGGAGTGCCAGGAATGCATCCTTCCTCAGTCTCTCTGTCGGTTCACTTCAATTAGTCTCATATTTACTCACTTGTGCTCATTCACATTTCATCTTTGAAGGCTGAGACAGGCTGTCTCCATCTGTCATAGGGTTAAATAACCATCTCCAATTTCAGGAGATTCAATGAGCTAGAAAACACAGCTCTGATCCAATCAGCTTTTAAAGGGCACATTTATATAACAACTAAAGAGCAACCCAAAAGAAAACTTGAGACATGAATACACATACAGGTGAACCTCGAAGGCTTCCTATGTATTCCTCATCCCAGAAATCCAGAAACCACCAGTAAACTCTCTTTCTAATAAGATGCCTACATTTTTCAAATAAAAAGGAAATTTAATACTTTCCACAACAATTCTTCCAAATTGTGCTTACAAAGGTCCTTCTTCATAAATGGTACCCACCCATACCCTATGCCTAGGACCTGGAATTCTCCATCTTGAAGAGTACTTAAACTTTCCTAAGATGGTTTTTCTGACCAAAGATTTTGAATTTTGTCTTAAGTCTACGGCCATACCACCCTGAACGCACCCGATCTCGTCTGAATTTTGTCTTAATCCTGGCTTCTTATATTCATAATTTACATGAGACTATCAACTATATACATTCAGAGAAGTTATTCTATAAAAGATCTATATCTTTTGAAAGCAAAGATTACAGGTCTCAATACTCACCAAAATGATTTTGTAAAATAAGGTGACAGTATTAGTCACCCTAATTATATAATTACTACATCAATATAATATAACCTATTATATGTTAATATAATTACACAAATGTTTAAATACTCTAAAATATTTGTTTTATAATGAAATTATAGACACCCATATAACGAGTTTCAAAAGGAAAGTGTCAAGATATATTATCAAGCAAATGCTAGGGTGCTCAATATTTGGCTTCTTAAGGATTCTATTAATCAAGAAGCAATATTTCTCAATAATGGAGTCCAGTCAGAGAAGGGGTCTTTGCTAGATCTTGATATACACTTCTTTGCTATGCATCACCCCCATGTGCCAAACATGTAGGAATAGGAGTACCTTCATCTAGAAGCTAAAAACTGTGCAGTGACTTGTTAAATTCTAGGACTTGATAATACAGCTAATGAACACCCCCTTACATATTCAAAAATGGCATATAGGAAAATAACTAAGGGGTCTTTTTCACACTTTACATTCAGGGCAGAGTGAATCAAAGAGTGTATAGTAATGTACTCTCCCTCTTTATCATCCTATGCAAAGGGACAGGTAAGACTACCTGGACATCAATTTATATCTGCTTTATTATGAAAGTAAGTATTCAGCAATAGTATATGAAGATAGCACTTCATTAAACTTAGGAATGTAATTTGAACACATGCTTCGTAACAGGCAGTTCCCTGGGTGTCTGGGTGGCTCAGTCGGTTAAGTGTTTGCCTTCGGCTCAGGTCATGATCTTGGGGTCCTAGGATCAAGCCCCCCCCACCTGCATCAGGCTTCCTGCTCAGCGGGGAGTTTTCTCCCTCTGCCCCTCCCCCCCATTCGTGTTCTATCTCGCTAGCTCTGCTCTCTCTCTCTCAAATAAATAAAAAAAAACCTTTAAGAACAAAACAAAACATGATGTTCCCTGATCAATCTGTAATCAACAGCAGGTTTGCTGCTACAGATGGCATTCTGTAACACACCTCTGTATTTTTCTAAAAACAGCCTTTTAGAAATGGTCAGAATGTTTATGTCTGTGTTAAGAAACAAAGAAATAATATAAACACATTCCCTTGCTAAAACAACCATTATTCATTGATTTTTAAATTTAATAAACTTCTTTAACTTCATTATAAGCAATATTTTAGAAATGTTCCTTTATTCTGCCCTTCTCAGCATAACTTAAATGCTAAGAGTTTTCAGTTTGCTTTCCATGGAATCATAAATTTTTGGTACTAGAATTGACCCTAATTCAAGATCTAGTCTAGCAACTACAAATGACAAACAAGGAAATCACAGCTCCATAAGTATGAGACTTGATCACTGCCATATAGCAAACTAGGGTTGGGGTCCATGCAGCCATAGCTTCAGGCTTTTCTGTCATATATTATTCAGGAACAAAAAAGAAATAAACCAAAAAACCTAAATTAATACAATTTTTGAACAGCCGAAGTCACTTAGTAAATACTCATAAAGTCTAAAAAAAAAGATACCATACCTTACATTACGTGATCAGGAAAAACCATCACTCTGGAATAATTATACCTCCAGGGAAACCTATTTGCATGCTACCATCACTCTGACACCAGGGGAGTTAAATTAAATAGACCAGCAAGTTACCTATCTTATCTTGCTGGGATTTTTTTTGCTGTTACATTTAAGTCAGAACAGAGCAAGTCCAATCCTTTCTGCAACAAATGGTGTCATTGGCAAATTAGGCAATGTAAATGCCAACAAATGAGTTTTTAAAGCTGACAACACAAAGGCAATTTCAACATCCACATATTTTTCCCTAATAAAAACCCTGAAAAAAGCAATTGAGAAATTTACAAAACCCATTAATGATAATAGAGCAGTCTGGTTTCTCAAGGGCTTATCAAGTCCAAATCAGCTCCTAACTCTCTGTATCTGCTCAGCCCTAATCAGTGTTTTTCATTTAAGATGAATGTGCAACTAATGGAAGCAATGTGAGCTCATGAGTGGATTTCTGTTCTATGTCTCCTCAATATTTCTTCTTAAAAACACATACATATGATACACAAGCACCTACACACTCCATTAAACCGCAAGGGAGGTGACAGGAATTACTTTAAATTAATCTTACACTGGAGGAATTAGACAGCTCAAAGACAAAACAAAGAATATACTGTTATTTTTTAATGTGGCTGAAATACAAATTTTCCTGTCTCCTGGGTAAAAGACTAGCTATGTGTTAAAATAACAGAACTACCATATCTGACTATGATGAATAAAACCAGGTACAAAAGTTGCAAATGAAAGACAAAAATCTACTTTTCTGAAAATGTGTAAAATAAGAACAATGTAAATACAAATAACTTTGAAAAAGATAGAGTTTTCAAGTCTACTGATACAGATGAAATACACTTTACTTGAATCTACCATTTCCAAGGATGGTAGGATAGGACATTGTTTGTGCCACTCTATTATAACAATGTGCCGGACTTATTTTAAAAAGCTGCCTGCATTTATAACTTATCAGCAATGATAAATTTTTTTTAGCGATATGCCAATGGAAGAAAACAGAAGTAAAAATAATCCAGGAAAGCGGTAACTTAAACATCACAAATAACCCCTTGGGAATACATTTGATGGTTTTAATTTTTGATTTTATAGGGAACATATACTTTCCTAATATGTGTTCTTCAAGCTAATAGTCTTTACAGCTCTGTTGCCTGGGCACAATCCAATGATGAGGAGAGGTTCCGACATGGCAGGCAGGGATAAAAAAAATTGCAATTGATAAAATCATGATATATGTGTCCTCTAATGCAGTGTGGCATAAAGCTCCCTACCTGTCCGTGGGATGTGCCATATCCCTCAGCCAAAACTGGAAGAGCATATGTACTCTAGCTGGTCAACCTAAGGCACACGGGTTCTCACTTTGAGCTGGGCTGACACAGTGCTCCCCTCAGCAGCAATCTCTATTCTGTTAAAAAAATATGATCGGATTTGTGATTTCTGGCCTTCAGGAGATACAGGGATGATTTTGAAAATCAATTACTGTTGAGTTGTAGTAATTGTAGTAATTTGATTGCTGACAGAGCAATAAAAACCAGGTCACGAACTGTTTCTGCCAAAAAACCACTTGTGGAAACTTGCTAAGAACCACGAAGTGCACCAATTTTATGCATAACCAACATCATTATGCCTTTAAAAAATGTAAAGTTGGATCATGCCTGAGCTTCCAGCCTGAAAAAAAGAGGCTATCCTCCTAGTGAGAAATGCAGAGAATGTCACTGGCCTCACCTAGGACCCTGGGGAAAAGTTGTTAATAAAATGGGAAGTCTGTCAGGTCTCAAGCTCTGGGAATGCCCCAAGGCTTCTGAAGCCCCGCACGAGAGGGTTACAAATGAAAATCCCAAGACAATGGTCCTAGTGGGCATGGGTTCTTAGAGCATAATGTGAAACTAGATGAAAGTAGATAGCAGAACTGCATCTATTCCTGCACCCTGAAATAGCACATAGGGAACAAGACACAGAAAAGGTCACAGTCTAAGTGCACCCTAGTTCTGGCAATTTCAAGGCTCCTCACACTTCCTTGAAAAGAATATCTGCTCTAAAATAAGAAAGCAGATATAATAGACATACCAAAGCACCAGGAATTCTGGTCCTGATCTTGAATCTGACATTTGTGGTTATGTAACTTTTGAAGAATCCTATTTGGTAGTCCGTGTTTCATTTGTGAGCTTTTCATTCTTCCCTTGAACAAATTTCTGGGTGTATATAGTGATAATCTTCAGGTTCTCACCTCAGTGAACTGAATGGGCACAAAAATGCACATTATCTGTCTCAGCTTATCAGGGTAGACATTACAGGAGATCGTGTGGGGGAATCAGAAAGCACTGCATGATGTGGGATTTGGCTGAGGTAACAGGTTTACTTCTAATTCAGGGGAAAAATTTATATTACTGGAAAAGAAAAGAATGTCATACTGAATTGTTCAGAATTCTTTAAGGTTTGGAGTATTAGGCCCCATCTGACTGATACTCCAGCATAATGCTCCTTCTGTCTAATTTTTAAACTCTGTGAAATTATCTCCATGGAAAGAATTCATTTGCTCCACATGTAAACACAAAAATATTAAGAAAATCACCTCATTTCATTTGATATATTGGCTTTCATAGAAATAATTCAATGAAGTGTTAAGGGACATCAGTTCCTGAAGGTACTCAAAAGAAACTCAACCAACTTTGTTTTTAAGAAAATTCATGCTTATACTTGTCAATGAAATTATAGTTGTCTGATTCATAAAAAATCAGAGCACCATAGCCCCTTGAGTGTATAGATCCTGAACAAAAGTAGCTTTTTTTATTTAGGAAGACAAAATTCTCCTGGGGTTTCCCCCCCAATTAACACTCTAACCCACTGCACATTCTCTTTTTCTAGCAAAAGGCCTTTCAAAATCCAAGACTAGAGTCACATTTTTGTTTTGGGCTCTTTTTTTTTTTTTTTTGACCTATTATATCCAAGTTAAACAGACTATTCATATAACACTAATGCTGTTATGAACTTTCTTGAATGCTCACAAATTCTCAGAGCAGTACAAAAATTACTCTGTAGTCAGAAAGTCTGACTTATGCCCTGATACTTAATTAAAATTAACCTTCAGCCTAAAGAAACCCTTATGCATTTTCCTTCTGTGCCTTAAGATAATTATGATGACATAATAGTGATATACTGATAAATGGCTACCCCTGTTCATCTGATTAGAGAAAAACTTGAAAACATCTTCATTTGTCTCTGGTAGATTCTGAAGAGGGCTATTCATAACTTTTGTTAATAAGTAGATATAGATAGTTCAGTCTTTTTGGCTCCAAATTAGTTCAATCTAGATGACTGTTTTTCCCTCATATTATTTTATCTGTATCATGGATAACATCAAAGACCTTTTCTCTTATAGTTTAATCTGTTATTAAAATAGTACTAGTAAATATCTTTTCTGAAAGCTACTTTTAGTGTATAACACCTAGAATCGACTCTTGTGATGTACACATGATGTAGTATGCTGTATGTATATGTATGTGTGTGTAGATTTTTGTTTAAGACAATTTTTGTTTAAAACATGTCTCTTTTGCTTTTCCTTTCTATCTCTACTTCTGGCATATATATATATATATATATATATGTTTATTTATATATATATTTATATATTTATATATATACACACACTATAATCCTGATGACTTTGATATCCCAGTTTGCAGCTGGATAGGTCATTTGCAAATTACTTATTGGCTCTGGCAAAACAAGAAGAAGCAGGGCGCCTGGGTGGCTCAGTCGTTAAGCATCTGCCTTCAGCTCAGGTCATGATCCCAGGGTCCTGGGATCGAGCCCCGCGTCGGACTCCCTGCTCCACGGGGAGCCTACTTCTCCCTCTCCCACTCCCCCTGCTTGTGTTCCCTCTCTCGCTGTCTCTCTCTCTGTCAAATAAACAAAAATTAAAAAAAAAAAAAACCAAACAAAAAAAAAAAAAAAAGCAAAACAAGAAGAAGCAAGAAGAAGCAATGGAGTTATTCAAAATCACTTGGGATCCGAGCACTTTGATCTGAGATACGCAGAATAAACCTCAGACCAAATTAGAATTACTTCTGACTACCACTTGACTGAACAAAATTCTCTTTTTGGAATACAATGAAAGTCATGTGTCCCCATAATTCATTGTTACTTCAACTAAATTTATCAAACAGCTACTAGGTATCAGTCCCTATTTCAGGCTCTGGAGTTCTTAGCAGTGGATGAAAAACAAAAAGAAACAAACAAAAAACATACACTCAAGGAACTTTTGATCCAGTAGGGCGCAGATGGGAAATAAATAGGTAGGAACACTGTGCAGTGAATTAGGAGGTACTAGAGCTTTGGAGAGAAACAGTAGGTAAAGGGGGCAGGGAGTATCTGGGGTGGAGAGATGCAATTAAAGAGGTGGTCAGGCACACGCTCGCCAAGGACCTTGAGAATAGCCATGAGGTTGGTGAGTGAGTGGGCTATAGAAAAGACTGTTATAATGCATATATAATAGCATATGACATACAGCATTGTTCAAAAAATTTCAAAGTCTTCATGTTAAGAACCATAATGTCAAATGATCAGCTCAAATGTTCAGGCAGCATTTAACCAGGTCTTAAGAGAAAGAGACCCAGAATGGGTAAACTGAGGACCAACAGGAATGCCCAGAGAAATAAAAGTAGGAAAAGCAGCCAAGTGGAGGCAGGAGTGTGCTGTTGAGAGGGGTTACCTGCCCCATGAGTGCCTGTCTCCTCAACAGCCCAGAAAGGCAGGAGAAAGCAGGAGGCAAATGAAATTCTGAGATCCCAAATCCTAGAACACCTTAATAGCTCTTACACTTAATATCCATAAGAAGCTGAGAAGATGGATACAGTAAAACTGATTAGAGGAATGTCAAGGGTTTGTACTGATTCCCAACTGGGAGGTAAGGGGTGAAGTTTCTAGGTCCCTTGTCCCCACACTCAGTTGTCTCTCAACACCTTACAGCAATGAATCATCCATGTTGATCCAGAAAGAAGAGACAGGGAAATTAGTTTAGTATTGTTTTTATTTGTGGTTCTTTTAGCTAAATTGCAAAAGTATTGCAAAAGCATCTGAATATACCTAATTGTAATATAACTTCCCGTGATTAAAAGTATTTTATTTAAAGGTAATGTAGGGGCTCCTGGGTGGCACAGTCAGTTGAGCATCTGACTCTTAGCTTTGGGTCAGGTCATGATCTCAGGGTCATGGGATTGAGCCCTGAGTTGGGCTCTGAGCTCAGTGAGAAGTCTGCTTGAGATTCTCTCTTCCTCTCCCTTTGCCCCTCCCTGCACTCTCTCTGTCTCTCAAATAAATGAATCTTTAAAAAAATAAAAATAAATAAAGGTAATGTATATGGTGTCAGAAAAATAATCACAATATAAAATGAATCATAGCCCCAAATCTAAACCCCAAAATTCTTTGCACATCATTGCTTTCAGAGCTTTTGTTTTTAGCTTTCTTCCTCTCAATTTATTGCACAATGACCCAGAGCTTAAAGCATTAAGATGTTATTCTTCCTGTTTATAGATTGAAATCACAACTGTCTTTATTTAGCTTTAAAAGTTAAAATGGTAAATATCTCTGAAAATTGTGGTAGTAAAAATTCATCAGATTGACAGTGTAAGTTCAAAGATTAATGTACTATTTCTTGATAAAAAAGGAATACATGTAGTTTATATTATTTTCCCTCAAAATAGCAGAACTTTTTACACACTGGAAAAGGGAACAATGAATAGCCACAATGATTGCATAGATAAACAAGATTTTCCTTATTTTCTTCTTTAATATGGTGTTATTTTTCAAACCAAGTGTCCTGGATGATGCCTAAGAAAAACATGGTCTCCATTATTCCAATATTATAGGAGAAGTATTAAGGTATTATTGTATAGTGGCTGAAATCATAAAAGCTGGAGTTGGTCTGCCCAGGTTCAAAATTTGATCAAGTTTCTGGTCTCTGAGTGTCCGTTTCCTCTTCTTATCTGTGAATTGGAATAACAGCATAGCCACTGCTGTTGTATTTGTTCTCCAGTAACACGTGAACTGAACTAAAACTCAGGAATTCTGATTTCTCGTCCCATCTCTACTATTAGTTTGGTGTATTGCACTAAGAAACAAACTTAAGTTCTCTTCACCCATAGTATAAAATGGGGACGATCACCAAGACCATAAAGGATTGATGATTCTGGGCTTCTAGGAACAGAAATTCTCTTGACTTCACCTTCCCTTTGTTCTTTAACCCACTAGAAGCACGGCCTCTTGTCACTTCCTCACTAAAACCATTTGAACCTGTAATTTTATCAAGTGTCCATGCACAGGAAGAGTTCACCCATCACCACACTCCAGCATATAACTGACCCATTAATCATGACAATGGTATTTAACACAAGAAATTGGAGCCAAAACTAATGTTATGAATACGTAAATAGGTACAGCAAGACCTGGCACACTTTGGCTGACAGTTGGATAGCACACATCTACTGGGCAAGTAACATAAGTTTTCTGAAAATCAGGTAATCTGTAATCTGTAAAATGGGGAATAATTAGTCTAAACTCCTGTGCTTTTAGGGGGAACCGAATGCCACAATGTCTGGTACATAGTGAGCTCCTGAGGACTGAGCTCTGAGCCACAATCCTATGTGTCATCTTTCAGGTCCAACCACAGGCACCTGCAAAGCTTTGGCTGGCAGGCCTCCTGGGGAGAGCCACATCAGAACTAGTAGTTTTCTGGAGAGAGCTGCAGTGCAGGCCTCAGTCCTCCTACCCTCCACCCCTAGGCCAGCCACATTTATGTGAAAATCTGCATTCCTATAACCCAGGCACCTCCATGCAGAGGCCTCCTTAGTGGCAGGCCTTGGCTGAAGAATTATTTCTATTTTGACTCAGTACTTGTCCACTCCTAGCCTTCCCCTCCTCTGGCCCTGGACCCACAAGTCCATAAAGAGTCAGGGGTCCTATCTGAACTCCTCAATAGTGAGCAATTCTCCTCATCTGTGTTGCACCCACTTGACACCCACTCAGTGCCATTTCATGGGGACAAATGGGTCACTGGGGAGCAAGTATCTCTTTTTTTGCCTCTTGACTGCACTGCTGAAGAAAATGAATAAAGGCTTAATTATTACGTTGGCTCATTGTCCTAATTGACCATCTCTGCATCTGACTGCTCAACAATTCCCGGCATCAATATTATTTTATTTGTAAGATTTACTTTAACAACAAAAAAGGATTCTGATTTGGCATTTATTATGTGGAATACAAAATAATTATACTTTTAAAAAATAGAGTACTGTCAATGTACCATATTCTATGACTAGAGGTGAGGTTTTGAAGAAGAGGTGTATGTTATTCACCCATTTCTCCTACATGACTGGTTGAATTAAATGCACACATGCAGAGAGAAAGAGAGAGACGGAGAGATACACACACACACACAAAGAAGGGGAAAGAGAGAGAGAACAGAGAACGAAAAAGAACCTGACTCTTAAGACTAATTTTTTCTTTCATATACACATATATAAGCTATCACATAAATAATTTTGTTATTACATTCTAAATATTGATGGTAATGCTCTGGATACAAATAAACCCATCAAGTCTGTACAATGGGTTCCTTTATGGTACTGGTTAGTAAAGACTCTTAGAAGATATGAATAGATATTATAATATCTACTTATTGTGAAAGCTTTATCCATTCTTCATAATAGAGCAAAACTGATATCTTAAAAATGTATTTGGTTACCAAAAATGAGCTGTTAAAAAATGAGTAATCATAGCCAACCAAGTTAGGAAGCTACAAAAAAACCAAACCAAACCAAACAAAAAAACACCTAAAGACATATACTAGGAGTATATTAGAATCGATCTAAGAGGTCATTTACTATAAAAATCCAGTTCACAGTATTTCTATAAGACTTATAAATATTCCATTACCTTTCAGATAAATTCTATTAGTGAAAACTGATGAAATTTAATATAAACAAATATACAAAGTCATCCCTGTGTGATCTACTATACAGAAACAACCTGCTCTTTCTCAAACTGCACATCGTAATTGCCCAAGGACATCATGGCTGCCATCAGCACTCTAGGTAAGCAAGGTAGATGGGGGGGCGGGGAGGGGGGAAATGCCAAAAGGACATCCTGATATTTGCACAAACACAACAACAAAATACTAGTAGGCAATGATGAAATTATTCTTTCTAGCAAAGAGTACCATATGGCCCATGATGCTTGATGCATGTTGCTTATAGCGACTACATGATAGATGGTGTGCTCCATGGGGTAAGGGCAGCAGAGCTCATGTGGGCTTTAGTCACACACACAGGTGCCAACCCCCCACCACAGCCATTGTTTTTTAAAGGGATAATTTGTGAGCCACTGATGCCTCCAAGTTCCTTTACCACATTTTCTCTTAGAAGATTTCTATCAAAAAATCATCAGTTCATCATCAACACGGGCGTTTAGTGATGTAAATAATATAGCTGATGTTGTTAAGTATATATGTTTTTCTCTACAGTTGTATAATAGAAATACAGAGGTCTTTTTTTAAGATTTTATTTATGTATTTGACAGAAAGAGACACAGCGAGAGAGGGAACACAAGCAGGGGGAGTGGGAGAGGGAGAAGCAGACTCCCCACTGAACAGGGAGCCCGATGCAAGGCTTGATCCCAGGACCCTGAGATCATGACATGAGCCAAAGGCAGATGCTTAACGACTGAGCCATCCAGGCGCCCCAGAAGTCTTTTTTTAAAAATTGGATTCTGATTCTGTTCTTTGGAAGAAACCTCCTTTGTTTTCCATAATCCTACTGTCAACCTCTGAGAGACTCTCCTGGTCCAGTATTTCCTTTGCCAAAGGTATGTAGGTCTTGATGAGTATCCCCTTTTGGATACTGTATAGTCAGATATGCAAGGAAAGTTAGGGGCCCAACTCTCTCCATTCTTTCCCTGTGCCACTTTCTCATAATTTAACTTGTGTGAAGTCAACTGAAGTCTATCACTCTTACGTGGGAAGGCTACATACAAACCCTTCTTCTGACTGTTCCTCTCCAGTCACAGTCATTTGATCTCTAACTGCTTGAGATCTAGAATCAGCTGACTTTTCCACACCTGTAGAGCCTTGAATTTCTATACGTTATTCCTTATTATTTTTTGCCACAAACCAGAAATTCTTTCCCTAGTTCATCTCTTTCTAGTAATTTTATTTGCCAAACACAGCTGATCAGAACCAACACAGACCAATAAAATTCTGTTCTTCAACCTTTTAGAGATGTTGATATATGTTCTGCCTCCCAAATGGGGGGCAATATTTTGCCCCTGAATAATAAGGATGACCATCTCTCAGCCTCGGCTGTCAGCTTCCTTACTATGTCCCCTGACCACTAAGTTGATGCAATATATTTATGTTATTGTGGAACATCATTTCAAAGTACAAATTTCTGTATTAGAATGAGTAAATGCTTTGACAAACAACCCTCAAATCCCAGCGGCTTAATATTATAAAATGTTTGTTTCTTGATAATGTAAAATCTGAAGTGGTGCTCCCTGTCCAAAATTCCTCCTGGGAAGCTCTTCTCCAAGCAGTGACTCTGGAATCTGACCTCCTTCTAGTATGTGGTTCACCATTTTGTTATTCTTTGCTTTCTGGCATATATGCAGGTGAGACAAAAGAGAGAGACAGACAGTGAGCATGCACACAGGGACAACTGCATGGATGTTTTATGGCCAGGTCTATAAGTAGTATTATTTCCATTTGTATTCCCTTGGCAGAATGCAGTCATACAGTCCACATATATGCCAGGGCAATGGAGAAGTGGTCTTCTAGTGCGCCCACAAGGAAAACAACATGGAGATGCACAACACTGCCTCAGCTATAATTAGATTCTAGGCAGAGCATGTAGGAAGATGGACCCTCTGGGTTAGCAGATGCTTTTCTCTATAGCATTTTATTTCCTCCCAAGTTATGGTTTGAGTAGTCGAAAATACTCACATTTAACTAGTATCAAGGCTGAAATATCTACTATGAATAGACCTTCTTGACTTGTGCCCAAATTCTTTCGAACTGCCCAGTCTCTTCTACTACCTTCTCCTCATTCCATTCTCTTATGTCTGGGGACTACAGAACTGAATGCCTATGTAGCATGCACTCCCTTGCCATAGTTGTACGTAAGATCCAAGTCAGCTTCTGACATCAGCTTCTCTTTGTTTATTCTTTCAAACACGTACTCCTTTACTGAGTGCTGCCCTATGTCATATTGCTCTAAGCATTGAGGACTCTTTATTGGCTGAATGTGTCTCCATCAAATTCATATGTTGGAGCCCTGGGTGACAGCATCTCAGAATATGGATGCATTTGAAGATAGGGACTTTAAAGAGATAAATGAGGTTATTAGGGTGGGCCCTTAGTCAATATGACTGGTGTCCCTCTAAGAAGAAGAGATCAGGATACAAACACACCCAAAAGAAAGACCACATGAAGACACAGAAGGATGGTTGGCCATTTAAAGCTAAGAGGAGAGACCCTCAGAAAAAACAACCCTGCCCACACCTTGATACTGGACTTCTAGCCTCCAGAACTTGAGAAAATAAAATCTGTTGTTTAAGCCACCCAGTCTGTGGCACTTTGTTACGGAAGCTGTAGCAAACTAATGCAGATTTCACATAAGAAAACAAAACAAAACAAAAAAAACAGATAAAAATCCTTGTGCACTCTTGGAATTTGACTTCTAGGCTCTCCTTTGCTACCACTCCGCCACTAATCCCTAAGAGTCTACTGTGCATTGGCAGCATTTACAGAAAGCACCTGCACTGGTTTATCCTCCCTTTGAGAACAAATTCGGGCATGTCTCTAAGCCAAACTGACACAGAAGAATCTCTAGAATTTTCCCAACCAATGTTGTAGGTTATATTACCAGCAAGCCATGGTATCTAAAAATGTGCTGGAGCATATAGAATTTCTAATACAATTTTTGGAAGGCATGATATAGCTCTAAAATATTTATTTAAAGAAAAAGAATCCATTTTCTATAAAACCAGCGAACACCCACAGCTAATTTCTTATCATGTCAAGGTCACTTCTTGACTAGTACACTCATGAAACATGACTGTATGTCTTATCAACAGGAAACTTTGTCTCTCCTCAAGGCAAGTTCAGGTTTGTTAGTTAGCAGCTTTAATACCCCACCTAACATATACTCCTACTCAGTCATCAAAATATAGGAATATTTTGATATAGAAATATCAAAATATATCTTGATATATCTTGATATAGAGGTCACATCCTTCAAGGACTCTCCTCAGTCTTCTCCTGGCTTCTTTCCGCCATCTCCAGCTAGAAGTAGGGCTTGCTTACATCCTCTCTCAGGTTCCAGCACAGCATCTAAGACCCAGCGGAGGAGTCCCTGAAAGGGGCTGTGTCTGCACACACACAGAGCAGCCTCTGCCTATGTATGCTGAATGAGGCAGCACTTACCTCCACCCATCAGAACATGATTATTCCTAGATACCTGCTTAAGGTTTTTGAAAGGTATCTACAGTTAATTTAAGGTTTATCTGCTTTTAGCCAAATATTTGAACTTGCCATAGAGGAATAAAAATTCAATTAAAATGTGGAAGGAGCAGTGGATGAAAAATATTTGAACACCATTCAACTTTTACAAGTGATACATATTTGCTGGAAATGAGCAGTGGCTCATGATAAAAGTAAATTTATTCTATACTGTTTTATTGCAGCAGATACAACCAAATTATTTGAGAGTCTTCCTTGAGGAGTCACTTCCTGCTTCCAACAAACATTACTGAAAGAACTTAACACTCCATACTGACAGTCAGATTTTTATATTGTAAGCAGTTTTCTAGCCCTTTACAAATAGCTGAAACAAATGTGCCTGACTACAAGACATGTATCAGAAGTGGGCATCACACATGTAACTATGCAGATTTATAGTACAGAACAGACTTTCCACCCTCAACATTTCCAACATCAGTGATCAGGTCTGCTCTGAAATAGTACTCCTGTTCTTCAGCCTTTGACATGTTTTCATTTTAGAACAGATTCCCCTATGGGTCCCATCTACTTTATCCTACCCTCCCCTGGCTAAGGGGGACAGGTGTTCATTGAAATGCAAATCCAGTGAAGCAATGAACAAGGAGAGGAGCACACACAAAAAGGAAAGAGGCTTTTAATTTTCCCTACAATTCAGACACAAGAAAGACTGCTTTTCTAAAACTGACTTAATCTTTTCATTAGGTTCATTAGGACAGAGAGACAAACTAAAATGTGGGAAGATATGGCAGTTTCTAAAAACTGCCTCTATCGAAAGTTTCGATTGGGGGAAGGAATTCATTTTCAGTGTTTCAGCTCTTTGCTACCTGACTTGTCCAAGTCCTTTTCCATTTGGTCTGGGAACCTAATACTCTGTGGGCAGTTTTTATGAGTAACTTGGGGTCTCCCTTCATTATTTCTTCATTGAAGTTATAGGTGGGCTTTAGAAGGGTCCTGGGGGCACAGAGAGGAGCTCAACGAGCTGAGTTCACACAGCACTATCTCCCTGGCAGCACACGTGAAGAATGCCTAGGATGGGGGTGCCTGCATGTGTCACTGAAGAGAAGCAAGCAAACAAACAGGACAAGAGGGACCTTGGAGTCAGTGTGAGCAAATGGTCCTTGTTTTATACAGAGAATAGTTTTCCTTCAGGCTGACAGAAGTCCTTGCTAAACTGATTTTTAAAAACCAAGCCTACCTGGCTCTTCCTTGACTATTTCAAACAAACTTTCCTTTGAATTACAATGTTCTAGGGAAAATCTGGTGTTCCAACTGATTGGTACTCCACAAATCTGCTAATGTTTTCCTCACACTAAAGGGCGCCTGGGTGGCTCTGTTGGTTAAGCATCCAACTCTTGGTTTCTGCTCAGGTCCTGATCTCAGGGCTGTAAGACAGAACACTGCGTGGGGCTCTAAGCTCAGCGGGGAGTCTGCTGGAGATTCTCTCTTTCCCTCTCCCTCCACCTCTCCCCCTGCTCTTGCTTGCTCTCTCCTTTAAACAAACAAACAAACAAACAAACAAACAAACAAATAAATAAATAATAAAATCTTTTAGAAAAAATGACAACACTTGCTTGGTACTTTCCTCCTGTTTTGAGATGCCACCACAATAAAGGTCATAGAGCTGGACTAGCTACATAATCTGCTGGACCCACAACATGACAGGGGTGGAAGGGAACATGTTCCTTGTTCAAAAATTACAAGTATCTCAAGGGCGCCTGGGTGGCTCAGTCGGTTAAGCGACTGCCTTCGGCTCAGGTCATGATCCTGGAGTCCCGGGATCGAGTCCCACATTGGGCTCCCTGCTCAGTGGGGGGTCTGCTTCTCCCTCTGACCCTCTTCCCTCTCGTGCTCTCTGTCTCTCATTCTCTCTCACAAATAAATAAATTAAATCTTTAAAAAAAATTATTAAGTATCTCAAGATGGTGATGGCAGAACATTGAAAGAAGTGCAGGGCCCTCTAAGTCCAGGGCCTGTGTGACTGCAAGGTGCATGCCCATGAAGCTGGCCCCACTTGAGAGGCTTTTGGACCTCTGTATGGACTTTAGTAACGATGAAATTGGACTAAGTCAACTGTTCTGATTTGGGTCAGTGACCTCTACTCCAGGAGCCACTTGAGCCTAAACTGAAAGTTGAGACACGGTAACACTTTTGCCTCATCTGCTCTTTAAACTAACTTCAGAACTACAAGTTTTCCTTAGATAAATGAGAAAGGAAAATGAATCATCCGTAGCACAGGGAAGAAACTGAAATTACCCTATTTGCTTTGGGAAGGATATGAAGTTCGGGAGTTGATTTTCTCATGAGACAAATATAGATTTCTGTATGAATAGGTCTCTTCTATGCAAAGCACCCACAATGAATGGTGACTCCCTTTTAAAAATAAAAGTGCTTTAATTTAAACTTAACATATTGATTCAGTGCCGTTTTTAAAAATTTAATGTTTGAGGATGCCATATTTCCTAAAGAAAAGAACACATGACAGATACCTTGTTCTGTGCTCTGAGATAAATTATCAATAGAGTGGATGAGATCAACAGGCCCACAATAACACTCAATTATTGCCCACTATAGAAAAATCCAATGGGAGATAAAACATAATATTCTGAATATGTAGGCTTTCTTATCTAGTGACATGTATTTTTTTAATAAAAAATGACAAATGAGAAATATACTCAAAAATTCTGGTTTCAAATCTCAACATTTTGCAGCTAAAATATACTTAATGATTTCTACCTCGTATTCAAGTCAAACTCTTTGAGACAAGTTTCTGAAATCCCAGTCATCTTTCACAGTCCTTACGGAGTCATCTGAGTCCTTTAAACTGCATCTTTTACTTTTTCCTGTAAAAACTCCTACCCTAAGCAGTTTTTATATCAATACTGGCACGGATTATATACTAACTTGCATCAGAGTTGTTTGTATTTCTTCTTGTTTCCTTTTAGAAAATCTCTACAACAATTTCAAGAACTACATTTTAATTTCTCACTGCTTCTCCTATAATAGGAGAACATTGCATATACTAGATGATTAAAAACTATCAGTTGTACTGGGGCCCCTGGGTGCCTCAGTCATTTAAGTGATTGATTTCAGCTCAGGTCATGATCTCAGTTTATGAAGCTTGTTCAAAATGGGGCTCTGCTCTGGGTGTGGAACCTGCTTAGAGGCTCTCTGCCCCTTCCCCACACCTCCTATGTATGCATACAGGCTCTCTGTAAAAAAATATATATATAAGTTGTACCTAATTAACCCAAATTCAGCCCACGGAAATGGGTCTTACAGATTAGTATCAGAGATGAAATTTTATTTAAAATAATTGAATTTGTTATGCCAAGTTTGACAACCTAGAAGACATGGATAAATTCCTAGAAAAATACAAACTTCCAAGACTGAATCATGAATAAATAGAATATGAACAGATTTATTACTTGTAAGAAAACTTCATCAGTAATCAAAACCTCCTAACAAACAAAAGGTTGGTTTCACTGGTGAATTCTACCAAACACACAAAGAAGCATTAATATCAATCCTTTTCAAACTTTTCCAAAAAAAAAAAAAAAAAAAGAAGAGGGAACACTTCCAAACTCATTTCATGAGGCCAGAATCACCTTGATACTTTTGTTAACTAGTATGATTGAGACCACAGTTCTGAGAAAGAAATGATGGAAGGAATGACTGCAACAGGAAACGGAGTAACAGGAATTTTCAGATCTTTAACCAGTAACAGTAGTTGACTTTTGTATAATACAGTTCACAGAATGTTTTCATGTAAATGATCTAATTAAATCCTCACAGCCACATGAGATTTAGGAGAGCAGGATGCTAAATTCAGTGAGGAATTTTTTAAAAAGGGAGGCTGTTTATGAAGCTTGTTCAAAATCAAGGTTTGCTCAAAGAGGGTAAGTTGCAGACTCTAAGTATTCTAATAGGGGAGAACGATGGGAGAATGGTGGGAAAAAATGAAATTAGGCTAAGAGGTATAATGGTAACTCTAGACAGTCTTTGCCTCAGGTGAAAACTGTGTAAGTTATACTTCAAATGGATATATCAGGTATCTGCAAAAACAATTCCCTAACCTATTTGTATTATCATCATGGCAGACAAATCAGTTGAGACCTCAAAGACTATCAGCCACATAGTCTTTGAACTATCAGCCAGAAAGCAAATTAAACTGAAGTGATTTCACCTTAATATTCTAAGAGTAGAAATGGGTCTGCACAGTTTTGGTTTATTACAAACTTTCTAAACACCACTGGTGATAATAAATGTGATACTCAGCATTCAAATAGCACCATCAATGAGGCAATGGTCAGCCTTTGTACCCTCAAAGGCACCATTTCACTCATTTCCATGAATTAACCACTGGCATGAGTGGTTCTCAAACTTTGGCATACAGAAGTCTAACTTGAGGAGTTTATGACACAGATCTAGGGCTTCTAAAGATAGCTAAATAAAGAAAAATAAAAGATTTGAAGAGTCTACAGCTCAGAGATGATTTCAGTGGATCTGGGGTTGGGCTCTGGAGTCTGCATTTTTAAAAAGTTCCTTAAGAATCCAACATAGTGATTTCTATGCTATAATTTTAGAAACTCTTCCTAGAAATCCTTAGATGATACAGTCTTAGATTCAGATGCCCCAGTAAACAATTTTTATTTTACTAAAAAGTTACTTAACAAAAAGAAATCCTCAAGATTTGAAATGCATCATTAATGGTGGAAATTCAAGCCATGTAACTGGTAAGAAGAGAAACATTTTGGTCAGGGAAGCAGGGCCATCATTCTCCATATCACAGAAGAGAAACAGTCTACTGTGTTTCCAACTATCTGTATTTGAAGGCTGTTTCCATCCTGGAAGAGCACATACATCTCCCATGAGTCTCTTTAATTTCACAAATACATCTCACAGCTTTTTAAAGTACTGAAAACCATCTAGAGAGTGACAGTATTAGATTTTACTAGCTATAAAATTCCGCCTTTAACATTGAAAGCTTTTCAGACATTTTTTTTCTCTCAAAAGCCAAGTAATTTAGTTTTTCTAAGCCCTAATTTCTACATCTCTACCACAAAAGAATGGGTTTTTAAAAAGCCATCTATAATAGCTTTCCACTCTTAACATTCTGTAAATATAGATCTAATTTTAGGCTGAGATGGAAAACCCATACTCTCAATAGGCTCAAGAAATTAAGCCTACAAACATTTTTCTTTCAAAAATGTAACCCTTTCTTTAATCTTATTCCATCCAGGATTCTAGTCAAGTTCAGACCTAGATAATCATTTATTATTTATATTTAAGGGGCTTATTAGTTATAAACAGATAACATACATAGCCATATGTACAGGCTATATAAGCTATTTAGACCAAAAATTATCCCACTAACCCTCTGATCAAACTGTGCTATAAAGCATACAACAATCCATTTTTAATTATTTAGCAAAATTGCATAAAACAAGGATTACTATGGACCTAGAAATTCTTCAAGCTTTTTCTAAATATTAGCTCATTTAATATTGATAACAACTCTATGAAGTGGGCACTGTCTTTATGCTCGTATTAAGAAAGGAGGATCCAGAGATGGTCAGTGATTCTTCCGTACTATTACCAGCAGATGGCAGAGCTAAAATTCCACCCCAGGCCCTCTGACTCCAGAGCCTTGGCTCCAAACCAACCAACGCCCTATACTATTTTCCTAGATCAACTATTGACAGTAGTGCTTTCCAAAAGCTCTACAGGTTAATCAGGAGACAGCACGCCAATAAAAGAGAGCCCCTTGTATGTCCTCAAGAAGTCAGTTAAAACATAATTTCAGCGTGGGCTGAAACTGCATGCCTTTATGAATTTCTACTGAAATGAAGAAAGGTAGCACTATGGTTAGACCTGTTGTTTATGGGCCTCCTGATTTGCCCTTGAAATACATGTTGAGTCCACCAATTTTCTTTGTCTCCACTGCTAAACCCCTGATCCAAACCACTGGCATCTGGCATCTGACCTACTGCACTGCTGACTACCTGGTCTCCCGTCTCCATCTTGATTCTTCAACTCTGCTCCACAACTTCGCAGCCAGAAGAATTTTCTTAAAATGCTAATTTGATCCTGTCACTTCACTGCTTAAATACTTTGACAGGTTCCAATTTGCTTAGAATAAAAAAAAAACAAACAAACAACAAAAACCTAATTTATAGGTAGGCTAACTATATAATTGAACATCAAATTGAGGTGCTTTTGATAGTAGGGGCATTAGGAGTCATTTTGAGATCAACAAGGCTTCCCACAGCAACCCAGATGTATGGTCATCCTGCTTGTGAGATACTGCATGAATCATCTCCTTCAAAATGTTCCAACTCTCGCTGAGAACCATTCTTCTACCCAGCTTTCCTTCAATTCCTATAATTCACTGAGTCTCTTCCACCTCAGAGGTCTTGCACATACCCATCTGTTTAAAAAACTATCCCCAAATCTGCCTAACAATGACTATCCATATTTCAAGTTATGATATAAATAACACTCTTCAAAGACGACTTCCCTGATCTTCCAAATAAAAACCACCTTCACCATTATTTCCTCAAACAATGCCTACAACTTTTCTTTCATATGTTTGCTACAATTTGTAATTTTCTATCTGCTTAATTTCTGTCTCTATCATTTTACCATAATTTCAGATCCTTAGGTGTAGTATAACCAGCACCTACCACAGTAGCTGGCTTATAGAAGAAGCTAGGCAAATGTTTACTGAATAAATGAGGAAATGAGTATTTTATTTTTTAAAAAGAGGTTTAGAGAATAAGTACACTATTGCATAAAGTATTGCTTTGATTTCAGACAACTATTCTTATATAAAACACATCAAAAATAACATGAGAATGTCAATCTATCTATATTTAAAGATACTAGACTTAGAATGACATAAAATAAATAAGAATACTAGGAAAAAATCCACCCACCCAGACAAGAACTTTCTTGTATAATTACTTACTAGTTCACAGAAAGAAAAAAAAAAAAAGCAAAACCACTAAAAACGTGGAAGAAAAATACTGAGTTGATATCAAAATGTCTTTATGATAACAGTATTTTAGTCTGAGCAAAACAAATGCTTAAAAATCTATATGGGAGTTGATGTTCCCATAACAACTGTATAATCTAGTTATAGCCCACAAAGATATTGGAACATGTACTAGTATAAAGCAAGACTGAATTAATACCAGATTGGGCTTTTCTCATCATTAGGCTGACTGGCATAATGCCCAGTTAAAAGTTTATTCTAGTCTAGAGTACAGTAATATGCAAGAAAATAGAAAAAATGCAAGTCAAGTTTCCTTTAAGTTAGACTTAAGACATATCTACCTATTTTAGGAGTCAGATAGAAAGGAACCTAGTATATAAAAGGACTAATAAAAAGAGAGGCCCTGAGGGAAAAACATCTGGAGGTGAATAAACAATGTCATTGTTATGGGTTTCTCATCTTGTTAAAAACCATACCCCTGAATCTAGGTTTTTATTTTGATTTTGGCTGAAATAAGTGGCTTTTACTCTGCCTAAACTGATCTTCAGATGGCTCTTTGAATTCAGCTGCATTTTCCCACATCCAGGCTTGTGTGTCTGCTGCCTGAACCACACAATTACCCAATCAGCTATCGATAGGTGGCCTTCTTCCTGCATCTCTTTTAATTTTGTTAGGGCTGCAGTTTCCGGATAATAGTTTTCTGATAAAGATTATATCTTCCTGTTTAAGTGATTAGCGCTTCTCATGCTAATGGTATTACATTAGCACCTCTGAGAAAAGTTTCTGCAACATTGTAGGCAAGATTAGAGAAAATGGAGCTATCCAAGAGGCTTTGAAAAAAAAGAAACAGAAATAGGCCACAACAAGAGATAAACACCTTCCCTTATATTCTACAACAGATTTTCTCCTAAAACAATAGAATCTGAAATAGTCTACTGAGAAAAATCCCACTAGTGGGTTGGCTTCTGAGAATTAAATCCTAATCTGGAATCCAGGAATCTTTCTACACTCTATGATTCCCCCCCTCCCACACACACCTCAGGGACACTAGGAATACTGACAATTCCTTCAACAAGTGACTATTTGTAAAGTACCCTAGTATGATAACTCTGGCAGCTGGGACTATTGACAATGACATAACATCTCCAATTATATGTATTTGCTGAGGGAATAAAATGCTACATCATTTTTTTAAATTTATGAATTATTTGTATTCGTTGACATTACCACACAATGTATAGACGTAATTTATCTACAAAACTAACAATGTTTTAGAGATTGTATTTGATTAATGCCTGACACAGAAAGAAGAGCTATAAATAAACAGAAATAGATTTTAACATTTTGGCATGAAAATGAGTTAACTATTTTCAGACTTTAGTTTCTTTTGAAAAAAGCATTAGAAGTTTTAGAAATCATTTGAGCAATGCTGGGACCTTAAACCTTCAGCAAAATCCCTATGTACCAATCAATACCAGGAACTACACAAAGAACAAGGTAAGCCAGAGCTTACTTGTGAGCACTGTGGAAGTTCACCTTTATACTGGCTTTCAGAATTTCCAAGAATACTCCCTCAAAAGAAAAAGGAAATATATATTTTTTTAAGATTTTATTTATTTATTTGACAGAGAGAGAGAGAGAGAAGCAGGGGGAGAGGGAGAAGCGGGCTCGAACCCAGGACCCTGGAAAGGCAGACACTTAACCGTCTGAGCCACCCAGGCTCCCTGAAAAAGGAATTTAAAATGACATTTTTACACAATAGCTTTCTTGTCAACAACCGTACAAATAATTTAAAACATTTCTTACATTTTTATATTTTAAAAATGTCCACCAGTTGCTGAAAATGAGCAATAGATACGAAATATGATGCTTTCATTGAATTTTTTAAGAATGTTGTAAAATTGTTAAGTATACTTTAACACTTTCCCTCCAAAAGATACCAATAATGTGAAGCAATTAACACTCATATTGTTTCCAAATACTTCCAAAAGAGAACTTGCTGGTGATATTGTGCTTGTTGATAAAGAAGGTGATACATAATTTAAAGATGTCTTCATCTGTGTCTAAATGACCCTTTAGAAGCCTGACAAAGTAAATGTTGATTTTTATTTTTTAGTTCATTTCCACTCCAAATAAACCACTCCTATGGTTCATAAACTCCAGCCACTTATTTGTATCCCAGGAGCTCTTTCCAAAATAAGGATAAGAAAGGATCCTTATATCAAAGTGCTGACACATTACTTCCAGACTTGGCAAAGAGAGGAAATTCATACACACACATACACGTATGCACAAATACACATATTTACAGAAATTCACAAGATTTATGCACTTCCTTAGCCTCCTATAACTTAACCTGCACACTCCTAAAAACTCCTAGAACATGAAAAAATGAAGGTGAAGAATTCATTATCTTGTACATACAACCTTCTGAAAAATCTCCCCCCACCAATATTCCTTAAAAAAAAAAAACAAAAAAAAACTCCACACCACAAGGAACAAGAAAAAAAATATTTGTAAAAATTAACATCTTTGCTTTCTTTCCTATATGGCTTTCTTTTAAAATTTTTTTGTTTAAATTCAATTTAATTAACACATAGTGTATTATTAGTTTCAGAGGTAGAGTTTAATGATTCATCAGTTGCATATAACACCCAATGCTCACTCCATCAAGTGCCCTCCTTAATTCCTGTCATCCAGTTACCTCATTCCCCCTCCCCTCCAGCAACCCTCAGTTTGTTTCCTAGAGTTAAGAGTCTCTTATGATTTGTCTCCCTCTTTGTTTTCATTTTATTTTATTTTTCCTTCCCTTCCTCCATGTTCATCTGCTTTCTTAAATTCCACATGAGTGAAATCATATTGTATTGTCTTTCTCTATTTCCCTTAGCATAACACCCTCTAGTTCCATCCATGTTGTTGCAAATGGCAAGATTTCATTCTTTTTTGATATCCCATTATGTGTGTATACACACACACCCACACAACATATCTTTGTCCATTCATCTGTCGGTGGACATCTGGGCTCCTTCCATATTTTGGCTATTGTAGACACTGCTGTTAAAAACATTGGGGTGCATGTATCCCTTCACATTTTGGGATCTTTTAACAGTGAAAGCTATTATAAACTCTAAATGCTACAAGAAAAGACATAATGATCACTGTATTTCCTTGATTCTTTTGTTAAGCAGTAAACTTGATTAATACTATAACTAATTTGAACTTTAACTGCAGGTTTAAAGAGTCATTAGAACCCTTAACTACCCAGGCCTCCACTATATGTTAGTTCACGGTTGCTATTCCTTCAAATAAACTGACCTGTATTTTCTCACGGCCATAATAACGTTGATTATGATGAAATTGAACCTTATCAAGTTTAAGTTCTTTTTATTCACTGACATCCTTTAACAGCAGTAATATATTTATTATATATAACTCTCAACAGAATGTTCAGCACACAGTAAAGACTCCATAAATATTAGAGCTATTATTAGCCTTTATGATCATTGTTGTCCTCATTATTATGATGAATATAAACAGCCATTTGGTACATGATTTCTATATGTGTTAAAATATATTTTATGAATTCTCTCTGTATTGAACATATATGTATTAGTTACAGTCCGATAAATTGGTAGCTCATGATTCCACATTATAACATATTTAATTATTATGTGAAATATTGCTAGAGTATTCAGCATTTCTTTTTACTTTTATATGAAAATAATTTTTTAAGTGTTTCCTTGCATAACAATTTTCAGCCAACCAATTCTTTTGGCTCTAAGATTCTATTTTATCACATGTATGCCTGGGAATCTACTTTTATCTCAGGGTTGCCTTAGTATGTCTCAATGACCTAATTCTGAATCAGTGGGATCTGACATTACTAGAGGTCTAATTTGGATCCATACAAAAATTATTTCTAAGAGGAGATGATGCATTATAAAGTTCTGGGTTATAAAAAGAAATTTCTAAGTGAAATTTCAGGTAAGAAGGAAAACAGACTTTTTCTTTGATCATTCTTATCTGTTGGAAAGAATTATGCCTCTGAAAAAAATAATACCCACACATTCAGTAAGGCGAAAGTCTTTGTGACTTTGTGTATCTAGGCAACCAGTATTTATTTAGGGATCATATTAATCTCTGTGACACTATAACAAAGAACTGTGAAGGGATATATACAGGTAAGACTGGCCTTACAAAAAGAGTAACATTAAAAATTGAGCATGCCAATATGATCAAGGGTGATAATGTCAAAAGAAACAAAAAATCACTTTTTCTTCAAGAGAAAACTGGGTAAGACAGGAAGAATATAATTGCTTTGTGAAAGATATATGCTTAAAGGAAACTTAGGAAAGCTATTTACATCTATTTAGTACGTATTTATTACACACTTCATCTATGTCAGGCATAGGGTTTTATCATGATGCTCGATTTGCTTTATCCTTATGGTCTTGTATGTATTAATTCATTCATCAAACAACAGAGTACCCACTCCATGTCAGGCAGTGTGCCAGATATTGAAGGTACAGAGAAAGGTAGGATTTTTGCATTCATCATGGAGTGAACAGAAAAAGATACTGAAATGGACAATAAACACATAAACTTGTTTAACTTCATTAGACATCAAGGAATTGTGCATATACCACTTCACTGCATGGCTTAAATTAAAAGAGACACACAATAGCAAGTCTTTGCAAGTATGTGGAGTAATTGGAATGAGGACATTGTTGGTAAGCATGTAAATTGCTACAACCATTTAAACAAATCTGTTTGGCAATAATTACTAAAGTTGAGCATGTACATATCCTAGGATTCTGCGATGTACAAAATGTACTCCTGGGGTGTGTGTGTGTGTGTATCAGAAATGCATGCATATATTCACCAAAAGATACATGTAAGAATGTGCAGACTATTACTGTAATAACCCAGAATTCGCAGTTCCACTGGTAGTAAAAATGACAACTAAATTGTGGTATAGTCATATAGTGAAATACTACACAACTATGAGAATGAACAAACTACAGTTAGATGCAACAATATCAGTGAATTATTCTAACATAATGTTAAATAAAAGAAGCAATACTCTAAAGAATACCTATGGCATGATTATATATATACAAAATTCAAAAATAGGCCATCTTGGAGGAAAGCAATGATGGAACAAGGTAATACTGGAGACTCCTGGGGTGCTTATAATGATCTGTCTCTTGATATGGATGCTGGCTACATGACGGCTTCACTCTGATCATTCATTACACTAGACACTTGTGATCTGTAACTCTCCTGTAAAAATTTACTTAAAAATAAGCACTGAGCACCATTCTTGAATTAAGATGAACATGCTATAGGAAAGTGAAGACAAAGGGAGTCAGCAGAAGTATGATGAATAAAGTAACTAGTCTGTCACTACCTTCTGACAGTTTTCTATTTTATTTGCTATAGTCCCTCATCATCTGCTATCTGGACACCCACTAGTCTCCTTGTCTCAAGTACCTTCACTCTTCGATTTATTTATACATTCCAGTAAAATCTGTTTATTAATTTTTTAATCATTGTTTTACCCATGTCATTCCCTTGCTCAGATATGATCACTGACTTCTCCCTGGCTATACTCTAAAAACTAAACTCCTTAGCCAAACGCACAATGCCTTCCATGAATATGCTCAAAATCTGACTTCAACTGACTTATTATACATTGTCTACCTTGAATCATCCATGTAACTCTTAGTAAGATGTAGTATCAGGAGATGGCTGAGGGCACAGACCCAAGAATTTTTATTCTGTGACCCTGGCAAATTACTAGATATCCCTGTGCCTCAGTTCTCTAGTCAGTAAAATGGGGATACTATTAGTAGCTATAAAACCAACCTCAGAGAGTTTTGTGGGGATGAGATAATACCTGTAAGAGTGTGTGACTGTATTGCTAGGTACTGGCTCTTATTTTTTCATTATGTTAATCAGCAAAAATGGCTGCCAAGCAAGACACACTCAGACTCCTTGTCACTTGGTTCAAGGCATTCTTCCTAAATATGGAAGGCCCTTGTTCCATCTTATTTGTTGTGTTAGTGAAGACACTTAAGTTCTACTCTCAACAAATTTCAATTATCGAACATGTCATCAACTATAGTTATGTTTCAGATTACATCCTCATACCTTAGTCACCTTATAGATGAAAGTTTATATCCTTTCATGAACCTCTCCCAATTTCCACCATGCCAAATCAATATACCAGGATCAGTTTCATTTCTACACCCAGTGAACTATCACAATGTATATGTATGTTTCATGTCTGTAAAAAAAACCCAGAATCTACTAGGAATACAACAGCATGTATTCTATGAAAGCACAACGTTTTATTTTATTATTATTTTTTATTTTTTTATTCTTATATTATCCCCATACATTACATCCTTAGTTTTAGATGTAGTGTTCCATGATTCATTGTTTGTGCATAACACCCAGTGCTCCATGCAGAATGTGCTCTCCTCAATACCATCACCAGGCTAACCCATCCTCCCACCCCTCTCCCCTCTAGAACCCTCAGTTTGTTTTTCAGAGTCCATCGTCTCTCATGGTTCATCTACCCCTCCGATTTCCCCCGCTTCATTCTTCCCCTCCCGCTACCTTCTTCTTCTTCTTTTTTTTTTCTTAACATATATTGCATTATTTGTTTCAGAGGTACAGATCTGAGATTCAACAGTCTTGCACAATTCACAGCGCTTACCAGAGCACATACCCTCCCCAGTGTCTATCACCCAGTCACCCCATCCCTCCCACCCCACCCCCCACTCCAGCAACCCTCAGTTTGTTTCCTGTGATTAAGAATTCCTCATATCAGTGAGGTCATATGATACATGTCTTTCTCTGTTTGACTTATTTCGCTCAACATAATACCCTCCAGTTCCATCCACGTCGTTGCAAATGGCAAGATGTCATTCCTTTTGATGGCTGCATAATATTCCATTGTAAAAAATGCCACATCTTCTTTATCCATTCATCTGTCGATGGACATCTTGGCTCTTTCCACAGTTCGGCTATTGTGGACATTGCTGCTATAAACATCGGGGTGCACGTACCCTTTCGGATCCCTACTTTTGTATCTTTGGGGTAAATACCCAGTAGTGCAATTGCTGGATCATAGGGTAGCTCTATTTTCAACTTTTTGAGGAACCTCAATACTGTTTTCCAGAGTGGCTGCACCAGCTTGCATTCCCACCAACAGTGTAGGAGGGTTCCCCTTTCTCCGCATCCCTGCCAACATCTGTCGTTTCCTCACTTGTTAATTTTAGCCATTCTGACTGGTGTGAGGTGGTATCTCATTGAGGTTTTGATTTGGATTTCCCTGATGCCGAGCGATGTTGAGCACTTTTTCATGTGTCTGTTGGCCATTTGGATGTCTTCGTTGGGAAAATGTCTGTTCATGTCTTCTGCCCATTTCTTGATTGGATTCTTTGTTCTTTGGGTGTTCAGTTTGATGAGTTCTTTATAGATTTTGGGTACCAGTCCTTTATCTGATATGTCATTTGCAAATATCTTCTCCCATTCTGTCAGTTGTCTTTTGGTTTTGTTGACTGTTTCCTTTGCTTTGCAAAAGCTTTTTATCTTGATGAAGTCCCAATAGTTCATTTTTGCCCTTGCTTCCCTTGCCTTTGGCGATGTTTCTAGGAAGAAGTTGCTGCGGCTGAGGTCGAAGAGGTTGCTGCCTGTGTTCTCCTTTAGGATTTTGATGGACTCCTGCCTCACATTTAGGTCTTTCAACCATTTGGAGTCTATTTTTGTGTGTGGTGTAAGGAAATGGTCCAGTTTCATTCTTCTGCATGTGGCTATCCAATTTTCCCAACACCATTTGTTGAAGAGACTGTCTTTTTTCCATTGGACATTCTTTCCTGCTTTGTCGAAGATGAGTTGACCATAGAGTTGAGGGTCCATTTCTGGGCTCTCTATTCTGTTCCATTGATCTATGTGTCTGTTTTTGTTTAAGAGTTTATTTATTTATTTGACAGAGAGAGACACAGGGAGAGAGGGAACACAAGCAGGGGGAGCTGGAGAGGAGAAACAGACTCCCTGCCGAGCAGGGAGCCCGATGTGGGGCTTGATCCCAGGACCCTGGGATCATGACCTGAGCCGAAGGCAGACACTTAACCGACTGAGCCACCCAGGCGCCCCGAAAACATAAACCTTTTAAAACTTGCCTCAAAAAGTTCCAAGCACAAGCTTAGTGAGTTGTTCCTTAAGCTTCCACAAAACGCTTCACAGCTGGGGCTACTGTTAATTATTCCAAGCAGCTCTCACCATGAAAACTTCAGTCCCCAGCCACTCTCCAGGGCTCTAGGAAGATTCTATCTTTTCACCAAACCATTTACAAGGCTTGGAAACACGGAAAACATCTTTCATCTTTCAGTTCCTCTGTGGTTAATCATGTTTTTTTCAATTCCATGTTCACTCCAGTGCCATTTTCTGCAAATCTGCTTTGCAGGCAGGCATGTGAATACAGTCAGCGTTACTGTGTTCTTCAAGTTCAATCATGAAAAATCTGTGTTAGGGTGAAGGCAAACACACATCTACAGATCCAATTCAAGCATTTATATAAACCGAATTTGAAACACTGTGTTGTAGACTTGGGTTCCCTCTTATTTACAGGATAGAAGAAAAAGTCAGGGGATATTCAATTGTTCCAGTCCATTACCACTAGTTCTTAGAGATTTTGAAACTTAAGAAGCAGTGAGTCTTTCAACTTCTGATTGACCTTGTGATAAAGATGCAAAGAGAAGGAATAGGATGTAACAGGGATAGCCTTCAGGGATGACCCACCCGGCACCTGAAAAACCCTTGCATCTAGACTATAATGCCTGAAATTTTGAGCTTATGGCCTATCCATTTATTTATGCCATCATTCAGAGAAAATTAACAGAATGCCTGCAGTGCCAGTCATAATGCTGAGAGCAGGAAGGGTGCTGGAGGTATTAAGTTCAAGAAAATGCTAAATCACTGTTTTAAGAAACCCATACATTTGTGAGAGGAGAAGAACAGGAGAGAATAAATACATAACAGAACATATGAAAAATGTTATGAAAGTGAGAGGTATAGAAATGTACTGACCACAGAGATAAATCCACAGATGGATGGACTGTGAAGGGCTTTAGGAAGTGGAGGATTTTTGAAGATACCAGAAACTTGCCAGCTATAGAAGAGATATGGGGTGGAGTGAGAACACCAGGTTAAAAGAAAAGAAGGAATAAGAGGGGGGGGGGGTGAGTTTCATGTGACTAAGGTAGAGGATCTAAAAGCAAAAACTAAACAAACAAACTAAAAGAAAAGGTTTTGAAGGTCCATTTTTGCCTAACAAATTTGGATTTTACCCTACTGCCAATAGAAGGCTAATGAAGGACCTTAAACAAAGGAGCAAAATAATAACAATCCTGACAGTAGTATGCAAGCCGAGCTGCAAATGGTAGAGACTGGGTGAAGGGCAGTTCACTCAAGAAGCTACTGTGCTCAAGATGAAAATGGCAAAAGCTTGAGAATCATTAAGGCTTTACCTCCAGGTAAAGTTCAGATACCCCGCTGAGTGGGGCGAACTTTTATCATTCAAATATCTATTGGTATAAGTGAATTTAAAGACATTCTTTCCAAAAGACAAATGCTGCAAAGAAATAAGACAATGAGAAAGAAGGTGCCAGATGACCAGGATGATTGAGGGGAAAAGGAGGGAAAAAGACAGTGACGTATGGAGCATTTTGAAATTTTACTTAAAATCAAGTCTGGATCTCATTTATTTTTAAATATTTTATTTATTTATTTGACAGAGAGAGACACAGCGAGAGAGGGAACACAAGCAGGAGGAGTGGGAGAGGGAGAAGCAGGCTTCCCGCCGAGCAGGGAGCCCGATGTGGGACTCGATCCCAGGACCCTGGGATCATGACTGAGCCGAAGGCAGACGCTTCATGACTGAGCCACACAGGCACCCCTGGATCTCATTTTAAAATAAATCTTAATAATGTTATAGGGAATTCTGGTTCAGGATGGCAATGTAGAAAGATCCTAAACTCACCTCTTCCCATGGACACACTGAAACTACAGATATATATGGACTAGTTTCCTCTGAAAAAAACTAAAATTGGCAGTGACCCCATCACATTGGGTAAAGGAGAAGAAAAGGACATGTAAGCAGATAGGAAGTGCTGAAAAACAATCTCACCGTAATCCCTACCTCCCATTTCAATGCACTGACCTGTAATCAGGAGGGAACTCAAAACCTAAAGCTTCTCCGTGAGGAGTAAGGAGTTTGTACTCTACACCAGATACCCCAACTTTTAAGACTGGCACCTGAGACAAACCCCCAAACATCTGGCTTTGAAGACCAATGGGACTTGCACCCATGAGACCTGCAGAGCTATGGCAAACTGAGAAATGAATCTCAAAGGGGTCATGTACAGACCCACATACTCCAGGACCCTGTGCAGAAGCAGCCCTTTGGAAAGTGCTCAGGCTTCACGTGAAAAAGACTTCTTTGCTAATTTTAATGTGTTGGTTTGAGGGGCGGGAGTGGATTAGGTACTCCCTATGATAGATGCTGATGGATCCCATCTTTCTGCTCCCCCTCTGCCTCACTAAAGTCAGCAGGCACCACATTTTTCTTGGGCGGGGGGCGACATTTTTATGCTCTAACAGGCAGGTAACATCTTCCACCCTGGCCCTCTGCCTTGCTGAAGCTGGCAGGTGCCATATTTCTCTCTCTCTTTTTTTCCTTATTTCTTCTCTCTTTTTTTCTTCTTTATTCTCTTTCTTTTTCTTTTCTCTTTTTTTCAGAGGATGCCAGCTTTGCACTCTCCCTCTGGGAGCTTCCTGAAGGGAAGTTTCCACATATACCAGGTGCCCTGGTTTTTATGTCTTGTGACTCAGTTTCTGTGGCTGCCACCTCTTGATTGCCTGGCTCTGGAGACCAGAGCTGCTTACATTCATGGGTCCCTTGGGACTATAACAATTGGAGAGGCAGTTCTTGGCAGATTACCACTCCCACTCTCAGGCACTGCACAAAGAGCTGACTGAAACACACCCATAGTCTTTCTAAGAAAGGCTTTCTTGTCCTGGAGCTTTGGCCTTAGGAACAGGTTTAGATTCGGTGCACATCTAGAGGTTATGGAGGTGCTCTCAGGGAATATAGGCCAGGGGATGCCATATTTGCACTCTCCATTTGGCTCACTACTCTCACCAGTATCCCTCAGAAAAGAATTTATACACCCATCTGGAGCCCTGATTTTTGCAACTGCCAGCAGAGAACACCCCTAGTCACCTATTCCAGTGGCCAGCAAGATTTACACTTGCGGTGCCATAGGACAATATATATTTGCATACTGAAAAAGCTGCTGCCTGTGGGCCTGGCTTCCAATCAGCCAGAATCTAAATGTTGAGATCCTTCCCTTTGGGACACTGATGGGTATTGGCACACACTCAACTACTGAGGGCTATTAAAAATAAAACAGGCTACTTGGACAATCACAAAGGTTCAAGAGACAACCAAGAGCTAGGGCAAAGTTGAACAGTAACGTCATCGCCAACACAACTCTTCAAGACAGGGAGAGGCATTTGTTTCAACTGACATATATAAACCAACATACAGAATCAAGGAAAACGAAATGGAGAAATATGTTCCAAATAAGGGATAAGATAAAACCTCAGGGGAAAAAAAAACAGAGATAATTTATCTAATTAAGAGTTCAAAGTAATGGTCATAAAGATGTTCACCAAACTTGGGAAAAGAATCAATGAACACGGGGTGCCTGTGTGGCTCAGTCATTAAGCGTCTGCCTTCGGCTCAGGTCATGATCCCAGGGTCCTGGGATTAAGCCCCGCATTGGGCTCCCTGCTCTGCAGGAAGCCTGCCTCTCCCTCTCCCTCTGCCACTCCCCCTGCTTGTGTTTCTGCTCTGGCTAACTCTCTCTCTCTGTCAAATAAATAAATAAAATCTTAAAAAAAAAAAAATCAATGAACACAAGGAAATCATCAACAAAGAGAAAGAAAATGTAAAAAAAAAAAAAAAAAGAAAAGAAAAAGTACCAAACAAAAGTCACAACATGGAACAATACCATTAACTGAACTGAAAAATCATCAGAGGTGTTCAACAGTAGACCAGATGAAGAAGAAGAAGGGATCAGTGAAGAGGCCTGGAACTCACCTAATCAAAATGGCAAAAAGAAAAAAAAGAAGAAAAAAAAGAAAAAGTGAAGATAGCTTACTAGGCTTATAAGACAATATCAAGTGGACCAACATTCATACTATAGGGGTCCCAGAAAGAGAAGAGAGAAAGGGGCAGAAAATGTATTTGAAGAAATAATAGGTGAAAACATCTCTAACCTAGAAAAAGAACAGACTTCCAGACCCAGGAAGTCCAGAGAGACCAAAAGAGACTTACACCAAGGCATATTATAATTACAGTGTCAAAAGTTAAAGGTAGAGTATCTTGGGGCACCTGGGTGACTCAGTCGGTTAAGTGTCTGACTCTTGATCTCAGCTCAGGTCTTGATCTCAGGGTTGTTGGGTTCCACACTGGGCATAGAGCCTACTTAAAAAAAAAAATAAAGAGAAAAAGAGAATCTTAAAAGCAGTGAGAGAAAAAAAATTATGTGTAAGGAAACCCCCATCAAACAAGCAGATTTTTCAGCAAAAACATTGCAGGCCAGAGAGCAGTGGAACAATATATTTAAAGTGTTAAAAGAGAAAAAAAATCCTCCAACCAAGAATAATCTACCCAACAAAATTACTCTTCAGAATTGAAGGAAAGAGGAGTTTTCTAGATAAGCAAAAACTAAAGGAGTTCATCACCACTAAACTGGCCTAACAAATATTAAAGGGACTTCTTTAAGCTGAGAAGAAAGGATGCCAATTAGCAAAAAGAACACATATAAAAATATAAATCTCACCAGTAAAGGTAAATATACAGTAAAGGTAGTGGATTAATCACTTATATAGCTAGTATAAAAGTTAAAAGACAAAAGAAGTAAAAATAGCTGTAACTACAATAATTATTTAAGAAATACACAGATGACAAAATGAAGAATGGGGGGTTAAATGTAGAGCTTTATAATGCATTTAAACTTAAGCTATTATCAATTTGAAATAGACTGTTACAAATATAAGTTGTTATATATAAGCTTCATGGTAACAACAAAGCGAAAGCCTATAGAAGATACACAAAAGATAATAAGCATACCACTAAAAAAAGTCATCAAACAACAGAAGAAAAAGCCAGAAAGGAAGAAAGGAACAGAGGAACTACAAAAACACTGGAAAACAATGAACAAAATGGCAATAAATATATACCTATCTATAATTACTTTAAATGTAAATAAATTCTCCAATCAAAAGACAAAGAGTGGCTGAATTGATTAAACAAACAAACAAACAAAAAACAAGACCTATCTATATGCTGCTTATAAGAGAGTCACTTCAGATGTAAGGACACACACGACTTGAAAATGAAGGAATAGAAAAGATATTCCATGCAAATGGAAACCAAACCAAGACTAAAAAGCTGATGTAGCTATACTCAGACAAAATGGACTTTAAAACAGACTGAGATAAGAAAGGTTTTACATAATGATAAAGGGGTTAATCCAAACAGAACATATAACATTTATAAATATTTATGCACCCAAAAAGGGGCATCTTAATATTAAGTACGTAAAGCAAATGTTAACAGACCTAAAAAGAGAAATAGACCGTCATACAAAAATAATAGGGGACTGTAATACCCCACTAACAGCAATGGATACACCATTCAGACAGCAAATCAATAAGAAAACATTGGCCTATCTCTGATTGACTTATTTCGCTCAGCATAATACCCTCCAGTTCCATCCACATCATTGCAAATGGCAAGATTTCATTCCTTTTGATGGCTGCATAATACATAATAATTAAAAAAAAAAAAGAAAGCATTGGCCTAAAATGACATACTAGGCAAGACGGACTTAATAGATACATATAGAACGTTCCATCCAAAAGCAATAGAACACAAATTCTTCTCAAGTGCACATGAAACATTCTCCAGGATAGATCATATATTAGGTCACAAAACAAGCCTTAAAAAATTAGTAAGATTGAATTCATCAAGCATCTTTCTAACCAAAATTGTATGAAACTAGAAATCAGTTATAAGAAAAAAACTGGAAAATTGAAAAATATGTAGATTAAATAACTTGCTACTGGACAACCAGTGGGTCAATGGAGAAATAAAAAAATACATCGAGATAAATGAAAAAGTAAATACAACATAACAAAACTTATCAAATGCAGCAAAAGCAGTTCTAAGAGGAAAGTTCATAGGCTAAAAGTCTACTTCAAGAAACAAGAAAAATCTCAAATAACACAACTTTACATCTCAAAGAACTAAGAAAAGAAGAACAAACAAAATCTGAAGTTAGTAGAAGGAAGGAAATAACAGAGATCAGAGCAGAAATAGATGAAATAGAAATCAAAAATAGAAAAGATCAATGAAACCAAGAACTGATTCTTTGAAAAGATAAACAAAATTGACAAACCTTTAGCTAGACTCACCATGAAATAAAGAGGGAGGACTCAAATAAGAAATGAAAGAGGAGACATTACAAGAGACACAAAAGATATACAAAAGATTATGAGACTACTATGACCAATTATATGCCAACAAATTGGATAGCCTAAGAGAAATAGGTAAATTCCTAAAAACATACAAGCTTCCAAGACTGAATCATGAAAAAAGGAATAAGTGAACAAACAAATTACTAGCAAGGAGATTCAATCAGTAATCAAAAGCCTGCCAAAAAACAAAAGCCCAGGAACCACACACTCTCACTGGTGAATTCTACCAAACATTCAGATAAGAATACCAATCCTTCTCAAACTCTTCCAAAAAAAAGAAGACTAGGAAGCACTTTCAAACTCATTTTACATAGCCAGCATTACCCTGATACCAAAACCAAACAAGGACACCACACACAGAAAAAGTTACAGGCCAATATTTCTGATGAAAATAGATGCAAAAAACCTTAACAAAATATTAGCAAACCAAATACAACAATACATTAAAAGAATCACACACCATAATAAAATGGGATTTATTCTAGGAATGCAAAGATAGTTCAATATCCACAAATCGAACAATGATATACCACATTTATAAAATGAAGGTTAAATATGATCATCTCAATAGATGCAGAAAAAGCATTTGATAAAATTCAACATCCATTTATGATAAAAACCCAACAAAGTGGGTACAGAGAAAGCATACCTCAACAAATAAAGGTCATATATGACAACCCACAGCTTATATCACACTCAGTGGTGAAAGCTGAAAGCTTTTCCTCTAAGTACAGGAACAAGACAGAATACCCATTTTTGCCACTTTATTCAACTTTTATTTTAGCATTGGAAGTCCTAGCCAGAGCAATTAGGTAAGAAAAAGAATTAAAGTCATCCAAATTAGAAAGAAAGAAATACAATTGTCACTATTTGCAGATGGTATATTATATATAGAAAACCCTTAAGACTCTACCAAAAAACTGTTAGAATTAATGAATGAATGCAATAAAGTTGCAGGATACTAAATCAATATAGAGAAATCTGTTGAGTTTCTATATACTAATAACAAACTGTCAGGAAAAGAAATTAAGCAAATAATCCCACTTACAATTGCATCAAAAAGAATAAAATACCTAGGAATAAACTTAACGAAGGAAGCAAAAGATCCATACACTGAAAACTATAAAACATTAATAAAAAATTGAAGATACAAATAAATGGAAAGATATTCTGTGTCCATGAATTGGAGGAATATTGTTAGTGTCCACACTACACAAAGCAGTCTACAGATTCAATGCAATCTTTATCAAAATTCCAATGGCATTTTTCACAGAAATACAAAAATCTCTCCTAAAATTTGTATGGAATGACAAAAGACCCTGAACAGCCAAAGCAATCTTGAGAAGAGGAACAAAGCTGGAGGCATCACACTCCCTGATTTCAAACTATATTACAAAGCTATAGTAATCAAAACAGCATGGTACTGATGTAAAAACAGACAAATAGATCAATGGAACAGAACAGAGAGCCCAGAAATAAACCCATGCATATATGGTCAATTAATTTAAGAGAAAAGATCCAAGAATACCTAATGGGAATAAAAAGTCTCTTCAATAAATGGTGTTGGGAAAACTGGACAGCCACATGCAAAAGAATGAAATTGGACCACTTTTTTCTTATACCATACACAAAAATTAACTGAGAGTGGATTAAAAGCTTGAACATAAGACCTGAAACCATAATACTCCTAGAAGAAAACATATATGGTAATTTCCATGACTTTGGTCTTGACAATTTTTTTGGATTTGATAGCAAAAGCAATGGCAACAAAAGCAAAAATAAGCAAGTGGAACTACAACAAACCAACAAGCTTCTGCACAGCAGAGGAGACCATCAACAAAGTGAAAAGGCAACCTATGGAATGGGAGAAAATATTGGCAAATCATATATCTGTAATGGGTTAATATCCAAAATATATAAAGAACACATACAATTCAATAACAACAATAACAACGAATAAACAATTGGGTTAAAAATGGGCAGGAGATCAGAATATGCCTTTTGGATTTTCCAAAGAAGACAAATGACCAATAGGTACATGAAAAGATGCTCACTAATCACCAGGGAAATGCAAATCCAAACTACAATGAGATCTCATCTTACATCCGTTAGAATGGCTATTATCAAAAAGATAAGAGATAACACATGCTGCTGAGATTGTGGAGAAAGGGGAACCCTTGTGCACTGCTGATGGGAATGTAAATTGGTGCTACAGCTACTACGGAAAACGATATGGAGGTTCCTCAAAAAATTAAAAACAGAACTACTATATGATATAGCAATTCCATTTCTGGGTATTTATCTGAAGAAAACAAAAATACTAACTCAAAACATATGTGCACCCCCATCTTCGTTGCAACATTATTTACAATAGCCAAGATATGAAAACAACCTAAGTCTCCATCAATGGATGAATGGATAAAGAAATTGTAATACTCATGTATATAATGCATACACACACACAGTGGAATATTATTCAGCCATGAAAAAAAAAGAAATCTTGCCATTTGCAACAACATGGATGGACCCTGAGAGCATTGTGCTAAGTGAAATGAGTGACACAGAGCAAGACATATACTATATAATTCTCAAAAACAAACAAGCTCATAGATATAGAGAACAGTTTGGTGGTGGCCAGACATTGGGTAGAATGGTTGAAGGGAGTCAAATGGTACAAACTTCTAGTTATAAATTAAATAAGTCATAGGGATGTAATGAACTGCATGGTAACTATAGTTAATAATACTGTATTGCATATTTGAAAGCTGCTAAGAGACCAGATCTCAAAAGTTCTCATCATAAGAGAAAAAAATTCTGTAGCTATGTACGGTGATGATGTCAACTAGATTTATTGTGGTGATCATTTTGCAGTATACACAAATATTGAGTCATTATGTTGTACACCTGAAACTAATACAACATTGTATGCCCGTGATTTACCTTAACAAAAAAATGTTATAGGTTCTCTGATGAGGTTTTCTGTAGTACAGACTGATGAGGAGAATGGGGACCATGGCCAGACTTTCTGACATGGATCCCACATGCAGTGTGCAAACTGCCATCATGTGTGGTAGTCCTGTTTCCTTACTCAGAAGCTTAGCACTACCCCCCCCCCAAAAAAAATCAAACTCAAGTTCATACCTTATAAATTTAAAATAGATAAGATAGTGCCTAACACATTAAAGCTTGATGGTATAAAGACCTTTCCATCCTTTTCTTACAAGTTAAAATAAAACTATACTTATTAATAATGGAAATTCAGTAGAATGGCAAAACGCTATGATCATCTAGATTGAAGATCTGAGGGACTAGCTATTTTTACTCTCATAGTTACAGGAAAGAAACAGAAAATAAGAAAGTTTGAAAAATATTTGCGAGATAACCCAGTATCAATTCAAGGCCAAAACCCCAGGTCAAAGCCCACGCCCCTTCCTGAAACCACAATGCTGACTTACATTCAGATTCTATTCCTTTACTAACCCAACATCATGATTTCTAAAAAAGAATTGAACTACTCCTCGGAGAACAGGAAAACTAGGATAAACCTACAGTATCATTCCACTAAGATATGCTGGTGATGTCCATTTAAGTTTGTAACAACTGAAGGAACAACTTCCCATGAAAGCCTGCTTTGCCTTGTACAGGCAGAAGATGGGACCTGTACACCACAAGCTACTTGCGGGCAGAGAATGGTTCTTATTGCTCTTTATTTCCATAATACAGAGATCTTGCCTGGCACATACAGGCAATTAATAAATATTTGTTGAATGATTAAGTCATAAGTGCATAGTTACAAAGTCTTCCCAGCAGCCCTTCTTGCATCTGAGTGTCCTTATGAATATGTGAAAATATATGAGTTCAAACTTCCTACATTTACTCATCTAAATGCTGGTATCTATAGAAATGGGAATGACTAAAATTTGGGGAGCGTGACCTAGATTCTCCAAGAAAGGAAAACAGCCCTTCCCCCACTGTCTCTATGTTCTGGAGAACAAACGACTTGCATAAGCTGAGAGATACATCAGGCTCATAATAGTGGGTTCTAAGAACCTGCCTTGTGTCAGGCACTTTGCATACACAGTAAACATGAATGACATAGAAACTGAGGTACAACTGGCTTGCTCAAGGTCACATATGTTTAAAGAGGCAGGACAGGAATGCCAGCCAGATTTCCTTGATTCCAGGATTCATGCTCTTCCCACTGCACCACCATACTTGCCAAGATACATCAAAATATACAATTATATAATGATGACTATGTCATGTTAAAACTGCAGTCAATTTAAGTAGCATTTAATCCTGATTACAAATGCTTTACTTGCACTAACATGATTACGTTACAATTACAATTCTTTACTTGCACTAACATGATTGCTTTCAGTTCTTTCCTAATTCTTTCAGACAATCAATCAATGTTATCTGGACAGTTAAAAAACACTTTAAATGGGCGCCTGGGTGGCTCAGTTGGTTGGGCGACTGCCTTCGGCTCAGGTCACGATCCTGGAGTCCTGGGATCGAGTCCCGCATCGGGCTCCCTGCTCGGCGAGGAGCCTGCTTCTCCCTCTGACCCTCCTCCCTCTCATGCTCTCTGTCTCTCATTCTCGCTCTCTCAAATAAATAAATAAAATCTTTAAAAAAAAAAAAGAGGGGCACCTGGGTGGCTCAGTTGGTTAAGCGACTGCCCTCGGCTCAGGTCATGATCCTGGAGTTCCGGGATCGAGTCCTGCATTGGGCTCCCTGCTCGGCGGGGAGTCTGCTTCTTCCTCTGACCCTCTTCCCTCTTGTGCTCTCTATCTCTCATTCTCTCTCTCTCAAATAAATAAATCTTTTTAAAAAAACACACACTTTAAAAATGTGGGATGATAATATGTTATTGAAGAGTTCAGTGACGTCTTCAAATTATACAGCAATTTATCAAAAACCTAATTGCCTACCGGATTTACAAGTGGCCTGCAAAACTTGTAAATGCTTCCTAAGCATACACAAATTAGCCCGGCTGCTTTATGAGGTAGTAAGGCACACTGTGCTATTAAGCACACACAGGGGTAGCACACTGTAGATCTAATTCAACAGCATTCCTAAACGTTTAGCTCTGATCTGCACTTACATTTCCTGTGTTAACACCTATAAATGAACTGTGCAAAGGCTTTGGCAAATAAACATGATAACCATCAAAGATTTTTTTTTTTAAGATTTTATTTATTTGAGAGAGCGAGAATGAGAGAGAGTACATGAGAGGGGGGAGGGTCAGAGGGAGAAGCAGACTCCCTGCCGAGCAGGGAGCCCGATGCGGGACTCGATCCCGGGACTCCAGGATCATGACCTGAGCCGAAGGCAGTCGCTCAACCAACTGAGGCACTCAGACGCCCCCCCCTTTTTAAATTTTATTTTATTTATTTGAAAGAGAGAGAATGAGAGAGCACATGAGAGGGGGGAGGGTCAGAGGGAGAAGCAGACTCCCTGCCGAGCAGGGAGCCTGATGTGGGACTCGATCCCGGGACTCCAGGATCATGACCTGAGCCGAAGGCAGTCGCTTAACCAACTGAGCCACCCAGGCGCCCCTACTTAATGTCTTTTATAATCTTTCTCTCTTTTAATCTTAGAGGAAACTTTTAAAACATAGTATATCTTGTTGTGATAAAAGCCATTAAACACTCTGTGTCACATTAAATGGAGTTTGGAGAGATAAAGCAAAAAAGCCACTTAATCTTATTTTACGACAATATAACTTTTTATTAAATATTATTATTATTATTTTAAAGATTTTATTTATTTATTTGAGAGAGAGAATGAGAGAGAGCACATGAGAGGGGGGAGGGCCAGAGGGAGAAGCAGACTCCCTGCCGAGCAGGGAGCCCGATGCGGGACTCGATCCCGGGACTCCAGGATCATGACCTGAGCCGAAGGCAGTCGCTTAACCCACTGAGCCACCCAGGCGCCCCAACCATCAAAGATTTTTACTTTAGCAGCACAATGATGAAGAATGCAAAAGATACACCATTAGAGAACTAAAAGATCATGGGGCTGGCTGGTGGGAATAGTTAAGTTCTTGTTGAGACACTGCGTTTGTAAAGTTCCTTCCGCTAGTACTACACTCAGCACTTTGCAGAAAGTGCTACATTGACATTGTTCGATGTGGGAACTGTTTCTAAAGTAAATGAAAATGCCTTATATGCTGCATGTCATTATGAATTTCAAACTAAACAAATGGAAGAGACTTTCATATATACACTCCAGAAAACTCTGCTTTCTGCTCCAAACTGTTCTTCCCATAGACTTCACAGCCCTCTACCCCTACTCCCTGGTCTCCAGAAGCTAGGAGAAGGGTGGACTTTCCTGTCACCCAGCACTGGCTAGGAGCTGGGAGGAAGGGTAGGGAGAAGAAAGTGGGAAAAAGAGCCATGAGTGACTCTCCACCCTTCTATTCACCTTCCCACTCTGGGGTTAAGGTTGTACTGTCTGCGATCAGCCTCACAGGAATCATAACAGAGGAATAACTGCTGACAGCAGCAGTGAGCTTTGATTCTCAACTCCCACATACCTCACAGACATCCTAACATGATGATACTCCGAGTAATGCTCTTACAGAACTATGCCCAAGCCTCTGATGGTGTCAGGACCCTTCTGTGGTTCCTTTGAGTCTTGAAAGGGTGTAAAACAGCACGCAAAAGATGCTTTTATTTGGATGTATACTCTGGTGAATTCCTGGTCTACGTTAACTTTTGTCATGTTTCAAAATGCCTTTAACAATGTCTTCTGCCTTTTTGGTCTCCAGTGATACCCTGACACCTAATACTGTAACTCCAATAACACAACGGATTTCTTTTCTGAATGTACACCAAAAATATTTTAACAAATATGGATGTGTAAACGTCTAGAAACCACTAAACGTAATTTTGCTCAAGCAGACTGACTCCAAAAATGAATTTTCTTTGTACTATGTGAAAACTACCACATGGATTTACACAGCTATGATTTTTTTCTTTTAGGATTCTGGAATTTGATCAGCTTCAGTGGAATGCAGACTATTTTAAAAATAATACGTTTAGAGTTGTTGGCTTTTGTTAAACTTTGGCAAATATATCTAATTTTTTATTAGAATTCGTAAAATCTCTTTAATTATTAATAGAACCAGACCTTTAACATATCTACCTTCTCCTCCAAATGAATGATTTGAGAAAATTTTGTTATTTTATAAGAATAATTCATAAACCTATTGTAATGTATGCTTTAAGCGATTAACTGGACAAAATATTTTTAGTATATCTTGACTATAAGTGAAAAAAAAAAAAGAACTAACAGTTTCTATTTATTCCAGTCACAGATCACAGAACTCGAAGTATTTAGTAATGTGTCAGACTGTGGCAATTAGCTCATATGGATAGTTTCATAATATATGAACTACTGTGTACTTTATACTGCTAACAAATTTATTTGTTGCACCAGGTAAAAACCAGCATAGCCATTTCAAATTCAAAACTTGAAAAAACCATCGCATCAAATTAGTTCAATAAACAAATTACCAAGCAAAAAAAAAAAAGGAAAATAAATTACTCTATTTTAGAACCTATTTTGTCTCTGCACATTTTAAATTAATAATATATTTCATATTAGCTGCCTACTACTAAAAATTGTGTAAAGTTGACTGATATCATAATGACAGATAAACTAAAATAATTGACAGGAACCAAATATTTCTAAATTAATTGTTACACATAGCATCTTTTACACATGTGTATGCACAAGAACAAGCAACCTTGTATGTGTATTTTTATATATATATATATAAGATCACGCAAATATCTATTCACTTTAAAAGCTGATGGCATTACTGAACAACTGAATATGAGAGATTTCTAATAATATTCCTTTTTAAATATCTCATGCTATTTAACAGATAACATTCCAAAAACATGTATATCATCTAACTCATTTTCAACTGCAAATGTGTTCACATGAATCCATTAGAGAAGTATAACAAAAATATGCCTATTACAATGTACCCTGGCATAAAAGATACACTGATACATTTCTATCATTGAGGCAAATTTCAAGCTCATCATTAACTGATAATATATGCATGTCAAGGTGAAATAATAATCCTGCTGCTAGTTAGAAATTATAATTTAGTTTTACATGGTTTTACATTCGCTCTCTATGTGATTTGAATAAGGTTATTTTGACATAATTAGTAACAGTATTAGCTAGATGCCTAGATGCACCTGATTTATCAACCATAGTTTTTATCAAATTATCTCTTCACATTAAAAAATGCATTTTTAACAAAAGTGCTATATCACAATATAAAAAACAAATTCTCCTTCCTCCTTTTTAATGCAACATTAATGAAGCATACATAACATTGTTACATAGCTAGAACAAATTGTTTTTTAAATCCCGATTACACGTTTCTATGTGTATATATGTGTGTGCTAACTGAATATATGTATTCAGTTCCATTTGCTTTTCTAAGAGTATCAAATGTAGGCATTCATTTTCCATTTAACTGGAAAGATCAAAATGCTTTAGAGATAAGGCAGAAAGTAATGAGGATAATTTTTTGTTGTTTAAATTGTGTTGCCCTTTAAATCATATTGCACAAACACAAGTAGAAATAGAAAATTTCTAACTATACAAACTGCAGCATGTAAATATTTCCACTGGGCAAACTGTCAAGATAAACTGGATAGCATCAGTGAAAGCAGGTCTGTACTTTCTTGGCTACACAACGGGAAGGAGAAAAAAATCCAAGAGACCTCTTCAGATAAAACCCAGTTTTTCAGCCAAAGGGCATCTTCTTTCCCTTCCCCAAAGTCCGTAGTCAGCTAATTTCTAGATGTTATGAGCTTTTTTTTTCTGAAACACAAACACTATTGGCTCTTCTGCATCTTTTATTCTTAGCCAAGGTTCAATTATTCAAAATCCAACTTTTTTTAATGCACAGAAGATGAATGAATATCTAAAACTTCACTCAAAGTTTAATAGGAAAAACAATCTCCACTCAGTGATTTTATATAGATATCAGAAAGACAGCACTAGTGATTATATAATCTAGGATAAACAGAATATTTTCAAAAGAGTGGAGTCCAATAAACCTTCCAAACTCCTATTTATGCCTTTACTAATACACTGGAAACAATTCCACTGATAAAAGTAATCTAATCATTTTCAGTAACACCAAATAATACTATCTCAACCAGTTAAAATTTCAAAAGCACATTGGTGGTAAATGGCAGTGACCTAAAATTCCATTATCACAGCCCAAATTTCATCAACTTACATATATTTACTTTGTCAACTCCCAGACAACAATATAGCTACAATGCACAATAGAGAAAATGAAGAGTTCCCACCAACAGGAAAAAAAAAACCTGCTTTTTTTTTCCCATGGAAAAATACATGAACATGATAACCATATTAAACTAAGAAATGGTAAAATTTATACAGTACCTGTATAAATAATTCCAAACTCTCCATGTAACATACTAATCACAAGTTCAAAGACAGTAATATTTTCTCATCAAAAATGTTCTTTAGGAGCGATTTATCATCTTTTGAATTGTAATACAAAATTAATCCCTTAATAATCACACAATTATCTTCATAGTTTATGGGAGAGTAATTTATTAAAACAGATACTCATTAACACATTTGGAAACTTCAGGTGATGTATTCTTTTATCTCAAGATCTAATAATTGATATAGATTAGATATATGCTCTAGATAGATACATATTCTAGTTAAACACCTACTTAATAAGTACCACACCAAGGTAAAACAATAAGTTTGGAAATTTTAAATGTCCAAATATTTCTTCCATGGTTCATATTGGTGTTTTATCATTGTCTTACCTCAATGATTTTGTCATGAATCTCCAGGCCATCTGCTCTGTCGGCAGGTCCATTTTCCAAAATTTTTGAAACATAGATTCCTTCCGCTGATTTCTCTTCCTTATTATTCTATAAAAAATATAACCACTAGCAGTAAGAAAGATGTAATCAATATTTTATTTGGTTAAAAGACAATTTAGTAAATATAATATTGCCAATCTTCCCTAAACATGCAACTCTCTCTCTTAGCTGGGGATTTGGCACTGAATTTTAACTTACCTAATACCAAATAGTCATTAATCAAGATGGCAGCTTTAATGAATGAGTCCAACATCTCTGACAAGATTATCCATTTACTTCACGTTTTTGAGTATACATAAAAGGCTATGAGGAAAGGGTATGTACAAGGTGATAGACTGGCTTCAAAGTATTATTTATAAAACACCTTACTTCTCAAGAGATGTAGCAATTAAAAAGGGCTACAAGAAAACAAAAAGCATATCCAGCCTCACTATATATTTGGTTTGAGATGTGGCCAGAGTTTTGAAAATATAATTTAGCCTCATGATGTGACAGATTTGGAAATATAGCTCTGACTGTATTCACAGGAGAGACTAGGAGGTTGCTCAAGTGTAAAATCCCAAAAGATCAACTCTAACTGCAAAAGAACCCTTTCAAGGCTAATTGTTACACATTTCCAGGTGCAATGAGCCTAATGATTAGTTAAACCTCAACCATATAACCGATATAATATAAATAGGACACTTTAGCAGTCATGGGGAAAACATGTTGCAAAACTTATCTAGGTAAAGTGCCCAGCATATTATAATAATAATTTTAAATATCATTTTCCTTCATGGCAGTTTAAATAAAATTATTTCTCCTTAATTAGCCTTTCTTAACATGAGTTTGAAGAGCCTCTTAAAAATGTCCAGTGTCATCTAAATGTCAAACACCCAAGTGGCATTTTATAAAAATATTCTTTAGGGGAAAAGAAAACAAAAAAGATATGATGAAAAGACTTCTATCTCTTCATAATAAATGGGGACTGTTCTAGAAACAAAAGCACAGCAGTCATTAGTTGCTAGGTTTTCAAAATACTAAACAGTAAGGGGGAAATATGTCATTGCCATCCTGACCTAAACATAGCATATGGTCAACAACTCTAAGACAGTTTCCTTGGGCAACATCTGCAATGCAGGATGCAAGAATTTCATGGCAGCTTATTAAGAAAATTAAAGAACATGCTTTTTTCTTTAAACTTTACCACATTTTCTAGTTATGGTGAAAATTAAGTTGATGTAGTAGTATTCGAAGGATATAAAAGAACTTTGCGACTACAGTATCTGGTTTAAGTTTATAACTTTGTATTTTGAAAACAATTGGCATCAATGTAGAAAATATTATTCATTCAATTAAATAAAAAATTTGATTTGGGAGCCAACAATATTTCAAATCAACTGTCTTTCTTTAACACGGCATTTCTTATATAACTGTGAAAACAATGATCCCTTATTTTAACTTATTTTAACTGTTCATTCCATCAATCAACATGCATTATAAACTGCTTGGTCTGTGTTAGCCTCTGAAAACTGACAAATTGACTTAATAAGTAGAAGGTATAATCAGGCAATCCAGTTACCTAAAATTATCAAGTAGAAATTGCCTATACACATTATTGTGAAATAGGTTCAAGAAGTTTACCAATGGGGGGAAAAAAAGAAGTTTACCAATGGGGCTATCCAACGTAAATAAAATATTAAACATACTCTCCTTTTTTTCTAAGTAGCAAAGAGGACCAAGTCTGTTAGTTGTTGGGTTTTTTATTTTGTTTTCTCAAAAAAATGTAGTTATGTCCTGGAATATTTGCATTAAGGAATCTGATATTTGATCATAAGCATGATTTTAAAGATTAAACCACTTGTTTTCCTTATTCAAAATCCACAAATGAAAGCTGTCTTCTATTATTTTATAAGCAAAGAGAGTTATGCATGCACAAGGTAGGTTACCTGATTTGGTCGACCTCCTATAATATTGAATCCCAACGTGTCATTTTCTCTTTCTAACACAATGGTGAGTGGCTTATGTTCTCCATCCTAGAAGAAAAGGGATAAAATAACTAGGTAAGGAAAGGAAAAAAAAAAAAAAAAGAAAAAAGGAAAGAAAAGGAAAAGAAAAAGAAAGAAATGCAACCACAAACCTTTTAAAAAAAAAAAAAACTGTCACTAAATTAACATTTGAAAAGAAGAAAACCTTAAAACTAAGGATGGTTGAATTTGGAAGAAGGTTAATTTCTCCTTAAATTTACTTTGAAAATACATATTTTAAAAAAGTGCTTGTAAGAAAGATTATTTTCAAAAATGTCTAAAGGGTTTTATATTTTCACACATCAATCTATCTTTTATCCTAATACAGCATCTAATTCCGGATTTATTGTAATTTAAAACAGATTTCTGGTAACCCTACAGGTATCCTTTTTTTTTTTTTACAGTAGAGCAAACTAAAGAATCTCAGAATTTTTTTATATAAAAATTTCACTTTGGAAAGTCTTGAGGGATTGAAGTAATAGTGAGCTATTGATAAAATTCTTTCAACAGTAATATTTGGATTGTTACTGTAATGCAGGATCTAAGTTACAGTAATCCTAATTTTCCAATAGTATTTTTATTTGGTTTTGCATAATTCCCACAGAATTTTAAAAAGAGAGGACTTGTGTTAAGTAAAATAGTGTGTATTTCTTCTCCTGGCAGCCAGATAATAGTAAAACAACCAGGAATTATATTTACAACCTGTTTATTAATAAAGACCAATTTAAATAAAAAATGAAATAGTGCCAGACTAGGTAAGGTTTATTCATGGCTATGGGTATTATTAACTGCCCTAGGAAATTACATCTGGCAATTCATGGTAAAATTCCGTAAGTACCATCACCACTGTTAACACCATCACCACCTCTTCCCAGGAGCTTTTCCCAAGCAGTGCACGCAGCAGCCCCTACTGGTAGTGGGAAAACATTTCTGAGCATAGAGAAGCCTTCTGACAGCCTGCAAAACACAGGCAGTTTTTCCTCACTTCTCAGAATCATAGCTTGACTTGTTGCATGGACTTCTCTGTCACACAATTCCAGTTGCTGCTCCTTTCCATCAACCATGGCTTCCCTACAACCTTGAAACATGACCTGGTAATACGGAGCACATTTCTGCGCTTCTCTCTGGGTCTTCCCATTTTGTAAATTTACCTGGCTCTAAAGAGGATAGAGAGAGAATCAGGGATAGCATCCAGTCTTTTAATAAGCATTGTGCCTCCCTTAGCCCCTCACACTTCGGTTGTCTTTTTTTAGGTTCAAGGACAGAAGTTTCTAAACTCAATGCCTGGGTTGGAGGCAGTGCAAAGCAGTCCCAAAGGGGAATCATCCTGTGTTGCTCCTCCCCAGGACGCTGAAGAATGAAAACAGCTCCTTGAATGGAGTGCAAGTTCTGCTAAATCCCTGCTCACCATGGCAGCGACCAACAATGTCAAACACTGTGCAGAAGTCCTCCAGAAGAGAAGTAACAGCTTTATAAACAAGCCTCTTCACACGGGGTGCTGCAAAGAGCTTGTTTATTCAGTCTGAAAGCGGGCAGTCCACCAGCACAGTTCGGGGCCAGAAGCTTCTACAAAGAAGGGAAACAGCCGCTGCCCAGGGGCTCACAGGGCGAGTCTGACCGCAGATGGATGTCGCTGCTCTCAGATTTGGTTCCCCAAGCCACCCCCCCCCAAAACACACACACACACACACACACTCCACTTATGATGAAATCCCAAGGCAGAGAAGGATTCTTTAGGGAAGGTCAGGGTAATGAAAACTCTGCAGGTCTAAGAAATCCCATCTGTTAATCTCTCAACGCAAGGTTTTCCTGGTTTCTCACATCCCTGATAGTCCCCGCACTGAGTACAAGGTGGCCGATATGGGTAGTTTGGCAGGAAAACTAAGTCATTCAGAGGAAAAGGTGTGTGACTGACAAGGTGCAGGGATGCTGGGGCAGCAGCAGAAGGGAGGCAAGGTCGGGGAAGTCCTCACTTCCTGGCTTTCCTTTTCTGATTGGCTTTAGGCACAGGCCAAAGGTACAAAACAAACAAACAAAAACAATGGCAGAGAGGGTAGCGCAGGAGAGTGAAAGATGGGGAACAAGGGTCGGGGTTGGAAAGTGAGTTTTCCTAATTCTTCTTTCTCCATCGAAAAGTTGGAATTGGATTTGTTTAATTCGTTCCAATCTTAATATAAGTGGAAAGGGGAAAATCCTTCTCAAAGGCAATACTAATCCATCCGAAAGGTACTAATAGTGTACGTCCTATGGTCAGGGCGGGTGGATGCCTCCCACCTCACGGTAAGGAAGGTGGTCACCTCTAAAGGAATCCCGAAGTACCAGAAAGAAGCGGTCCTCTTTCCACCCCAATCGTTCCCCAGGTGCCCGGTCCCTCTGCGCTTACCGGGCCGCGGCCGCCGCCCAGGTCTCTGGCGAAGTTGCGGACGTGAGCCATGTACTGGGCGAACTTCTCTCGGTACCGGCGGGCCGTGAGCTGCACCTCGCCCTGCAGCGCCCAGAGCTGCGCCAGCAGCGCCTTCTCGCGCCGACTCCAGGCGAGGACTAGCGGCCCGGGACCCCGCCCGCCCCCGCCGCGGACGCCCGGCGGGCCCCCGCGCGCGCCCCCGCCCCGGCCGGGCCCCGCCGCCGTTCCGCAGCCCCCCCGCGCGGGCACGTCCACGCCGCCGCGGCCGCCGGGCCCCGAAACGCAGTCCCGCCGGCGGCGGGCAGGGCCGAAGGCGCAGCGCTCGACGTGCGCCGCCGGCTCGTGGAGCCGGACCGAGCGGCCGCAGCCGCGGGGGCGGTAGTCGCACTGGATGCGCAGCTTCTGGATGAGGCTGCGCAGAGGCAGCACCCGGTACAGCTTGCCCGGCGCCAGGGGCTGGCACTGCAGCGGGCACCGGCGCTGGCGCGCCGCCCAGGGCAGCAGGCAGCTGGCGCAGAAGACGTGCCCGCACGGCGTGCACAGGGGCTCCTCCAGCACCTGGCCGCACAGCTTGCACTTGAAATCCGGGTCCACCGCTTCGGCGAAGCGCTCCAGGGCAAAGCCCATAGTCGAGAGAGGGAGAAGGGGGAGCGAATCCGAGTCCACTTTCTCCAAGTCTCCCCCGGGCTACCCCTGGGACGGCTTTCCTGCGGCAGTGGCCCTGGCTGTCGGAGGGGAGGAGAAAGGTGGAGGGTTGCGATCCCAGAGTTTGTTTGGCTTGAAGTTTTCAGGCTCTGGCTGGGTCCCCTGACTCCTCCGTGTTGACGCTAATAGACGCCACCTCAAGTGACCCCCCCCCAACACTCACCCCCACCCACGTCTCATTCGCGGCTCTGCAATTTATATTCTTTCAGATTTTGTCCGCGGAGAGCCGAGGCCAGCTTGCAATGGCCCAGTCTTCAGGCAGAGCTGATAACGGGCACAGCGCAGATGTTGAAAAACAACTTTTAATTCCACCAGGATGTAAACTCACGGAGAGCAAGATTTTTATCCGTCGGTTTTCCGCTGAATTCTCATCGCCCCGCATCCGGGGGATCTTCAATAAATGTGTTTGAAATACACGCACTTCTTTTCTCTCAAACCAGCTAACTACAAAATCACCAGCTAAGTGGCTGCGACCTTAGGAAATCACTATGAGGTATCTACAGAGCCAGGCTTCTCAAATCACAATCCAGAAATCAGGTGAGTGTAGCGAGGCGGGATGGAGACTGACAGGGAAGATGGGGAAAAGACCAGGTGCTCGCCTTAGGACACCTCCCTCTTAGAACTTGAACCGCCATTCCAGGCCTCCTACCGTGTGAGGACGCCAGGATTCTGTTACTCGGCAGTCTGACTCCAGGTTCAATCACCACGCCATCCATCTTCTAATTGCACAGGTATTTTACCACTGGGAATGGGCATGTGATCATTTGGGCACCTGGAAAGGAGAATTAAAGGAAAAGATTATAAAGGAAAGCAGCAAAATAATATCTTATTTACAGTGAATATACAGTTTAGATCAAAGCACCCCTTCTTCCATTTGACTCTTTAAAGTATGTAGCATGCCAGGCCCTCCAGAAAACATGCAATAAGGGGTTCCCTCCAGGCCCTCCTTCCCCAGCTTCCTTCACCATCTTCAGAAATTTAGGAATGCAAAGCAACCCTATCACCTGGATACACACCACTTACTGCCATTATTCTGAAGCTACTTCCACATGCTTAGGACGGGCTTCCTAAATTAATCATTGATGATTCCTCACTGCCAGCTGAGCGTTGTTTTCAGAAAGCTGTGTACTTTTTTAAAGCACCAAAGGTATCAGTTAAAAAGCATGAAAAAGGCTCCAGATTTTGTCCTTTTTTTTTTTTTTAAAAAGTTTTATTTATGTATTCATGAGAGTCAGAGAGAGAGAGAGGCAAAGGGAGAAGCAGGCTCCCCACCTAGCAGGGAGCCTGATGGGGGACTCGATGCGGGACTCGATGCGGACTCGATGCGGGACTCGATGCCAGGACCCTGGGATCATGACCTGAGCCGAAGACAGATGCTTAACCATCTGAGCCACCCAGGCGCCCCAGATTTTGTCCTTTAAATCCTTGGTGCTAATTGAAGAATTAACAAAAGCTAATAATAGAGGTTACTAAAAACCTTCTGAGACTTCTTTCTAGTTGAAAGATGAGTTTTTATTAGAGCAGTTCAATAATGAGTGAGGATCCTGGAGTGCCTTTCCAGATATTTGATATGCTTTTAAATTTGTTTAAAAATAAGATGCCGTGTTTCATGCTTTATACATGCAGCTATGTAATAAAGTAACATTTGCCACAATGCTGCAAATTTCCTCCTACCCTTTGGCCTATCTTTTGCCAGGTAAATAAACAAATGATAAATTCCTGAATAATTAAGGAGTCATTTAACATTAACAGCGTGAACATATTCTTATGAATTTCATAGACCAGGTAAAGCACAATGTTATAGAATTTATTCAAATAATTCCAGGCAGGAGGGATCTATTCCATCTTTTTTTAGTTATTGGAAAAGCTATGACTTATAGTTATGACTTTATAGCTAGGGCTTGACATTTATTGTTTCACAATAAACATAATGGCAGTGAGAACCTTTAAAAAGAGAGTAAAGAGATGGAATCTAAAAAATATTCTATTGAGGTATGAGGAAAATGAGGCTTGCAGTTACTTGAAAAGAAAAAAATAAAACAATAATCATACGATGTCCTTGGTACACCCATGCAACTCTTGTCACAAAAGTAAGGAACATGAGCAGATCATGGTATGGATAATTCCAGAATGTATAACATTTTGTTTGTTAAAGAGAAGACGGATGCCAAAAACCTTGTCCACAGAGAATAACAAGTTTAAAAAATGAGAGCATGTGAAGTGAGGCCAAGTAATGAAGTAGCCCAAAAGGGAGCTTAGGAAAATCTTTTACATGAGAAAATGCAAGCTTCAGCACTTCCAAAATAGTGAAGTACCAGGAGAAAAATATTACAGAAATCCAACACTAAGGGAATGGACATGCCCAGGTGAACCTCTTAGACTCTTTCCATCTGAAAATGTTGTGCATGATAAATCTGTGACAGCACTTGAGCCAAACCGTGTGATTTCACTTCCCAGAATATAAAAGGTTATTCTATATATTAGGAAAATTGTGATATCTTGGAAAAGTTTGGGTGAGCGAGGAACATGGAGCCTAATTAGATTGAACTAATTAGCTTAGGTAAGCAAAGAAAGCACTTGGAATAAGTTTAAAATATGCCCAAATATTTCAGCAAAGCAGATCTAGTAACATGTAAATGTCTTGGGCAAATGAGACAAATTAGCACCTTGCGTCATGAGCTTGGACATATCCTTATGTTTTCACTGATGATAATTTTCTTTTAATCTCTGGCTAGTGAAAGTTGCATGCTGACTAGCAACATGAGGAAAAGCTGAAAGGCAGGCGAGTGTCTTCCTTCTTATTGGGCAAGGTCAACTTCTAGCAGTCCTGCAGTTCGGGGCCAGCCCCAGGCTTGTCACCTTTGATTCAGACTGGACCTGAGAGTATGCTTTGCCAACTGAGAGACAAGGGAAAAACAATACATAGCCTTAGCTCATCTCCAGGTCAAGGACCATGGCATAACAAAATATCTGTAAGTAGTATTTGGTGGGGTATTTTCAGTGTAGAAACTAATTTTTGCTTCAATCCACTGTCATATATTCATGAAAACAGATAAAAAACTAACTTGCCATATTCCTTGGGCCAATTCCCGGCAATAATGAAACTAGAGTATGCCCGCGGGTGTTTCCAGTGAGCGGAGGCAGCGTTCCAACGTAGCTCTGAGTCATCCCGACTTCCAAGATGAATAGGGAATCTGAGAGCTACTGATTGTTAAGTCAAATGCTAACAGATCTGATATTGAAATGCTATATTCCAAGACTCAGAAATGATGATTAGAGAGGGGAAAAAGGAGAAAGAGATCATTTTTTCCCCACCCCATGCACAGATAATACTTCACAGCAACTCATGTGTAATTTTTTTCATGTTGTCTCATGCATTTGATTAGGAATCATAAAATCAGGAAGAAATTTAGGGAAATTTTGAAGAAATTCAAAGAAATTTTTGAATATATAATTTTTATTTCATACATGTTCATATAGCTTAAGTTGGTGCTTTTAACATGACAATAATTTTTAAATCTTCTCTTATAAAAACTTGAAATCTCATCATTTATATATTCTTTTCCCTGAATCCCTGGTCATTTGTCATGAATTAGTATTATAATCTATAATTATATGTATTTTTTCAAGGTGGCCTAAATTTAAGATATAGTGAAATAAGATTCCTCTGGTAGAAGAGGCAAAAATATCCAGCTAGTTCAGGTCAAAATAGTGACTGTGTAATACATTTCTGTGTGTGATTGAAGTTAACATTCATTTTTGTTATCATGATACATTTTTGTGTCATAATCCAAGATCAGAACTGAAACTGGTGGCATAAATAAATGTGTTCATAAAGCATGAGATAATAACAGGGTCAACCTGAGAATATTTAAAAATTCTGAACGTGATAAAAACAGTAAGAGATGCTGAGTTAACCCTTGAACAACACAGGAGTTAGGGGTGCCAACCTCCGCACAGTTGAAAATCCACATAAAACTTTTGACTCTCAAAAACATAACCACTGATCACCTACTGTTGACAGGAAGCCTTATCAATATCATAAACAGTTGATTAACACAGATTTCATATGTGACATCCTTATAATAAGTAAGATAGAGAAAATGTTATTAAGAAAATCATAAGGAAGGGAAAATACATTTATAGTCCTGTAAAAAACCCACATCTAAGTGGACCATGCAGTTCAAACCCATGTTATTCAAGGGTCAACCGTATTTGAAAGCTTATTGAAACAAGACAGCTATTTTTACAAGATAAACTGATAACATGCCAGAGAAAGACACCTTTGGTTATGGGTTTAGACTCTTTGGAAAATACGCAGTTAAACCCAGAGAACATAGAGCAATATCAATCCTTAATCATCCCTGTTTGTTGACATGTAAGCCATTAGGAGTTATTTGCTATTATTTTGCTTTTCAATGATTTTTGGCAAAATGAAGAGTTAGAAGAGGCAGCATGACAGTAGCAAATGACATTTTTAAGAGGAATAAAATGATGTGAACAAAACTATTATGTACAAGAATACAGTAAGTGATTTATAGTAATTATACAGTCTCTGTGGGAATGAATTATCAGACAAAGCACAAGGAAGACTCTGAAGAAAACCAAGTTAAAGTGAGATATTAAATTGAAAATTGTGGCAACTCTCAAATCAACTACAGACTGATTTTCTAAAGTCCATGAGACATTACTTAGGGTAACATTACTATCCTATTTAAGAGAGGCCTGTTGTGAGAGATGCTCTGTACAGGAAAGCATATTAAATCCTGCATTTAATTAAGCTTGATTTTGTGTTCTATCCTTGTGGATCACAGTCACTGACAAAGAGGGAAGGTATCAGGAACAGCTATAATAGCTAATATGTAATAGCTCTTTCCTATGTGACAGACACACCAGTATGCTTTTTACATGTACGATCTCATTCAATTCTCCAATGATCATTTTGGGTAGATAGTATTATTATCCCCACAGTTTGTCCAAGTTTACACAAATAGAAAGTGGCAGAACCTGGGATTAAACCAAAACCTGCCTCATTAAAGAACCCTCACTTTTAAACGCTACTCTGTAAAGACTTCCCCCGTACATCTACTATGGAATTGTTTTAGGATAAAATGCACTATCGAAACTAATATGTGAATGCTATAATTGTGTCTATTTGAATTCAAGTGTTTAAAGGCTACCACTTTTTCCTTTCTCTAAGGAGGAAAATTCTAGAACCATATTTATTAGAAGTCTTTGAGTAATTGGTATGAATGAGAATATTGACCTTATTCTTTGTAATGCCAGTGGGGTTGTATTTTTAGATCATTTTGTCCTACATAGCTGATCTCAAATAGCTGAGAGGTTTCTTTTCTTTTCTTTTTTCCAAATAGCTGAGGTTTTCTGTATAATAGACCAATTGCCTCAATTCCTTGAGTCCTGGCTTAATAAAAATATATATTGGTTGAAACCTTAGTTTGTGTTTAGGTCTTCAATGAAGATTTTACGTAATTTTAATATCTTCTAGATATTTCCCCAAACTTTCAGATTTCAACAAAGTTGTGAATATGGTAAGTTCATTAAATCAATTTGTTGCTTAGTGAAAGCTCCCAAATTATTGGTCAAAATATCTATGTTTTGAATGTCTTAATAACCATTCATAATTATATTACAACATGATCATATACTACAGCATGATATGTGAAGCAAGTTTAAATTCTAAGCTCCCAAATTCAGGGTATCCTATTCTTTATTAGGGTAAAGTAAATCCCAACATTGCCACCAAATGGCTGCTTAGTCTTAACAAGTTTAGTTAACTTTTCCCTCACTTAGTTTCTTATCATCTGTGAAATGAGAATAATGATTACTCCTCCCTCACTGGATTGTTGTGAGACTGTGTAATAAACGTGACATAGAACCTTGAAGCATGGTTAATATTATATAAGTGTTTGCCCTCGTTATTGCACTCCGGAAATATTTTAACAATTATACACAGAGAGCAGTGTGTGAATATACATGTCCGACCACACTGAATGTCCTCCCTCCAAAGAAAAAAAGAAAAAAAAAATCTCATCATGTTATTTTAATCTGCATTTCTTTGTTTACCAGTGGAGTTGAATGTTTTTAATGATTATTGTCCACGGGTATTCCTTCATGGGATTTACCCTTCACATTTTTATCATAATATTTGAGGGTTGTTTTTTTTTTTTTTTTTGTAATTGATATATGAGCCTTTATCTACTGAGGATACTAATTTTAATCTGCCTGTATAACATTGTTAAGTTTTGTTTATGATCATCTATCTTTAGAAGTTGAGGAAAGAAGAGCATATGTTATTCTTTGCAAGAGGATTTTAAAACACAAATTATCAATTATCACTCTTATTTTGAGAAGAGAAGAAATGAGTCTTTGTTTTGTACATATCCCACCACATCCATTAAATAAATCTGTATTTCTTGTTAGGTGCCTAGAGAGAAGAGTGTACCATTGAGTGCGAGTTTGAACATGAGCTAGGGAAACCACTTTCTTCCTTCTGGAGTTTTCCATCTGGTTTATTGAAACCCCCAAGAACAATCTTTCATTTATGTTGCAAATCTTGTTCACCAGTTTTGTGATATCATTTACCTTTATTTGATATATGCTGTGCTAAAATTGTACTTTTTATGAAGAACAATTTTTTATACAACTTTGTATTCACAATGCAGTATTCAGCAAAAGTTTATTTAATGTTAAATAAATATGATAGTTTAAATTATGTGCAATTTTGGTTCATAGTTAAGGTTATGATTAAAGTATTCATTTGCAGAGTCATTCCACAGCTGCACACCAAGTTTCTGATTGTAATAGAGAGGTTGATTAATTCCACTCATGTGCTTCTTGTCCACCTCCTAGCTCCATGTTGCCTAATCCATAATCACCATTTAAGTTACAAGCCTGTTGGATTAACTGTTTTCCCTCAATCCTTTCTGACTCAGTTTCTTTCTTTTTAAAATTTTTTTTTATCACAGTTGCTTATCTTTTTAACCCATTTTCAGCTGTTTTCACAATGCCCTCCTGTGTAATCCCTCTTCTATTTCCAAGAATCTTTATCAACAATTCAAACTTTCCTAGGAAAACTTCTTAACATCTGTCATTCCAACTTAACTTGATTTCCTGTGGCAACTGAATTCTCCCTCAATAAACTCAGGAAAAACGAAGTAGTTCATTCCCCTAATCACTAAAATCTCAGAGCTAGGAAAAGGGATGATATTTATGCATGATCTGTTTATAGACACATGAATACAAATTTCAGAAATCCACCCTACCAAAAATTCAACTCGTGCTGGTCTAAATAAAAGGTTGGGGTCTAGAGCTGGGTTAGGCTGGGGTTCATCCAGTGGCTTCAGGATGCCCTCAGTGACTCGGGTTGTGTCCTATTATGACCCTGGCTGACTTCTAAGGCTGGTTCCCCTCATGGCTGAAGGATGGGTGCCACTAATTTTCAGTGTTCTGTTGAGGACTCACGGAGGTAGTTTTTCCCAGAAAAGCAAGCAAAGAGCTTCCCCAGAATCCATCTCCCAGCCCTACCCCCATCACCCCCAAAATCTTGAGTCTCATTGTCCATAATTGCACATTAGAGCATTCCAAAACCAGTCACCAGCAAAGGTCATGTCATTATGTTGATTGACTCAGACTGACCAGGACCCACACATGAAGCTAGGATGTACTCAGCTTCTCCTGGGTGAGCAGGGTTCTAACAGAAACAAATGTCTGAACAAAAGCAGTCCTCTTTAGAAAAAAATCAGGTTGTAATTAATTCACTGCTTACTATGTTCCAGAAGCTGTGCTAAGCTTTAAATGTATTTTAGTCATTTACAAGTCAAAACAACTCTAGGAGGTAGGTATTATTATTGTCATCATCTTTGTTTTACAGACAAGGAAACTGAGACCTAGAGAGTTTGAGTGACTTGCTCAAGATTTTGGAGTTCTTAAGAGGCAACACTGGGATTCATACTTGGACATTTAGCTTTAGAGACTCTGTTCTTAACCACTAAGCCGAACTATCTTTATGCTATCCACTACACCATCTTTTTTTGGAAATCCCTGGTGAAGACTAAGTCTTTGTAGTTAATGTAGTCCCTGAACTGAATCCTAGCTCCTTTATATACCAGCTATGCAATATTGTGGGAAATGATTTCACCTTTCCGAATATTAATTTTTGTACCTGTAAAATGAGCAAAATAATGACTCCTACACAGTGATTGTTGAAGAATAATAAAATAGTGCTTATTTCTCTGACACATAGGAGGTATTTAATAAATGGCAGCTCTTGTTTTCTCTGGGGAAACAATTTATCTTAGGGCTTTGTAAATGTAAACTGTAACACAATCATAAAATTTTGAGTTATTCTATAAATCATACAATATGTAATCCCTGTTAAAATGCTATGAAATAAAATTCATTTAAATGTTTTTCCTAAAATCTGGCCCACATCAATAAATATGGATAAAACTAAATACTGCATGCACTATTCTCAAAACTGCTGTTTTTCAGTTAAATAGTCTAAAAGAACATTGTATATTAAAGTGCCTTAAACATTAGCTTTCTTTTTGACTTTTCTCACTGTTATAAAATTTAACCTGCTCCTAAATGTTGGCACAAAACCAGATTTTCAAATTAATGTGAGTCTTGCCAAAATACTAAGAAATACAAGCCTACAAATCTGGAGAACAATCTGACAGCGCTTATGCCCCAGCAAACCTTCTCCTGGGTGCCTCTTCCACAGGCTGATCCAGGAGGTTTGGTGCAACTTTGTCTGGGGACCAGGGAGTTATGGGAAACCTAGGTGTTCATCTCCAGGAGAGAGGGGAAAAGTGTGGTAGGAATCGCCTATGGGCTCTGCAGTAGGCAAAAGCAATGATCTACATATACCCATAGCATACAGCTGGGCCCAAAGCCACACATTGAGGTAAAAAATAACCATAAGCATAACTGTAGCAGAATACCATTTTTAAAAATAAAAACCAGATACATTCATAAAATAACATATATTTTTCAAGGATATATATCCATACTTAAATCTATATATATATTTCCAAAAACACATATTAAGTGCATTAGAGCAGGTGACTATGGAAGGAAAGAAATGGCAGTGGGGAGTGAAATAAAAACAACAAAAACACGGAGGAGGAAGAGAAAAGAAAACAAAGGGAATTGCACAGACTGATGATGATGTATCATGAACCAAGGATTATGAATAATTCAATTCCCTGTTTCTTATGAAAACAAGAGGAGAAGAAAAGAAAAAACAGAATGGGAGACAAGAAATGAAGGGCAGGAGAATGGAGGGGAGGGGAGGGAAAAGGAAAGAAAAAAACCACAGGGAGGCCTCACTACATTCATATCCATTTAACAACTTCTCTTTTAATCTCTTTGTAGTAGTTCTAATTCAATTTGCATGCCTGCATACCACCAAAGCATATTTCCCCAAAAATGACTGCATTAATTATACCTACTTACAGTAGATTCATATAATGACTACAGAGACATTTAGGTATGAAATTGATTAATTTAATCCATACTTAAATTAAAACCAGAAAAAGCAAATAGGCTCTCTACCTGACTTTGTCTTCTATTAAGTCTGCTGAACATTTGCTATGAGAGGATAATTTCTATAGCTATTTATCAGTTCTATTTTTCATAGCCAGAGAGAGCTCCTAAAAATTATACAAATTATTTCTCTTTGTTAATTTTTCTACTATGGGTAGTATAGCTAAATAAAAGGCATACATAAAACATTAAGAGAAGCTGAGAGAGAAAGACAGAACACAGACATACAGAACATTCCTCTGGGCTGTGGAGATTCCCTAAGCCTCCAAGATACAGTATAGAACCTGGAGGATTTTGGGGGGGCGGGGCGTGGAGATTGAAAGGAGAGAGAATTAATTAGATAGAGGATTGGGTTCCACACAAATACTACAAGAGTTAACCCTGACCCAAGACTTCCTATATTATCTAACCCTAGTATCCAGCACAGATATTGGGAAAGAAGTAGAGTATAGGCATACGTCATTTTATTGTGCTTCACAGATAGTGTGTTTTCTACTGATTGAAAGTCTGTGGCAACCCTGTGTCGAATAAGTCTATTGGTGCCATTTTTCCAATAGCATTTGCTCACTTCATATCTCTGCATCACATTTTGATAATTCTCCCATATTTCAAACTTTTTCATTATTACAATATTTGTTATCGTGATCTGTGATCAGTGATTATGACTTGCTGAAAGCTCAGATGATGGTTAGCATTTTTTTTCAATAACACATTTTTAATTAAGGTATGTACATTATTTTTTAGACATAATGCTATTGCCCACTTAATAGACTACAGTATATTGTAGACATAACTTTTATATGCGCTGGGAAATAAAAAAAATTATTTGACTTCCTTTATTGTGATATTCACTTTATTGCAGTGGTCTGGAACCAAACTCGCAATATCTCCAAGGTATGTGTGTATTCAATAAATGATGTGAGGAAAATTACTTGCATATTTAGAGCAGAATCCATTTCAGTTTTAACCAATCTCCATTTGCTTGGATAAGACCCACATGTATTAAATAATTAAATATTGAAATTTCTGGAAATCATTCTGAAGAAACTAGAGAAAAATCTCAGTAGGTTTGGCTACATTACTTTTAAAACTTCTGGATATTAACAATAAAATAAAGCAAGAATAAGTAATAAGTATGCAGGTTATATCTTTAAGAAAATTATTAAATTCCTAACAAAGAAATGAGCAAAAAGCACTTACAGGAAAGACATACAAATAACTAAGAAATAAAAGGTTGATTTCATTAAGTCAAAGACATGCTAAATAGAGGAGCAACAAGGGAACAATATTTACCTAATGAATTAACAAAAGTTAATTTGTGATTGAGAGAGGATAGATGTCTAGATACCTGTGTGTGTGTGCAAAGGTCTGTCTGTCACATGTCTGTGTGTTCATTAGTGGATTTCACATTCTCTGTTGTGGGAAAATATTACCCTCTTTGAGGATATAAGAATCACTTTGATAAATTTAATTTTTTTTTTAAGATTTTATTTATTTATTTGACAGAGAGAAACACACCGAGAGAGGGAACACAAGCAGGGGGAGTGGGAGAGGGAGAAGCAGGCCTCCTGCTGAGCAGGGAGCCTGATGCGGGGCTTGATCCCAGGACCCTGGGATCATGACCTGAGCCGAAGGCAGATGCTTAACGACTGAGCCACCCAGGCACCCCTTGATAAGTTTAATCTTTATCCAAAATTTTGTGTAGGCTACACAATAAAAAATAATCTAATCAACCTACACATATATGGTCACATGATTTATCACAAAGTTTACACTACAGTATAATGTGAAAGTGTGGTCAAGCAAATATGGAGAAGCAAATACCCTGGGCAAGAGTAATGGAAGTTTCAAATGCTGGGGACTGGCCATTTGAGATTCAGTATTGCTCGGGGATTGAGAACACAGACTGTAGAGTCAGACCACCTATATTAGTGTCCTAGGACTGTCCCAAGAAACTACCATAAACTGGGTGATTTACAACAGAAACTTATTTTCTCACAGTTCTGGAGACCAGAAGTCTGAGCTCAAAGTGTCAGCAGGACCATCTCCCTCTGAAGTCTCTAGGGAAGGTTTCTTCCTTGCCTCTCCCACCATCTGGTGACTTCAGGCAATCCTGGGCTGTGGCTGTTTCATGCCACCCTCTGCCTCCATGGTCACATTGCCTCCTCCTCTTCCTTGTCTCTTCTCTGTGTGTCTCTTACAAGGACACTTGTCATTGGACTTAGGGCCCACCTGGGTAATCCAGATAGTCTCATCTCAAGAGGTGCGTGTGTATGTGTGAGTGTGTGTGTGTGTGGTGTTATGAAAATCATTTATCTGAAATACATGAGCAAAGTAAAGTGGAACATTTAAAAATGATCAGAGCTATGAAATTATTTCAAGTATTTAGCTCTATAGAGTAAATAACTTTGGACCTAATTTCTAGGGAATTTTTTATCTTTTAATAATAAGATATTAAACAAATTAAGAAATCATAGTATAGAAATAATTATGGTTTTCAAAGCCTTCATCAATATCATATGTATATGGGTAACATTATTGTTATTTTTATTGTTTTTTTTCAATGTTATGTTGTCTATCAGAATTGCTTTTTTTTAATGTTTTTTTATGTTTCAAGTTTTTTTTTAAAGATTTTATTTATTTATTTATTTATTTGAGAGAGAGAGAGAGAGAGAAACAGCATGAGAGGGGATAGGGTCAGAGGGAGAAGCAGGCTCCCCGCCGAGCCGGGGGCCCGATGCGGGACTGGATCCCAGGACTCCGGGATCATGACCTGAGCCGAAGGCAGTCGCTTAACCAACTGAGCCACCCAGGCGCCCATGTTTCAAGTTTTTATTTAAATTCTAGTTAGTTAACATACAGTGTAATATTAGTTTCAAGAGTAGAATCTAGCAACTCATCACTTACATACAACAACCAGTGCTCATCACAAGTGCCCTCCTTAATGCCATCACTGATTTAGCCCATCCCCTCACCCACCTCCCTTCATCTCAAGATCCTTAGTTTAAGTACCTCTGCAAAGTCCCCCCACTTTTTTTTTCCCAAATAAGGTCATATTCATAGGTTCTGGGTGTTAGGATGTGGATATATATTTTTTGCAAGTCACCATTCAACCACTATACCACCTCTTTTGTTTTTTGTTTTTTTTAAGATTTTATTTATTTATTAGAGAGAGTGTGTGTGAGAGAGAGAGATCATGAGCAGGGGACAGGGGTAGAGGGAGAAGAAGACTCCCCACTGAGCAGGGAGCCCAATGTGGGACTCGATCCTGGGACCCTGGGATCATGACCTGAGTCAAAGGCAGAAGCTTAACTGACTGAGCCACCAGTTACTACCTCTTTTTAATCATGGTTCGGCCATCTCCTAAGTGTGTCCTTGAGTATGTCACTTCACTTCCATGTGCCTTATTTTGTTCGTATGTTAACACAGAGGTTTGTAGGAGGGATATTAGATGAGTTAGTATATACATAAAATATCTGGCTAATTGTTCTTTTCATGTAAATATTAGTTATTACTGAGTTGTGACAAGAGATTTGAACTCTATTTACAATGGGAAAAATGACATATAAGGGCAAGGTATTACTAAAATACACTTTTCCTCTCTTTTGCAATGGTTTACCTGGACCTCCTATTTCTGATGACACCCAAACTCTGGGCTTGACCACAGTAAAACATTCTCAAAGAGGTATGTATGGTCATATATCAGCAAAGTGGGAAGTTTTTGTTTTGTCATTTAAAAAGCACTATTATAAAGGCCTTCTTCTCAAAAAGAGTTCCTTATCAAACAGGTAATCTAAAGATCATTATACATTTGTCTTTTTTATTTTATCAGAGCAGCAACAACAGAACACTCTAGTAAACATCCCAAGGAAACAAAAAGAAGAGCGGAAAGGCATATTTGTAAAGAAGCATAATATTTACAAACATTGAGTAATTTTGTCCCAATCTAACTCTGACTTCTGTCATTTAAGCGCTGCCATGTGGTTTATCATCTAGGGAAACATTTATCATCCAAGGAGAAAACTGAATATTTTCAAACTCCCTTGGAAATAAATGCTCAGGACTTGAAATAGCATCCTCACCTCCCTAATTTTCCTCTGCTTCTCTGCAGTACAAAATGGATTTAGAAGTTGTCAGGTGCTCCAAGTGGGAGCTCACAGAAAATTAGATTTGTAGAGAGATAATGGTGGTTGCCACTGAGGAGGAGTAGGTGACCCTGAGACAGAAACTGTAGGGCAGACATGGCGTGAGGTGGACCAAGAAGGAACCATTCTGACTATTTGTAACACTAAAAAGAGTGGAGCCAGGGGGAGGAACATCAAGCCCAAGGATGACCAGTCGGTTGGATTTGCCTGGGACTGAGCACTTTCAGTTTCAAAACTGGGACAACCCTGAAAAAACCAGAATGAGTTGGTCACCCTACAAGGCCTTAACTGTGCTAAAATTAGGTCACAAGTGTCATAGACTCAGATTTCAGTGGCAGGTACCAGCACCATACTCAGTGGGTCCCTATGAATCTGAGGCCTATACCCTGCTCTGTTTTTACTTGATCTTATAAACTCGATCTCATACAGAGATGCCATCTTGGTTAGAAGGAGGAGTGAAGGGAACAGGTCCTGGGTGGGGATGGGTTGATGAAGATACTCTTAAACACTAAGCATTTACCTAAAAGATATTTTAACAACCCCCCCCCCGGCCCCACCCCACCAAGAGACAGTCTAAACCAAAGGAAGGCACTTTTCTTTTTTATTTATTTATTTATTTATTTATTTATTTTTAAAGATTTTATTTATTTATTTGACAGAGACAGAGACAGCGAGAGCAGGAACACAAGCAGGGGGAGAGGGAGAAGCAGACTCCCCGCCGAGCAGGGAGCCCAATGCGGGACTCGATCCCAGGACCCTGGGACCATGACCTGAGCCGAAGGCAGTCGCTTAACCAACTGAGCCACCCAGGCACCCAGGAAGGCACTTTTCATTGACAAGCTTATGTCCTTCCTCCTTTCAGCGTGGTGTGATTCAGTCTCAGGAGCAAGAAGTCTATTGTAGAACATGGGGGAGCTATAATCTTACCCACCTCTAAGATAGAGTGTATACAGCTTTAACAGTGTCACACCAGTGTGGTGGGTTTATCGGGTGACAATTTAACTAGGCTGGATTACTGTTTTGAGAATTCCTTTCCCTGCCTGGGTTTGGACTAGGATGGGCCATGAGTGTAACCTGTGTAAACATCAGGAGAAAGCCATATTTCCGCTGGGAAGTCTCCTGTAGGCTCCCATTCTGGTGCAGCTCCCACACGGTGTCCTGGATCTGCTGGCTCGGCTTGTCCACAGCAACAACTCAGGGTCGACAGCTCCGGCAGCTCTCACTGGATCCTCTACTGGGGTCCCCGGTTCTGGGCTAGTTTCAGGTGTCGCTCCATGGCCGCATCTGCTCAACATCTTCAAAGTTGGAGGCTTAGAGACAGTGAGACATGGATACCAGTGCCAGCGAAAGACAGAGGCAGGGCCCAGTGTGGCCTCATGGACTCCAGCTCATCTCCGTAGGCTCCAGTTTGTCCTTGCTCCCCACATTTCACATCCACCTTCCCTTTGCTGCTGGCCTTGCCCACGGCAGGCACACCTCAGATACAGGAGCAGCGCACTTAAACCGGCTGCCCCGCCAGCTCCCACAATCCCACAAGGTCTAATCCCTGTAATAAATGTGTTATGTCCCTCAGAGTGGATCAGTTTTTGTGATGGAATCCATAGGATTCCCAGTATGTGATAACAACCCTTTTCTTAATTTTTCAGTTGAAGGCACTATACCTAAAAGAGGATAATTGACCTTAAATCATAGGGGATTTAAACCCAGGTTTCTCAAGCCCCATAGCGCTCATTCTTTCCAAGTTGGCTTTTATCAATCATTTTCATCCCTGGGCAATCACTTTATCATGTTAGTCATTGCGTATCACATCCCTGGCAGAATAAAGCAGGGAACTTAGAAGAGCGGAGAGTGAGTGCCTCTAGGGAGGGCAGGTCATCTGGAAAGTCATGGAGAGGGAGTTCTGGTTGCCTGAGCTTGAAGGCCCTAGTACTAATGCTTACTATGATAATGGGTTATGACACCCTGTGTCAGGCTTTTCCTAAGTGCTTTACACTTATTAAATCATTTAATCTTTATGGCAATTGTAACAGGTAAGTTTTATTATTAATCCCGTCTTACAGATGGACAAGATCACTCAGAGCAGGATTCATACTCAGCAAGCTGGCCTAACCAAATTGGATTTTCTGAACGAAATGGATCAGAGGCCAAAAGGAGGGGCTGAGGTTGCTTTTGGAGAGTTTTAGGGTTCACTGAAGAGTAACTCTATCTACTTCACAATTTTGTTAACAACCCATCCCAGAAAAATACAAGATTCTTTTTTTTTTTAAAGAGAGAGAGCCTAAGTGGAGGTAGGGCAGAGGGAGAGGGAGAGAGAGAATCTTAAGCAGGCTCCACGCCCAGTGTGGAGCCCAATGTGGGGCTCGATCTCATGACCCTGAGATCATGACCTGAGATGAAATCAGGAGTTGAACACTTAACCGACTAAGCCACACAGGCACCCCAAAGCTTGTCATTTTTAAAAAAAAGATACAGAAAATCAACAACAAAGTAAAACTTAAGGATTTTCCTCAGCTAACTTATCAATCTCACACTGTTTACAAAACATTACATTGCTAACAAAGACAAAGTTTTGAGCAATTAAATACTGAAACCACCATTATTAGTAAACACTAAAGTACATTTTATTAAAGTGAAATTTCAGGAGAATGGCCAATTTGCTTAAGCTGTGGATTGTCAGAAATTCCCCAAGTGGGGCACCTGGGTGGCTCAGTTGGTTAAGTGTCTGCCTTTGGCTCAGGTCATGATCTCAGGATCCTGGGAGCTCCCATGTCGGGCTCCCTGCTTCTCCATCTCCCTCTGCCCCTCCCCCTACTTGTGCTCTATCTGTCTCTCTAATAAATAAATGAAATCTTAAAAAAAAAAGAAACTCCCTAAGTGTCCACAGAAACTTTTCCACTACAAGATTTTTGTCTAGTGGATTTCTGTTATAAATGATTGATTTTCATACCTTCCAATAAATCTGCTTAATTATAATTAATTTTGCAAAATTATATCTATAAGAATAAAAGAAAGGTCTTTACTGTTCATCTAATATCATTAACAGGAGGGAGAAGTGAAGTGTGAAGTATTAAGAGGAAGCCGGCTATAAACACAAAGAAAGAAATATGAGGGAGGGAAAAAAAAAAAAATACATCAGAGGATTTCCAGAGCGTTTACTTTAATTCTTGGAATTAGGACTTTGAAATGAAGTTTAAATATCATTCCATTAAAATGCAATTGGCTCACCCCAAAGCTAAGCCAAGCATCCTAAAGGATCTGTGAAGAGAATTACAGTAAGTGTTACTGCTTGGCATAGGAACAAGATGTCTTCGTAAAAGTCAAGGGAAATGATCCCTCATGTCTTCTGAAAAGCAAAATAGAAAAGGAAGCTAAAAATCAATAAATATGTCTGAACGACAAACATTAATTTGATTTCATTTTGCTATTATTTTTTGACCCCTACACAGGGGTCACATTAGAAATAAGAAATGAGCAAGTGAAAAAAGCTTAAAAAAACAAAAACATTTAATATCTGACTCAAAATGAATAAATTGCTCTCATTACATTATATTCAGTAGTAGTCTTTTATAGATTGAAGACAATTTTTTTAAATTTATTTAGGACTTCAGTGTTAATAAAAACATATTCACCTCCTTTATGTCTTTTTTTTTTTTTAAGATTTTTATTTATTTATTTGACAGAGAAAGACACAGTGAGAGAGGGAACACAAGCAGGGGGAGTGGGAGAGGGAGAAGCAGGCTTCCCGCAGAGTAGGGAGCCCAACGCGGGGCTCGATCCCAGGACCCTGGGATCATGACCTGAGCCGAAGGCAGACGCTTAACAACTGAGCCACCCAGGCGCCCCTCTCCTTTATGTCTTTGATCTTCTCAGAACTTGAAATGAATAGTCCAAAATCACAGGCTGGAATATGAACCTTGGTCAACTAATTTGAAGATTAATGTGTTTTTTTTCTACATTTTAACTATTTAGCTTTTGTCCTTCTTAGTTTTGAAAAGGTTAGTACCAAGAACTGTTGCCTTTTGCTTCTTAAATTTCTTTTCAAACTTGAGATTAAACACAAAATAGTTATATTTTCAATTACACTTAATAATACCCATAGACCCTATATAAATGTCAACTGAATGATTAAAATCCTTCTTTACCACACCATAATATTTTTAAAAACCTCTTCCTCAAGCATGTTTGAACAGAAACATCCAGGTCCCTCTCTAAAATCAGTGCTATGTAAAAAAAAATGTCAACTCAATAGGATAGAAAATTTCAGTGAGAAAATAATTAACTTTTTCTAGGATTAATTCAGAAACAAGTTACCTGCAATTCTCCTGCCAATCAGACTCTTCCTATAGAAATTCAGCTTCAGGTAGAAAATAAATAAAGGGCATAGCTTTCTATTTAGTAAAAATTTTATGTTCTGGCCTGTGAGAATCTTGAGCTTTAAAAAAATCTTTTGTTTAATAAAATATATGTTTTCTTAATTTAACTTACTGTGTAAGAGCCTGCATGAAGGTGGAGATTTTTGTCTAGTTTTTGCTCTCTGTTGTAACTCTGATACCCAAAATAATATCTACCACAGGGGTGCCTGAGTGGCTTAGTCATTAAGCGTCTGCCTTCGGCTCAGGTCATGATCCCAGGGCCCGGGGATCAAGCCCCACATTGGGCTCCTTGCTCAGTGGGGAGCCTGCTTCTCCCCCTGCCTGCTTCTCCCTCTGCTTGTGCTCTCTCTCTTTCTGTCAAATAAATAAATAAAATCTTAAAAAAATAATATCTACCACATGGTAAATGCTCTACAAATATTTATTGAATGAATAAAAGAAATTAATAAACAACATTTTAGTAGAAAAGTCATTCTATCTCCTTTTAAATAACAGGGATATGTAGGTAGGATTTGGGTCACCAATATAGCTTATATAAAATTGATTCCTTCTTTTATTCTTCACCCTGACCCTTCAACTCTAATGCCTCTACTTATTTGGCATAATCCTACCATCTGCCTCCTCAGTGATGTAGGCAAAGTGGGAACAAAGGGTTAAAGACAGTGAAGCAGTCTGGGATGGAATCCTATCTTTTCCATAGTCTTTCATCTTTTATTTAACTTCCATTTATGTCTTTCTCCACCTCCAATTTTAACTGACCTCCACTAATCCGATAAATGCTACCATTGGCACCTTGTTGACTACCCACTTACTCTATTACCTTGTATAACCAGCTGGAGCCCTGGCAGGCACATGTCTCCGGAATAGCTGCTGATAAAGTTAGTGGCAGTCTTGAGAAAGTTGTAAGGAAATTATCTAAATATTAAACTATCATAAAATTTGAAAATGAAAAATAATGTGTTATAAAATATCAATCACAACAAAATGCATATGAGTAAACTTCACATCAACATTCCTTACTAGCTATTAGTAATCCCACTTTATTTAATTATATCCAGCACACTGTCAAAAATTAACTCTGGCTTTTCTGAAAAATTCTGTTCTCATTTGTATGTTAAAGCCCACTCTCTGATGAACTTTGGTGTCTAAGTCTCCATATGTCTTATTCTACTGATAAATTGTATATATGCACTTCTCCAAATTAACGTTCCCTTAGTTTTTTTCAATGTCTAAGTGAATTATGGAAATTTAACAAAGAAAGAAATTGGTTAGTCACATTAAAATGTGCATTTTAAGCCTTTTTGGGTAAACATATTTTACATATCTTAGCATTCAGAAAATAATCCACTAGAATGGTTTTAATAGGATAGGTTTTTTTGTCCATTGACTCATACAATTTCCCAAACTTAATTGTTCTGTGTTTATCATGGTTGGCAGTGTTCAGCCTGAGTTTAGAGCCTAATCTAAAAACACTGTCTGAAGGAGATTTACAACAAAGAACTTTTTGAAGGGAGATCTTACTACCTCCTTTTTCTCAAATAGATTGTTTTGATGTGCACACTAATCAATAACACAGTTTTTCTGTGTTGGCATTAAATCGTACTTAAATTTCTATAACTGATGATAATAAAAACAAAATATCAATATCATTATCTATTTGAAAATACATTCCTTTGCTTTATTCTCCAGCTCCAGCAGGAACCCTCTCTTCTCTGCCCATGACCTGTGGGTTTTGCATCTTTTTCCACCTGCTATATCTCATCACACTGATTCCCTTTCCTTTTTTTTTTTTAAGATGTATTTATGTATTTATTTATTTGAGAGAGAAAGAGCAGGTGGGGAGGGGCAGAGGAAGAGAGAGAATCCTGAAGTAAACTCCCCTCTGAGTGCGGAGCCCTAGAAGGGGGCTTGATCCCAGGACCCTGAGATCGTGACCTGAGCTGAAATCAAGAGTTGGCTGCTCAACCGACCGAGCCACCCAGGTGCCCCTGATTCCCTTTACTTTTTAAAAGGAGTTATCGCTTCCTATGTTTTAGTAGACTAATTTATTTTTATAACAGTTATTAATTTTCTCCATTTCTAAAATCTCATTTAAAAATTATGTTTTTGATGAACCTTGCAAACATCCCTAAATAAATCACATCCTAGCAATGTCAAAATTCTGCATGTCACCTTTCCCTCCCTATATACCTCTTGAATTGAAAAAAAAAATCACAGGAATTTTCTGTTTAAAATAAAATTTAAAATAAAAGATACTAATTTATAAGGATATGAACTTAAACTTATTAGTTACAGTGAAGAAAAGCTTTAAATATTCTTCTCTAAAGATTTCTTTATACGCAAACATTTCTTGAATTATATACAAATTAGTTTACTTTCTGAAGAATCCAAAATAACTTTTAATATGATAGTTTTATGCTCACGAGGCCAGCTACAGCATGCACTTTGAGGGTATGGTTGAATGAACTTCTGTTGTTCTTCTGTCATTTCTGAATCTATTAATGTTAAAAGAGTATGTGCCACTGAAGTAGCCCAGTCTAATGTGAAGGTCATAGCCTGGCTAAAAATTTGGTTCTCTAGAGAAGGGTTGGCAAATTATGGCCTATGGCCCTTTCTGAATGGCCACCAATTTTATAAATATGGTCTTATTGGAATCAAGCTCTGCTTATTTGTTTATATATTATCTATGGCTGTTTTTGCAATGGTAACAGAGACTGTCTGGACCATAAGGCCTAAAGTATTTACTATCTATAGGCCCTTTATAGAAAACCCTCTAGCACATTGTATAATTAGGACAACCACATACCTCATCAGCCCTGTCAGAAGATTCTTTCCGTGTTCAAATCTTAATAAACTACTGATATTCTATAGATTAATTTGTACTATTTTTGTCAGCCACACAGTAAAATAAACAGTGCACACTAAAAAATTGTAAAATTTTTTAAAGGAGGCATCAGTGTTTCTTAAAACCAGGAAAATCAACCCAGTGTCCATGATATATCATACAGCAGAAATAAAATTTCAAATGTCTATCAGATGTAAAATAGCAGAGTGAAGGAAATTATAGGGGAATAAGTATTTCGGTCTAACTGAAGAAATTATACAATGAGAAAGCTAGCCTTATAGATAGGAGTTTTTATTTGTTTACTAAATAAGTAAAAAAAATGTTTTTGGAGTAAAGTTAACTCTAAATGTGTGAAGTACTAATTATGACAAAGAACTAGGTAAAATATTTTGTTAAATTCATGATCTGATATTAAATATTTCGGTAACTATATTTTCAGTATGCCAATGTCAATTCAAGAAAAATCTGAATTGTATTTCATAATGGAGTTTTATTATTTTAAAAACTATCTTATAATGGAATGTGTTATCACTACTGGTGACTAAAAGGCTTTAGGGAGTTATGATATTAACATCTTTCATTTATTAGATGTTAGCACTGTGCTAAATATCTTAATGTAAATTTTTCTCACTTATTCCAGATGAGGAAATTTACCACCAGGTCACATTAACTACCCATGTTTTATACTCCTATATTGGCAATATAACACGGACTCTTGAAGAGGGGATTTGAAACAAAACCTGTCTGCTTCTATACTGCTCGTTATCATGAAATATCTCATCTGTTATAAAGCTTCTGAGGGTAAGATAAAATATACCTCATTTAATTTTATATATTAAAAAGTGAGCAATGTATATAGAAGATGCACAACAATTAGTTGAAATAGAGAAAAAAACTGTATTTCAATATTGGTGCTAAAGCAGTAAAATTTGGTATCTCAAGTTACTTAAATAAGGATCTTGCTTATTCTATTTGAAATAATTAGGCTAACACATCAAACTCCAGAAGAACAAATTGAACTTACCACTAATCAATTACTAAAGATAAATTAATAAGACTTTGTTAATCTCCATAGGAACGGTACTTTCAAAGTCATCAAAGACCTCTATGTTGATAAATCCAAAGATCAATTCTCATTCCTCATTTTTTTGGGGGGGGGTGGGGGGGCTTATCAGCAGCATTTGACTCAGTAGATCACTTTACCCTTTTCTTTCTTTGTTTCTTGACTCCCAGGACCATGTACTAACCTAATTTTCTTTCCACCATGATAGTCACCCCTCTCTATCTCCTGTGTTGATTCCCTCTCTTCTTCCTCATTTCAGTGGTGGAGTGCTCCAGGTCTCATTCCTTTAAATACCATCTACCTGCCAAAGACTGCCACATTTACATCTCCAGGCTGTCTCTCCCTCCATCTCCAACATCTCCAATTGTATGTCTGATGGATTTTTCAAGCTCATATCAGAACTGAGTTCCTTATTTTCTCACCTAAATCTGCTCCACTCCCAACCTTCAACTTCATCCTTCTAATTGCTCAGGCTAAAAACCATATAGTCATTCTTGATCTCTCTCTCTCTCATACTCAATTTTAAATTATTCAGAAATCCTACTGTGTATAACATACAAATACATTCATAATCAGGCATTTCTCATTATTGCCACAGTTGCCAGTCTGATTTGAGCCCCATCACCTTTCATCTGAATTGCTGTATGCTTCTTCTGATTATAGCATAATTATATAGACTGATTCCACATAGGGGATGTTCAGTTCATCATTTTTTGCTTAATGGCCCTTAAAAAGTTATAACACTTTCTGGACAATGATTCCATATATACTTTTTCTTTTTCTCTCAAACATATACTACATATGTTATGATATGTTACATTCACCATTTCACATAAAACAAAGACTGTCATTTGGAACAAATTTGGATTGTATGTCATATTTGGATGAACCTAAAAAGTTTTGCTTTGCAAATGTACACCAGCAAGAGAGATGAAGAGAGACCATCTTCTACAACTTCTCGGTTTGTCTGATGGCATGCTATTTCCATGTATTTAAAAAAAAAGAAAAGGCCTTAGGGCTGTTATCAAGCACATGGGACTTATTTTGAAGACCTGCTGAGAGAAGTTAGTTACTTGAGTTTCTATCATCTTCCGAAGGATGACTCCTTTGTAACCCTCTTCCACAAATTCCACCAACCTTAAACCATTACCAAGTATTCTTTTCTTTGGTGAATAAAATAAACCTCAATTACCTTACTTTTTATGTACAAAATGTATTATTTATTTTCAAATTTTTTATAACTTATATAAATTTGTTTTCATTCAATTGATACATTATACTACCTATAAGAACTGTCTGGGTACCTTGTGTGGGATGGGATATCGATAAATTTTTCCCATTAGGATTAATGAGAATGTTTCTTCATTTAATAAATTTTCACCTAGCAGAAGAGTTTCAGGAACAAATTAAAATTATTAAGCAAAAGATAGGTGCACCTTTATACAGGGCATATTTGGAAATAAATGCATAAAAATGTGTCCACATTATTTTTAAATGTTACTGCCTGGGTCTGGTTTTCCACTGTTGTTCTCAAATAGTGGTTTAAAGTTGTTCAACTTTAATTTAGAATTTGAACACAGATGTAATTCAGAAAAGTGCACTTTTTTTTTTTCCAAATTACATGGAATGCCTTGGTTTTCACTGCACATTATACTCCTTTCTCTTTATGGACTACATTATATTCTGTAAATTCATGTATGACCGTGCATTGGATCTATGCCTGGATTACCAATAAAAATACACATACATCTATAGGCATAGCAAAATGGGGCTACTGATAGGGTTGAGTCTTAGAATAGTTGACTAATATTTATTACTTGGCTACTTGTGTACTAAGAAGTAAAGGTTAATAATAATGCCCAACTGTCTCTGTAAAGTGTGTTCACTTGTACAGAAAACATTAAATCAATTATAGCAGCATGTTAGATTTTGTAAATCTGACTTTAAGACTTAATCTTTTATTTTCTTATCAGTTGATGGATTTTAAAAATAGTGACTCCTTAGAAGGACTTTTGGAGTTTATTATTTACCCAATATGCTTCAGTTTCCACCAAAAAAAGCTCTTTCTTCTTCCCGCATACTTCTATACGTATGTTTATTTTTGAGGCTTGGGATATGTTCTTTCTACTCTAGAAATCCATATGGAATTTATATTTCCCCACACCAACTGACAGTTTTGGTAAATATAAAAACAATATTAGATAAGTGGAAAACCTCTAAAATTCTTATCTTTAGAGGAAAAGCAGGAGTGGACTTATGTCACTAATGCAGATGATTTTAACAGTCTAATCCAAAGTAGATGATTCTCCTTATTGATTGCATGTTAATTATAAGTTACTCAGAACCCTGAAAAACACTGAAAAACAGTTTACCCTCTTAGACTTTTTGAGTTACTTCTATGCCAATGTAGTATCACTATGGCCTTTTACTAGTACATGGCCAAAAAAGTTATTGCTGAATGTATGCCCTAGAGGAGCAATATCAATTATGGTTCTAATCATGTATAAAGGGAAGACTAGGTCTGTGTTAGTGGTAGAGCAATAGTTGGAAATTAAAGTTGGGAATGAAAAAGACTGAAGATCGAAAACTAGATTGGTACCTAATGAGCTACATACTGTTTTGGTATGAGTTATTCAGGGCCTATGTTTTTCATTTATTGTTTATTAATTTCTGAGAAATGGCCACCATATTACTTGGCACATAGTAGATATTAAATAAATACTTTTTTCCTTTTTTTAGTACTTGGGATAAAAGCATTGAGGTCTGAATTTACTTCAGTAGAATGTATTTCAGAAAAGGAGGGGAAAAGAAGTTAAGTTAGCAATTCTGGTTTGGCAATGTGAATGCTCCTGGAACCTTGGTATGGAGACATGGATATTTGACTCTGATTCAAAAGTTTTAGGTAAGAAATGAAACATCAAATAACTAGATTAAAAGTGGGCAATAAAAATAAATTAATACTTAATGATAGATCAGAAATCCTACCAAGATGGCCATGTATGCATGCCTAAAAATGTAGTTAACCACATAGATATTTTAAAGATTTTTTTTTTAAAAGCTTTAAAGAATTTTTCTTTTAATCTAGTATTCTTACTACAGATGACTTGTGGCAATGAGCGACTATCATTTCCTTCTCTCCTTCTCCCAGCTTATATGGAAAAACAAATTGCTTGCTATATAAAATAGAGGTTATCAGCAGTATTGCTAATTGATGGTGTAGTTGCCAAATACCAAGTCACATTGTGACAAAGAATATGACCTAACCTTACTTAATAACATTTCATCAATCACAGGTCAGAAAATAACCAATAGTCAGTGTTTTCTTTGGCTCAGCCATGCAACTTAATAGTGGCAGTTAGCATAATTAAAGGCCAGTAACCAGATTAAAAAGTCTTAGTTTGTAATTTTTTTTACTAAGAAAGGGTATGTATTAAATGATGTTTGAATTGAATCCAAAGTATGGGGAAAATCCCACCAATATGATTAAAAAGTTTTCAATGAGTATTTAATGAGTACCTACCCATTGCCCAGTGAAGGGCACTCAAGGGGATATAATGGTAGAGGATACAATTTTTGCTACCCATGAATTTACAATACGATTGGGTAAAGGAAGTGAGCAGATGAAAAGTTAGCAAAAGCTCAATGGCTAAAAATGAAATGTTATAGGAAATCTGAGGATAAGAACTGTGATTTAGAATGATCAGAAAATAATATTGTAGAGAAGGTAAACTTTGAAGGGATGTGCAAAAGGATGGCACTTCAGTGGTCCTTGTTCCTACAACTGATTTCCATACACACTTAGCTAAATAGGCACATAAAACGGCAACTGTATACCCCACCAATTGTTTAGAACTCAAAAGTTTAATGTAATGAAAAGTGATATTAGGTAGTCATGCATTTTGCAGCCATTGGCACTCAAATGGAAATTGAAATCATGAACATGCAGAAGCATGAACTGGATATAGAGGCAAAAACAAAGAACCAGAGATGGAGTCATGTGTAAAGTACAATAATTGATTTTGAGAGATGCAAGAAAATTATTCATCTTAGACACTAAGAGTTAACAATATCAAGGCAGCCTGAGTGAGAGAGGAAATAACATTGGATCAGCAAGAAGTAAGTCATTGGTACCATTTGAGAAAAGGAAACAATGACCAGAATGAGTGGATTTGTTGAATAAAAAGCATCATCAATCTTTGGAAAAGTTGGATAGTGAAAAAGAGAGAGAGAGAGAGAGAGAGAGAAAGTTTGCATACTCTCTAGAACATTCTGAAAGGACTCAGAGAGCAGTCATAGTCTTTAAAAAATGACATTTGCAAATATTGATTTAGTGACTATTTTGATGTATCATAATAGAGAAAAAACCTTCAAAAAATTAGAATTATTTTTTCTCCTATTAAAAAGTAAAGTTGAACACTAAATGTGGATAATAGTAAACTGGCTGTTCAGCATTTTATAGACTAACAATGCAGATTTTGATAGTGTTCTTTCATACCATGGGATAGTGTGATGGAATTTGTCAGAACAGTAGTTCTTCAATGTTAAAAAGAACTTAGGATATCATGGGTTTGTTTTATTGCAATATTTCTGCAAGCAGTCAAATATTACTTACTCCCCTTGCTAACCTTGTTCTAAAATGAAATGTTAAAGTTACTCGTAATATTTTGAAAAAAGTTCATTTCTAATTTAACATTGTCATACAAATGATTTCAGTAAAATGATGAAGCTCTAATTTCTAGAACACATATGCATTGCTAGAACAGTCTCCCTGCAGCTCTCTTGAAGGGACTACAAAGGCATTGTATATAATTACATACATCCAAGTAAATAAACTGCAAATAAAGTATTCAAAAAATGGATATAAGAAGTCAGGCTACCTTCTGGATATCTACCTAACATCCTTGTTCTGTAGTCCCTACCAGGAGCCTCTTTGAATAACAGAATACAAACCCCTCTATCAGCTCCATGGGATTCTTGTCTATGATGGTCAGGGCGACAGTCTGCAGCAGGCTGCTAAAGGATATGTCAAGGGGATGAGATGCAACCCAGTAAATCTGCTAATTCTGGATTTACTCATCATGCTACCACCCGTAGAGATTGAAGGGAACAAACATGCCACCCTTGAGAGACCCTGAGCAAGGCTCCTTGTTGCTGTTTTAAGTGACAGGCTGGTGATCATAAAATTTACTATCAAAATCAGGACACATTTAAAAGAGAAAGAGGGTGCTATTTGACTACGATGAGGCAACTGGTGTCAAGCAAGACTGTTGGGTCTACTGGGAAGTATGGTTATCTCGCCATGGCCCCACCCAGGCTTCCGCTGGTCATTTAAGGACTTAGGAAATCAATATCTCATGGCACATCTGGACTTAGGAAATCAATATCTCATGGCACATCTGAGATCCATTTGCAGTATTTAACTGGAAAGTTCAACTCTTACACTGAAACAGAAAAATTGAGTAAAAGTTGAAAAATAATGGTGAAGCTTTAAGAAGAGTGCAGTTCAACATACACACACACTATACCTGCTTACCTCCTGACTCCCCCAACATATGGTGGTAATAGCCTGCACACAACTCAATCACTTTCTGAGAGATCTATCCATTGATGAGTTTTATCCCCATACACATAGAATTTTCAATTGATTTCTTAGTACCACCTCTTAAATGTTTTGAGTAGATAAGGAAGGTTTTCTAGACATTTGTGAAGAGATTTTCATATGAAATGTAGAATGGAAAACAAGCAGAAAAAGAGAATATTAGAAGAAACATAAAGCAGGAAACCGAAAAACCACGCACTATAGATATGGCCAGAAAAATAAGAAAATACTTTGTATACTTACGACAAGAGCATGATGCCTAAAAAGGGGCCTTGAAGGGAGAAGGGAACATGCAGAAACAAGCAAGAGCTTGGCTAAAAATAGGATAGCAGAAATAAAATGTCAGTGAAAGTGTTGGAAAATAAAACAGAAGACATCAGAAAGAACAAGAAACGGGACAGACATGGGAAAATGGTTGGAAAGAAGACAATCAGATATTAAATCAGGAACTTCCACAGCTTTAATAAAATAAAAAAGAGTTCTAGAAAGAGAAAGCAGGGAAGAGAAACTTCTATGAAGGAACAAATACAAGAAAATTTCCTAGGATGGACCAAATGTGAGACTGGCGATATCATTGAAAGTGCAATGAACGAAAAACAATGACACCAGGGGCTCCACAAGGAATTTCAGAAAAGGAAGGAAAAAAACAGTGACTCTAAAAGCTTCCAGAAAGGGAATAAAAACTGGTTACCTATTATGTTGTGTTAATCACCATACATTAGATATTATTTTCTTACAATGAATATTTAATCATTTTATCTTTTTATCATTTGCATTGTAATAACACCATTTTGGATCTTCTAAGCAGATATCTTTTCATGATGTATTTTAATAATAATGTGGAATCTGCATAAAACAAAAACAAAACAAAACAAAACTGGTTATCTAGACAGGATTGGGAATTAACATTGCTTTGGACTCCCCACAATACTAGAAGCTTAAAGATCACAGAATAAAGCTGTCAAAATGCGGAGGGAAAATTATTTCTCAGCTAGAATTCTATACATCCGTGTGGGGGTAGGATGAAGACATTTCAAACTATCGAGGTTCTCAAAGCATTTGTTTTCCATATGCACATTCTTTGGAAGCTACTGTAGGAGGCATCCCACCAAAATCAGGGAGTGAACAGAGAACCACTTGTTCTCTGTTGCAGGTTGGGATAAAGGGAACAGCCGTGGGCATATGGGAGAAGCCCAGAGGTGCCTGGGTGGCTCAGTCGGTGAAGCGTCTGCCTTTGGCTCAGGTCATGATCCCAGGATCCCGGGATCAAGCTCCAAGTTCTTGGGCTCCCAGCTCAGCAGGGAGCCTGCTTCTCCCTCTCCCTCTGCTTGTGCACGCTCTCTCTCTCAAATAAATAAATAAAATCTTAAAAAAAAAGAGAGAAGCCCAGGGAGGTCTCAGGACAGCAGTGTATTTGAACTCCAGAAGGAATATCTTTCTTTAAAACAACAACAAACTGGTATTAGAAGGTTATTTCATGTGGGATGGTGAGGAATGTAGTACTTATAGGGTCTGAGAGTTCTGTTTGACAATTTCGGAAGAACTGATAAGAAGGGGATAACAAAAATTAGCAAACAATTTTTAACTCCAGAAGAAAAGGTGCTGGGGCACAAGAAAGAAAAGGTGTGTCTCTTGGCTCCACAGTAAATAATGTTAACATAATTTTAATAAGTTAAATCCTGAATATCGAGTTAACCTAAAAAGTTAGGAGAGTAAAAAGAGAGAAAATTGGGGAAAAGGGATGTAAAAATACTAAATTCATCTATTCCTTATAAGAAGGTCAGTAGATAATATCTGAGAGTTTGTATAAATATCTTATTTAAACTTTAGAGGAAATGCAAGAAGAAAGATCTAAAGAATTTAAAAGCATTGTGTTTAGGGTGTGGGATTTGATAATGTTGTGACAGGGGGTTCCTATTATTAATTGTAAGTTTCCCAGCAGTATTTCATTTTTTAATTAAGAACTTATGTTATTTTGATACAAATGAAAGTAATCCCAATGAATATGGAAGCCATTAGATGGTTATGAACAGGGAAGTATTGTGATTTTAAGTCTGGTTTGTATTTTAGACATCAATAACATATTAAGTAGGAAAAAAAAAAATCAGACCATAAAGGCATATGTACAGAAAGATCTCTGGGAGGATATACAAAAATTTGTAGTTAACAGTAGTTAACTCTTGGTGGTAGAATTTTGAGTGATTTTAAAAATAATTAATTGTAGTTTATAATTTTTCTATAACAAACTTTAATTACTTATCAAATGCCTGGAAGAAAATGCCTGGAAATCAGAGACCCCCAGTCAGTAACTGACCAAACGTTGCTTAAGTTTTGGGGCCCCTTACTTGCCTGAAGCAGGCATTTTGATTCATAATTTTGTTTTCTTTTGCTTAAATAATGCTTATCCTTACACACTGTATAAACTGTAAGCCCCCCAAAACCTAGATCTGCCCCTTAGATGTAGGTTCAAATTCCATCCTTGCTACTTACCACTGTGTGATCTCAGGCAGCTCAGTTTATAACTTGGGCAACTTCTTGATCATTTCCTTATTTGGAAAATGAACATGCTACACTTCTGTTTCAGAGTCATTGCAAGGATTAGATTACATGCTAAAAATAAAGTGACTTTTACCGGGCCTGGTATATCACAGAAACTCTAAGTGTTAGATCCTCTCTGTTTAACATAAATTCAAATAATCCAATTTGAAGATGAATTGTATGTTCCTTATGATTGCAGAGCTAGGATCAAATCGCTGCTGAATGTCAAATGAATATTTTGTCCTGGACCTTGCAGAAGTCTTTAGCATAGCTACTCCAGCAGGCTTCTATGGATGGCCTCATGATCCATTTATGCTTTGCTTATAATTGTATATATTTGGTTTGTTTTTGATGGAATTCATGTACTTGGCCTTCTTTACCCATGAATGAGAAAAATCTGGTCATCTGTAAAAACCTTATATAACTGTGTTAGTTTCCTAAGACCGCTGTAACAAAGTACCAAAAACTGGGGCTTTAAATACTGAAATTTATTCTATCAGTCTTGGAGGCCGGAAGTCCTGTCAGCAGGGCTGTGATCTCTCGGAAGATTCTCGGGAAGAATCTTGCCTGCTTCTTCCTAGCTCCTGGTGGCAGAGGCCATCCTTGGCAAGCTGTGGGTTGTAGTTGTCACTCTATTTTCTCCCTCCATGATTATCACATGACCTTTTCCTCTGTGGGTGTGTGTCTGTGTCCAAATTTCTCTCTCTCTCTCTTTTTTTTTTTTTTACAAAGTAACCAGTCAGATTTAGGACTCAGCCTGACAGGGGATGACCTCATTTGAACTTGATTACACCTGCAAAGACCCTATATTTCCAAATCAGTTCACATTCACAGGTGCCTGGTGTTGGGCCTTCAACATATCTTTGGAGGCTACGCAATTTACCCACAACACATACCAACCATTTTAACCATTTAACAGATCTTAAATTAGAAGTGCAAGTGCTTCATATTAGATGTTACGCTCTTACACTGAAGACCATGTTATACTGAAGACAGTCCCTTACCTAATCCAACAATATTTTGTCCCAGATTATCTAAGGAATTGCCTTCTGCTTTATATCCATGTTTTACTCTTTAGAACCTCAAAGGAAAAAAACTGATATTTTTGTGCATATATTCTTTCCGATTTTTAATTTTTTTTAAAAGATTTTATTTATTTATTTGAGAGAGAGAATGAGAAAGAGAGCACGAGAGGGGGGAGGGTCAGAGGGAGAAACAGATTCCCCGCTGAGCAGGGAGCCTGATGTGGGACTCGATCCCGGGACTCCAGGATCATGACCTGAGCCGAAGGCAGTCGCTTAACCAACTGAGCCACCCAGGCACCCTATTCTTTCCGATTTTTAATTTTATATCAAAAACTGCTAGGTGTATGCTTCAGAAAGAACTAGTATTTTTACTTTTTATCTGTCAAAACACTGAATATCTCCTATATATTTGGTTGCTCTTTCCAGAGCTTTCACATTGGATATTTTTGTGTTTAAAAATATGGCCCTCAGCCCTTATTTTGCTTTGAATGCCAAGTATGGGTTAGGATTTTCACAAAAATGTTTTAAGTTCCTTGACAACAGGCACTGTGACCTATTTGACTGTGTCTTAGTGCTGAGCATGCTCTGGCACATAGTAGGTGGTTGGCAAATGATTTTCGGTTGAAGGAATGACCCTGGCATGGTGATAACGGAATGTTTGCCTGGAGCTGCAAAACACCCTCTTAAGTTGCTGAGTTTAGGGTAGAGGTGGGGAGTGGAGGATCTATCTTCTGAGGCATCTATAGACTTGTCCAGAAATGCCCTTGGCATGACTTTTAAACCCAGAGGCACGTAGGTACTGTAATACTTTATTTTTTTTTAAAGATTTTATTTATTTATTTGAGAGTGAGAGAGAGCACAAGCAGGGTGAGGGGCAGAGGGAGAAGCAGACAAGCTGAGCAGGGAGCCCAATATGAACTCCAGGGACTCCAGGATCATGACCTGAGCCGAAGGCAGACGCTCAACTGACTGAGCCACCCAGGCACCCAGTACTGTAATACTTTAAATACAAAACATTTCTCTTTCAGTCAGGGTCCAGGCAGGAAACAAATGGTACACTCCCATGAGGTGATTGGGAGAGTTTCTGGAAGAAAGTACTTAGAAAGATGTGGGCAGCATAGGGAGAATGAAACAAGGTATGCTGGCTGGGGGTGGGGAGAAGATCATTACCCCCTCTAGGCCTCAAGGCACAGAGAGAAGCAGCAATCACAGAAACCCCAGAAAGCTTTCCAAGGAGGAGCATGGCCACTTCAACCTGCCCAAAGGGACAGAGTCAGAGAGTCAGGTGAACAAACACCTGGCTTCCGTTCCTCTAGTTCCTCTAGTCCATTGGAAGGAAGTGGCCCTTCCACTTTCTTGGCCAGGCCCAAGTGGAAGCCGGAGGAGAACCAATCAACAAAGAGTCCCCTAAAGGGGTGGAAAGGGAAAGGAGGTGAATCTGGAGGGACAAATGGTGAAGACCTATCAGGGTTTTCTTCTTCATTTTATTGTTTGACATAGAGACGAAGCAAAAAGATAAAGAAATACTTGTTAAGCACCATGTACAGGGTATTTATTTAGCGAGCATAGTCAAGGTCTAAAACGTCATGCTAGAGACAACTTGGCTATCTTCCAGCCTAGCACATGTAAACCTGGTATTCTCAATAATGCACCCATTCACTCTTTACATGGAGAGTGTGAGGCAGGCACTAGGTACTGTGCTGGTGGTCAAATGACAGACAGGACATCCGGGCCACTGCCTCCGTAAAGCTCACATTTTAGAGAGGTTGTGAACAATAATAACTAGACAGGAAGCAGGAGAATTACAGGTTACCAACGTCACAAAACAAATAAATAAGGAAAGAAGATGGAGAATAACTGAGCCACTTTAGAAGACAACAGGGGAACCTCTGAGACACCCAAAGGCAAAGCAGGAGCCAATCCAGTTTATTCAAAGACCGGGTAGTTTATAAGTGTTCAAACACTGGTCAAAGTGATTTAGGGGGTCCAAAATAGCATTTTCTTTGTATAGAAGGAGATTAGGACTGGTCAGAGTACATCACCCGTACTAAGTGAGAGAGTGCTGGTTTTGCAAAACTCTGCCTTCAGTCACCTGTGTGCATGCTGTGTACATGTGCTGGGACTTGGATGTAAAACATATTCCTTTACGTGGCTCACAATCCAACACCGCAGAGGCTGATGGGACCCAATCTGTCATCCATCTCCACCCTCCAAATCTCTTCCGTTGTGTCCTTTGGAACACGTAGTTGATCAGCAGCCAACTCCCCTTTTAAGGTAAATTTTTTCTGAACGTTCCTTCTCCTGTCTTATCCTCAAGGAAAGCTGTCACCTCCCGCTGCCCCTGCATGCCAGGCAAAGCTCAGGAGTGGAAAGCGTTTGTCTTCCCTTCCCTCCACAGACCTCAGGGCTCAGCAAAGGGGAAGGTGCATATCTTTCTTGCTCCCCAGTGCTGCTTCCAAACTGTCTGCATCCTTCTCATTTAAATACATCAAGCCCTTTGAAGTTTATGCCAACAGACTTCATCAATTGCTGCCCATCCTTCTGAGGGTCCTGTGCTGACCTCTGGCCGCTCCCCTTCTGTTCAGGACTTTAGTAGTTGCTCCCTTTTTTCTTCACCACAGTTACTCTGGGACAGTTCTTGCTGACTCAGTATCTGTTGGTATTCTCTCCCTTACCTTGGCTTCTTAATTCTTTGTCCTCACTTATGTTTTTTTTTTTTTTTTTTCTCTCTCCTCATCTTGTTTACCAACACCCATGGTCTTACCTTTGACATTTATAATCATCAAAAACTCAAATGCTGCCATGATTTCTTTATCAATCTTCAGACTCTAACTACCACCTCCTACCCATTTAGCTTACTTACTCTAGTTCTCTTACTCCAGTAATTCTTTGCTCTCTTTGAGACCTCTAATTCTTTACTGTTTTCTTTCTACATCAACCATATCCCTCTAATTCTCATTGCTAATGGTTATACAGCTTAGATTTCATAGCCAGTAATTAAAATCACTTTCTTAAAAAACAAAACAAAACAAAAACACCTCCTCAACAGTTATGTATTTCCCTCCTTCCTTCAATTCCTGCTCAGGAAGGCTCCAAGTCTGGTAAATCCCAGCTATTTTCCCATCAATACTTGAGCATATAAGTGTTGCTGGAAAAACCACAACTGTACCAACTGGTCTCACCTTATGTTCATGACCAAAAGTCTCAAGCGAGGATTCATCTTGGCCAGGAATCCTACCAGCTACTCTAGAATGTTTGCTCTCCTATTCTCTGAAACAGTGCTTTTAAACTGCCTCCCTTTCATGGAGCTCCAACACTCCACCTTCTTTCCTTACTCTTAGCTAATATCCTCAAGGAGAAACTAGGATCAGGCAGGAACTCCCACACTTTCTTATCCCCAGATCTACCACTCTCCTGGCATCTATCCCAGCACCCTGTGCTGTCCTGCTGCAATAGATGAGCTGCCCCCACTCAACCCGGAATCACGCTCTCCCTCCTCCCCTCCCCACTCGCATCTCCTAGCCCTGTCTCAGGAACCCAACTCCTACTCTACACCTGCATCTATCTCCTCTCTCTCCGGCTGCACTGGCCTCACTGTCTGTAGTCTTTCATTCTTTCATTCTCCCTGGCACAGGGTCACATTGTAGCAATTTTCTTCCTCCGCTCCCCCAGCCTGTTTCTGGTCTTGTTAGCAACAGATTCCTGAAAGAATTGTACCAATATAATTCATTCACCAAATCACTTCTTATTCTTGCCTCAACAGTAGGGTTTCTGTCTCTATCACCATCCTGGCACTGATACTTGCCATGTATCAAAGTCTCCCTCCTCACCAAACCCAGCGTCCTCACCTGTGTCCTCATCTGGCTCAACTTCCTAAACTATTCAACATTGTTAAATACTCCCTCCTCCTTGAAACCCTTACTTCTGGTGGCTTCTGAAATGTCACACTCTAGTGTTTTCCTTCTACCATACTGTCACTCAGTTGTTTTTTTTTTTTCCTTCCTGACTTTCTCCTTCTCCTAATCTTTAACTGCCCAGAGCTTCTCCTTCTATCTATGCTTTTGTCTAGGTAGTATCTTGCAGCTCAAAATGTAACACTACCCACACCAAAAATTTATATCTTCACCCAAGATTGCTCTCCTGGACTGCAGACTCAAATATCTAACTGCCCACGTGATACACCCACCTGGATGTCCAATAGGCATCTCAAGTTCAGAACAGTCAAAATAGAAGCTCTGAATTCACCCCGCTAAACCCCACACTTGTTTTTCTAACAGTCATACCCATCTCAGAAAACTGCATCTTCATCTACTTAATCACTTAATCCCCAAACCTAGAAATCATTCTTGCTTTCTTTTTTTCCTCCATCATCTATTTCCAATCTATTAGCAAGTCTTTTCTCTATCTCCAAATGTTTTATTTCTTACATCAACATTATTACCAGCCTGGCAGTAAAAGTTTGTTTTCTCTTCTTTGAGTTATTTCAGGTTATCAGTGTTGTAGTTTCCTTGCTTCCCTCTTTTCTCACTACAATCTATTTTGCAAGTGAAAGTGGTTTTTCAACACTTAAATCAGATAATATCATTGGCTTACTTAATAATCTTTAGTGGCTTATGATTGAATTTAAAATAAAATCCCAGGGGTGCCTGGGTGGCTCAGTTGGTTAAGTGACTGCCTTCAGCTTAGGTCATGATCCCAGGGTCCTGGGATCGAGCCCCGCATTGGGCTCTTGGGTTCAGCGGGGAGTTTGCTTCTCCCTCTCCCTCTGCCTGCTGCTTTCCCTGCTTGTGCTCTCTCTCAATCTCTCTCTCTCTGTTCAGAAAAATAAATAAAATCTTAAAAAAATAAAATAAAATCCCAAATCCTTAACCTGGCAAAAAGGTCCTCCTTGATCTGGCCCCTGCTTCCCTCTCTGTCACCTCTTACTATTCTTGCCTTCTCTCATTGAGCTCCAATCACCCTGACCTTTCTGTGCCTTTAACATGCTAAATGTTATGTTTTCCCTCCTTCAAGTTCAGCTTGAAAGTTTCCTCCCTGTATCTCCACCAGTTTTTCTTGTAACTAAGATCTTAGCTTAGTTGCTATTTCCTTATAGAGGCCTTCTCTGAACCCCAATCCAAATTAGTCCCCAAGATATCCTTTACCACATCCCTTTGATTTATTGCACTATAGTTTAATCACTAATTTGATGTCTTGTTTATTTGTCTATCCTTTGCATTAGGCTGTTGGCTTCATGAAAATAGCCTGCATTTTTATTTCTTACCCTTCAGCTCTCTGAACCTTCACAATGTCTTCCATGGTGTAATCCTGTAATGCATTTTGATGTATCAATGAATGGGTTGGGATTCCCTCTGTTCAGTCTGTTCCATTGTTCTCTTCATGGCTTTTCTTGCTTCTTTCTTCCACATAGCAGGTGCACTAGAGAAACTTCCAAGTATAAATCCAATGGCTAGAAATCTCTTGTTCTATTTCTCTCTTTCTCTTTTCAGTCAAATTCTAAACTGGTGGATGGGATGCTTGTTCATTCAACTTGAATCAGGTAAGCACTCTGGTCTACTGAACCATAATCAGGAGTGCAATTATGGACATACTGCATAAATATGGCTTCTGGGGGACCAACTACTATGGATAGAACTGTCAAGGGAGGGAAATGTTGTTAAAGGGTCCACTGTGACCCAGGTAGGCATTTCAAAATTATCTTTGTGACCCAAGCTAAATTCTTTCATGCCTCATGTCTTTACACCTCTTGTTTTATATGTCTGGCTTGCCTCTGTTTGACACCACTCTGTTTGCTTCCTCTCCAACTGTGTCTCAACAGCCCTTGTCTATCCTTGATGACTGACTTCTAACATTCCCACTGAGTCTTATTTGTGTTAGTTGCTCCTATATCTGGGCCCCCTTTGTAAGCTGTATATACCTATATCATAAGACTAATGGCTTTGCTACAGAATTTTGTTAACATGCCTGTCTTGCCAACTAAACATATTGCTCTTTAAGGCTATAGGTCATGTCATAATTTTTGCACATCCATGGCTGGGCAGGGTACAAGGCCCTAGTTAGTACAATTTCTTCACGTGTGGCAGAGCAAGTAGGCAGGCAGAAAATTAAATTCCAAGTAAGTTTGGTAGCAGTGAATGGAACAGTAGAACCAAGGAGGAAATGTAAAAGAGGGTGAGGGAAAGGAAGTTTTTGATTTATGCATGAAGAGATTTGGGGAGCATGACATTGGAACAGAAACTTTGTGAGTCAGAGAGAGAAATAATAAGCTGGATTTATTGAGAGAAGGAAGGGGCATGTTGGGGACACAGAAGCCTTTTGTTGCCAAGCAATTCTCTTTCAACATCTCCCCAAAACATCTGAGAAAAATATATCAGAAATATGATCAATTTATAAAACTACATGAAGTCAGTAATATAAATTTAGAATTATAAATCATTGTTTTATGTGTTCTTTTCAGTGGCAATAGTTCTAAATTACCAAGTTATATATGCAACAATGATCTCATAGTTGCCGAAGGTGAGTTTTTGCTACTGATAAGGGACGAACTTCCATTTGAAATTTAATGAAAGGTATATTAGAATGAAAAGAAATAAAGATATATTAATTTAAATAATCAAACAAATAAAAAAATAAAAAAAAAAGAAAAAGGAAAAAGAGTGTGATCTGCATGGATACCAGCCCCCATGGTTCAGTCTTTTAATGGCTTTGGCATCGTGCTTAAGGGAACCCCAGTCAGACTGTGTGGATCTGCATCTGGCTGTGACGCTTCCTACATGTGAACAGGGATAATTTGCTCAACCTCCCTAAGCCTCTCATTTGTAACATTAGGTTTTTGAGAGGATTAATTGAGAAAAAGTCATCTAAAGGTTGTATTAGTCAAATCTTTTGGGTTGAAAGAAATTCAACAAAAATTAGTCCAATTAAAAAATAAAAGAAAACATACTGACTCATGTAACTGTGAAGTCCAAGAAGAGTTAGGAACAGGGACTCAAACGGTATTACGTAGGTTTTTCTGTGGGCTTAAATCTCAAGCAACCTTTTACTGTGTACACAGAGTGAGTGATGCTGGGAGCCCCCACCGTGTATTCTTACATCTTATAACCCAAAGGGAGCTGAGATCCTCTCTTATAGTTTCCAGAAAGACTCTGATTACTGCAGCCTAGATCACATGCCTGTCCCTACACTAATCACTATCTCCTGAGGAGCAGCGAACTGCAGGGGAAGGGTGGTCTTACATGCATCTCTAGGAATGGGTGGAGCAGAAAAGACAGTTCCCTGAAGAAAGGAATAAGGGTAGACAAAAGCACGGCATTCACCACTGAATAAATTGCCTCATCTGTGAGAAAAGGGTTTGTAAAGAAAGATGTATATATTAAGCAGATAGAAAATGTTACCATTTTTCTTTCCCCTTTCTCCCCTCTCTCCCCTTTCCTTTCTTCCCTCTATTTACTCTCCAAATTTTCTCTTGATGATTTGAATCAAACCGCATTTTTACTTAGAAATCATTTTAATTCTGTGTCTCTCTCTGGGGCTGAAACTTTACAGCGATTCTCTTTACGAAGTTACGTGGTGTGATAACTTTCTGTGGGGCATTATCAACTTTGTATTGGGCAAACAGAAATTAAGTTGTAGAAGCCAAAGGAGTCAAGTTTAATAAATATAATTCTTTCTCACAGGAGTCATGGTGTCAACATTTACAAATATTCCTGCTCCGATGCTGTTAGGTAGGTGGCAAAATAGTAGAATAATTTGTTTCATCTAAAATATTTAGAGATTATTTGGTCTAAAAGACAAAAATAAGCGAAGTTGAAGCAGGAACTTGTTCTCTCCTTACTGGTCTAACAGCATGCTGTCTGAGTTAAGCTAGGCGCCTTCAGTGTGGACCCCAACTGGTAGAGTATTAATTGGGAACTTTTTAAACCAAGCAGTAAACTTTCCATCGCACACCCTTCAACCTGTAATTTTAAATCTTTGTAATATGAGCATATATGATAATATTAAAACATTTTGCTCACAGCGTTCCTTTCAAGACAGATTCCCATCATGTTTTATAAACACTAGCTCATTAACTTTCACAAAAGCCTTTTGAGGTATGCTTTCACATTTTTTTCTTGTTGCTCCAACTTCAAGGGAGTCTACGTTTCCCCCCAAACTTGAAGAACATTGGTTTCATTTTTTGTAGGGATTTTCTGAATGAAATATCCCTAAAATAGACCTTTTAATACAATAAGATATTAGATGTAGAATTATTTCCTGTTAACTGTAGGCATGTTTTGGGTATTTTGAAAAATCAGCAAGGAGTTTCTTCTGATATTTAAAGAGAAAATACTGGCAGCTGATGAGAAGAAGGAATTCTAAGCTTCGATTTATGTGTGTAGCTGGATGAGACTGGAGTTGGTAAAGGTACAAATGTGTTGTATGTGACCAGGTGAACACGTTGATTTCTTTCTCTGAACCTCCTCCTTAAAAAGACAGATACTGGCAGCCAAAAGAAAGAGCCTCAAAATTGAAGCTATGCCAGTGAGAAAAATGTCATATTATAGATTTTATTTTTATTTGCAAATTCTTCCCCATTGTCTTGGTTCAGCTGGGGAACCAGAAAAAAGAACAAAAAAACCAAAACAGGATCACCTCACTTTCTTACATGGGCAATCTTCACAGAACCTCGTCAAGTCGGGGTTTGTGCAAATAAAACCTCCCTAGGACAAGGTTATGAGGTGCAATATTTTAATATAGGAATATTACCACAAAATTACAAAAATGTAGCACAAAATACATGAAAAATTCTGACATTTTAAAAGCACTGGATATTAAAAAAAATTAAAGCACATGATATAGACAATGTTAAAGAAACAATTTGATTTAAATAGAAATGCATGTGACTGGAAGCTCCGAGCTGGGTAAATCTGACTAGCAGGGCTTTAACTCATAGCTAGTCATGGCAAACACCTGGAGCTGTCTTTTTCTGCAAAGTAAGTAGGTAGCTGCCATGATCCAAGGATCTACTCTAGCTCCAACATGGACTGGAAAGTACAAGTGGGCAAATGACTTAGTCTATCCTCTGCTTCCTCATTTGTAAAACGGAAGCCTGACCTGCCTTAAGTGTCTCACCTACTGATTGTACAATTAAATAGAGTTATGCCTATGAACGTCCTTCACAAAATAGAAATCCATTCAAATTTATCATTATTATTCAAGATGAGTGAAATAGATAATTACTCAGAAGATCACATGCTAGTCTTAGAATGTCTAAGAAATCCACCATTGGGAGTCATCATTTGGAAGTTCATCATATGGAGTATCAGCCGCATTCTGTCATTATTGCTTTATCTCTTTGTTCTTAAATTTATCCTCAGTACCTTCTCTACCCTATACTCTACCGCCCATTCCTTCACTTTTTATTCAGTTACCTATTAAATATTCATCCATTCATTTTTTTAAAGCCAATACATCCTGAGCTCTTTCTGTGTGCCAGGTATTGTATCCTTTTGTATTTTTTTGCGTCCACATAAAGTTTTAAGTGTGATTACTTAATCTCTGCAAACTGTTTGTCATATTCACACAATTTCCATTCTTTCTTCTAATTTTCCGTAATGATTTTGTGCTCAAGCTATTCTCAACTGAGGCTACCATTTTTCCTTTTTCATGTGCTTTCTCTTCATTTCTTTCTCTACTTTAATTCCTTATGTCTCCTTGTAATCCACTAGACAGATTCAAAAAATATTTACTGAACAACCTCCTAAAAGGCTAGGTATTAACTGCTGGGATGAGAATCCTTGGAGAGCTTACCCTTTACTCCCTTTAGAGAGCTTACTGGGAATGAGTAAGACAATTCTGATCTATAGCAAAACATAATCAGGCTTTGATAAAGGTATACGTTAGGAGTAATAGAAACACAGTGGAGAGTCAACTCGATCAGACCGATAGATGAAGAGAAGAGTCTTGAAGACAGATACATAAGCTAAGGTTTGAAGGATGACTAGCATTTGACGAAATAAATATGATGGTAAAGGCATTCTAGGGAATATCAGGTAAAGGCAAAGAAGGGTGTAGGTCCTTTTAAGGATATACAAGTAGACTGATTAATATAGCTGGGGAAAAAATAGGCCCTGTTTAGGGGATAAATGGGGTATAAGTTGCTGGGGGGCAAGAACAACTGGCTTCTTGTGTCCTCACCTAGTCTGTCTCTGGCACATGCAGACAGAGAGAGAGAGAACTCTGCTGTCTCTTCCCCTTATAAGAATTCCAGTCCAACAAGATTAGGGCTCCATCCTTATGACCCAATTTCACCTCAATTACACCTTTAAAGACCTTTTTTCCAAATACAATCACTTTGGGGTTTAGGGCTTCCATATGTAAATTACGGATACACAATTCAGTCATTAACGCACAGGATGAAATTAATAGCTCCAAATAAATTAAAATGATGTAATTATAGTAATTTCCCTAACTGTGGCTGTTCTCTGCTCTGCCACATTCAAAAGGGAAGGAAGTTCCAAAGGAAAAACTTTATATTGGAAAATCTTTTGGATCACATTGGGGTCCCAGTATCAACTGGAGGCCCTTGGCTGAGTGTTAGAAGACTGATAGCCATTCCCTTGCCATACCTCTACTTCATGAGTTCTTTCCTATCTCAGTAACTTTTTTTGCCATCCCTAGGGGAGATGTTTCCCTGATCATGAAACTCACAAGAGCAGTGATTCTTATTTTGCCCCCTATTCTGATGAGGGGTAAGCATGACAATCACCATACTATAAACCACACTAAAACGTTAAGGCTCTCCAATTGAGGCAAACAAGAGGCCTCCACCTCAAACTTCTTCACACACTGGAAGCTCAGGCTCACTCCTTCTCTGGTACTTGCAAAACTCACAAAGCACTTTAATGGACATTACCATTTGAAGCTCATATTATTTTTGTGAGATACATAGGAAAAAAATCCCAATTTTTACAAAAGAATAAAGAGCTTTCCTAATTAGTGGAGGCAGAATCTAAACCCAGTTCTTCTAATTACAACCCCAGTATTTCTTAGAATTCACTGATGAATATTCTACTAATGCCTTTTCATTCAGAAGCTTGTTGCTTTTTCAATTTCTTTTAACTTTCTACCCAACTCTAAAGGAAGAAATATGATCAAAGGAAAAACAAATGCCAGAGAGTTTTTAATTATAATTATTTTAAAAATAATTATTATTTCTTTTCTAGAAGGAAAGGCAGTTACCAAAATTGAGATCCAGAATTCAACCAGTCTTCAAGGAGGCTTAATATTCTCTGATATACTTTATAGTAACCTTGATAAAAAGTCAGGCTTATGGAAATTCTCCGCTTGAAATACTCCTGTGTTTACCCTATATCTACATCTGGAGTATAATTCATTCTTATTAGAATGCTAAGCAAAGGGACGCCTGGGTGGCTCAGTCGGTTAAGCGTCTGCCTTCAGCTCAGGTCATGATCCCAGGGTCCTGGGATCGAGTCCCGCATCAGGCTCCCTGCTCCGTGGGGAGCCTGCTTCTCCCTCTGCCTCTGCCTCTCTCTCTCTCTCTCTCTCTCTCTCTCTCATGAATAAATAAATAAAATCTTAAAAAAAAAAAAAGAATGCTAAGCAAAATGTGACTTTGTCTACCCCTCCAGTTTTGCCACTTTTGTACTCTAACTTTGATGTTCTTCTTCAAAGCCAACATGATTTTTTTATATCCTAATACCTATTCATCCTTCAGGAATCAATTCTAACATCACCATCATTTGAGAAATTTATCCTTGGGTACTTCAAAAGAATTGAATTGTGTTTTCCTCCCTACCCATTTAACAATTTTTTCCCCCTCTCACCATGCAGAAAGGCCCAAGAGGCTGGACATTCTGTTCCATGCATTTTTATATTCCAACACCTTACTTTAGATACTGAATGATGTTGTTTAAACCCACGAATGAATGAACTTAACACAGTGATGCAGATTGGGTGCAGAGAGGCAACATATTGTCAGGATGTAAAAGAACAAGCTTTAGAACCAGATCTAGATTTGAATCCCACCTTTGACACTGATTAGCTAATATTAACCATGGAAAAATGACCTTAGCTCTCTCTGTTTCAATATCTGTGTCATAGGGATAAGTTAGAGAGTCTAAAATGCTGAGCACTGTGCTGAACATATTAAGTATCTAACATATGTCAGGCATTGTTTTAATTTTAATAACTTCGTATTTATTGAGAGAATAGCTAATAGAGTACAGTTGGTTTATAGCAACTCTAAGCGAGGGGGATGGACCAAAGAGCGCAGAGAAAGAAGTTTCACATGGTGTGCCATACTACAACCCTTTGGGAAACTGCTATCCCAGCAGGCAACCCAGGCTTTATGATGGATGAGGTGGCAGCAGAAAGGCCTGAAGTGAAACCAAGCAGCAAATGAAACTGGATTTGCTTAAAAAAATGCTATTAATCAGCTCTAATCCAAATCTAGGGGAAATCTGTATGGGAAAGCCTTGTAGCTACTGGTCACCTAATGAGTTTTGTAGTTACAACTGCCCACAAAGCTACTGATTACAGCTAGTTTAATTCTTTTAAACACAAAGTATACAGAATATTTATTAAGTTCTCCCCACCCATTCTTTATCATCACTCCCTTATCCACAAAAACCAGTCATTTAAGCCTTTATGGGGGGTCTCCGCAGAAGATTGTGCCCTTTATTAAAGAATAAGATTATGTGGAAAGAAAATTAAACACTTCTGAAAGGATATGTAGACATTTCTTTGTGTTTGTCTTTTCTCACTTCTATTTTACAGAATTAAAATTGTTGCTATCAATGCTAAATAATGTCTTTTGTAGCATTTAAATCTTAGCAATGTAAATACAACAAAACTGCCATACAATTTGTAGCAATTTATCTTATGATTGTAGCTGGACTAGTTTTTAACAAACCTTAGCATTTTACTCTTTAAAGTATTTGCTAACAAATTAATATTATAAATCAAGTATCAGGTTGGAAATTGGACATATTTAAGAGGAGACTGTTCACTAAAGGAAATTTTTTTTTTAAAGATTTTATTTATTCATTTGAGACACAGAGATACAGAGAGAGAGAAAGCATGAGCAGGGAGAGAGGCAGAGGCAGAGGGAGAAGCAGGCTCCTCGCTGAGCCAGGAGCCCGATGTGGGGCTCGATCCCAGGACTCTGGGATCATGACCTGAGCTGAAGGCAGACGCTTAACCATCTGAGCCACCCAGGTGCCCCAACTAAAGGAAATTTAAAATATTCACTTATATATGGTATGTAGTCAGGAACAATAAACCCCATCACCATCTTCTCAATATCAGTCTTTGATGACTCTCTGTTCTACTTGAAAATACTATTAGACAAACACATTAAGTTAATATCCAATCTTGGGAAAACAAAATACGCAATTGTACACCCAAAACATGTGAAATAATTTTTGTACATTTAGAGATTATCAGAAAAAAAAACCCTAAAGTGAATATTTTTATTTTTATTTAGCTATTCATTTTTATTGTTGTATAGTTGACACACAAGTTTACATTAGTTTCAGGTGTACAACCTGGTGATTCTACAACTCTATACATTGTCCTATGCTCACCAGAAATAATTTTAAATTATTTGTACATTTTAGAGGGCAAATGGTGTGGGGAAAGAAAGAGAAAAGAAAGAAAAAAAATTCAATTTCTTGACCTGCTTTAAATAAACTTCCACTTTACTGACACTGCAAAATGGCTGTTTATTCATGATTAGAGGCAACATCTAAGCTTTTCCTGCCCTCCCTGTCAGGGAAAGGGCTCCTAATTGCACTCTCACACGTAATTATTTTCCAAGGGGGCAGAATCCCTGATCTGAGGGGACTTTCATTCAGTAGTCCATGTTGGGGAGCGGCCTGGCTGGGGGCCCTTAGTACCTTGCTCAGGTAACCTAAGGCCCTGGAAGTCACTTTGCCCCAAGACCACCCCTCTCCTTGTCCATGGAAGTGGCTCCCGGACTGTCTCTCCTGTGTGGGTGCGTGCGTGCAAGTGCGTGTGCACACGTGTATGCATATAGCTGATCTGCTGTCCTAACTTCTCTGGTGCGCTAAGACCAGAGCAGTTTTCAGCTCCAGCAGACTCCCCGCAGGACCTCTTACACAGCCAGGCCACGTGATACTGGGGCACAGGGGACGGGTGGGGTGGAAGGAAAGAGATGGATGTACAGTACAGTGAGAATCAACCCGGTTACCGTGTCCGCCTGATTGCTGGTCACATTTTAAATGTAAGTGAGAAGATAGCGATGAGTTTTGAGATAAGGCTTTCATAATTGGAATAAATTAGAAATCACTGGTTCTTTAAAAAGGCAAATGACAGTAATAAATCAAGCCTAGAGTGAGAGAAGGGGGAATAAAGAGAAAATTAATTCTGATTTGAAGCTCATCTGAAGCTTCTTAAAATTGTCAGTTTAAGTGCTACTTTGCTTTTTAAATCTCCTTTAAGGAGAAGTTACTATACAAGAAACTAGCCTTTACTACATTTCTTTCGAAATGAAGATCTTCCGCAGAGTCTCCCTGTGTGTTGGAGGGCTGGTTGGGGGGGCCGGGGGGCTGGGGAAGCTGGACTCCACAGGACTCCATCGTACTTCAGTAAGAGCAACTGCACTTAGTTTCTATATTTAACTTCCCAGTAAATTTCTGAAGAAAGGATTGTCTGAACAAAATTTAAAAAAAGATGGGTACAAAACTGCTATAGGTGTCAGAGAGATGACTTAGATTCCATTAAAAGGTAGATCCCACTACACATTTAAAAAACCTATGACGCTAAAGAAAGGACTAAGACAAAATTCATAAAATTCGCAATCCAGGGGCCTTATTAACACTATAAGAGGATCTGTATTTGTGGTACTTGGATAGCATATCATGTCATGGTCAAACATTTTTTAAATAAGCAATTCAGAGCTATCTCTGTAGGTAGAAGATTCAGTATTCGAAGATTTTAGGGGAAAATGGGATTACAAATTATTATTCCTTTTATATATCCAAGTGTATTTTTCTACACTCTATCTTTTCCGACAGTGGTGTCCTTAAAGAGAGGACTTTATTTACAACCTAAAATGTTCACATCTAAGCCATACTCGAATTCCAATTATTATTTTTAATAAGAATGTTATTAAAAGTATAAAGAAAATGAAGAATAAGAAGAGGAGAAGAAATGCAGCTTAGAGAAAAGAATTGTTTACTAAAAAAATCATCTGTGGCATCAGAAGTGGTTCTGTTGGAAGTCCTATTTTCCCACCTAATGTGTGGTAGGACTTCTTTGAAACTCTGTTTCTTCATCTGTGAACTGAGGTTAATGATAACCTTTAACATGAATGCCAGGTACTTTTCCAAGCACATAGTATTTATTAATTCACCTCTCACACAACCCCATAAACTGGTTGTTATTATTACCTCCAGTATTACTAGAGGCCCTGGCAATTAAGTATCTCATTCAAAGTCACACAGCTAATAAATGGGAAAGCTGGGGTCCGAACCAAATATCCTGACTCCAAGACCACACACTTGACAACTACCTTCTCTTGTCTCTCTGGATGCTGAGCCCAGACATTAGGACGACAGAGTCTTGGCTCTTTACCCTGAGGTCAATCACTTATCTAATCATTCATTCTACAGATATTTATTTGCATCTATTATGTGTCAGCTACTCTCCTAAGCAATGAAGATAGAGCTGGAAAGAAAAAAAAAAAAAAAAAGCAAAATGGTTACTCTCATGATGCTTCTGCTATAGAAGGGGAACAAAATAATCAAACAAAATCTCTATAATAGGATTGGTGATAATAAGTGCCAAGAAGAAAAATAACTTAGGGAAAGGGGATTGGGATCATAGAAGCAGCTACTATTTAGACAGTTTTATGTAGATAAGGCCTTGACCTAGAAGGCTTACTTGACACAGTAATGTTGGAACAGAAAAAGGACTAAAATGAGTACATTTTCTGGGGCTGTTATGTGGATTGCATGAGACAAATAGGCAAAATCCTTAAGGCAGTGCCAGTCCCATAATAAGGACGGGCTAAATCATACTTTTTTCTCCCCCTAGAGTTAAAAGAGATCGAGAGAGGGAAACAGCCCAGTAGGGAAGGCAAAGTGTTGAGGAGGAACTTGTTTATTCAAACTTCTTTACCAAAAAAAAAAAAAAAAAGTAAACATGATCACAAGTTTGCCAAACTTTCTTGAGCATTCAAATTTATATATTGCAAAAGGAGACAAGAAGTATCAACCCTGTGTAGCACGTGTGAGAGAGAGAAGAAAGACACAGAGAAACAGTGTAAAAGGAAAGAAGAAAAGTTGATAGGGACATTTGAAGGTTTCAGCAGAAAGTGCTGACAGACTTTTGAGTATTTCAGAGCATGAAGCATCTAATGTGCTAATAAATAATGTTTCTGGCAGGTTGAAATTCAGAACTTCTGTGCAGAGATGGGAAGATGAGTATTTGACTACTCTGGATTCCATCCAGCTCAATTAATGACGTATATATCATATGGCTTACCCAGATCCATAAATCACAGGTACAACTACCATTTTTTTTTTTTAATGGTGCCATACTTATCACTGTGCCATGCAGAGAAACTGATTCCTTTGGGAAAGTTATGTGAACACTAAATTTTATAATGACTAACTGGAGAATAAACATGGAAATAGAATAGCTCTAAGCTTCTTTTGATAATATATAACTATATCATATCAAAGCATCTAACTTACTTGAGTCCACATAGTACTTTCAGGGGGACTTCATTTCATGGTTTTGGTATTCAATTAAAGTGAAATTTATATAAAGGTTGACCTGAAATTTAATACAGAGTCCAGGTGCAGGGATTGTAAAATGGTCTTCAATTTGGCGTTCTTGGCATGGACAGGTGGAGGGGATCAAGTTCGTGTTCCCTTATGTTACACCACTGCTGTTACTTACACTTTGCAGCCACTTACTGATATTCACACCCATCATATTTAATCTGTAAATATGCAGTCAACAGATACAATGCAGGGAGGTTTGAGTAATGGAAGTTGATGGATATAAATGTGCTTTTGTTCCTCAAAGGGTAACAAAAGTTCTTTGTAGGAGGCAACAACTAGGAAACTCTAATCCTGCAGACTGCTGGATGTTCCATTTACTTCAGATCTTGATGAAGCTCCGGGCTTCCCCAGCGGAGCTTCTTGCCAGGAAATGAGGAGCTGCAGGGAGACGGCAACCTCCGAGGTCCTCCTCCCTCACCTCTGCCATCTTGTCCTTTCCTTCACACAATACCTTCAGCCTCGCTTTTGCAGACCTTCACATGTCATGTGCTCCAGCCCAAGCTGATGCACGGCTCCAGACTGCTGCTAAGATTATTTTATCTAGGAAAGGCATTCCCCAAGTTTAAAGGCACATGGCATGTGACATTTCAGTTGCACGCTAAATCATTTTAGTCTGCCTTCATGCCACGGCCCTTTAAAATAGATCAGATTAGGGTTGTAACACTGGAAACTGTCAGGAGCGGTGTGACACTCCTTTCAGTGATAAAGCCCCTATTCTTCATCTCCTCTCTAGAATTCTCCATAGAAACCAGGCCTACATTTGTCTTTGAAAGAGGCGGTACAGGGCACCTGGGTGGCTCAATCGTTAAGCATCTGCCTTCGGCTCAGGTCATGATCCCAGGGTCCTGGGATCAAGCCCCGCGTCGGGCTCCCTGCTCCACGGGAGGCCTGCTTCTCCCTCTCCCACTCTGCACTCAGTGGGGAGTCTGCTCAAGGATTCTCTTCCCCCCTCTCCCTCTGCCTCTTCCCCTGCTTGCTCACACATGAACACGCTCACTCGCTCTCTCTCAAATAAATAAATAAATTTTTTAAAAAAAAGAATGATTTAGGGGCACCTGGGTGGCTCAATCGTTAAGCGTCTGCCTTCGGCTCAGGTCATGATCCCAGGGTCCTGGGATCGAGTCCCACATCGGGCTCCCTGCTCCACGGGAGGCCTGCTTCTCCCTCTCCCACTCCCCCTGCTTGCGTTCCCTCTCTCGCTGTGTCTCTCTCTGTCAAATAAATAAATAAAATCTAAAAAAAAAAAAAAAAAAAGAAACCCAAGAACCAGAGCCCAATAAGTCTTGGTGACAATTGGGATATGGGCCTAAAGGAGGCAGAGTGGGGAGCAGGGGGAAGGAAAGAGTCCAAGATTCATCTATTCCTGTCAAGCATGTCTCCAGGCACTAAAGATTTTTTTTTTCATTTTTTTAATTTAAATTCAATGAATTAACATGTAATGTATTTTTGGTTTCTGAGGTAGAGGTCAGTGAGTCATCAGTCTCATATAATACCCAGTGCTCGGGACGCCTGGGTGGCTCAGTCGTTAAGCGTCTGCCTTCATCTAAGGTCATGATCCCAGGGTCCTGGGATCGAGCCCCACATCGGGCTCCCTGCTCAGTGGGAGGCCTCCTTCTTCCCCTCCCACTCCCCCTGCTTGCGTTCCCTCTCCTACTGTGTCTCTCTCTGTCAAGTAAATAAAATCTTAAAAAAAAAAAAAAAAGAAGGGGATGGTAAACACAACATCATGCATAGTATTCTGCATAATTACAGAATGGGTTCAGTTTTTTGCAGCACGGTGTCATTTCACTTAATAGGTTAGTAGTGAAATAAAATACAAATAATAAACATAGCCCCTCAAATCAAGCTCTTTAGAACGGATAATTTCTCTGAGAATAGATCCAGCCATACCTATCTATTTCCAAAAGACTAGATTACGGGAGACTTGACAGCAACATGTCTTTCTCATTAACAGAAAAAGCATAGTAGATGTGGCTGCTTTATTCTTAAAGATATTATTTAGCGTCACATGAATTTCATATTTCAGTAACCAAGTAACATAAAAAATATAGTGGCTTAGTCCACCGTGCATGATAAGGGTGATAGTATTGTAACCATAGAAACAATTTTAGATCAAAAATATTGTAGAGATGCAGACCTTTCCACAAGCATTGCATTCTGTGTTCACACCCTTTCTAGGTGTGGTATGACTTTTTTCAGTCCTGGAAAATCTAAATACTAAATATAAATAATGCATACTATGCACATACCACATAGATTACACTGAAACAGATGGATAGTTTGAATTTCAGAAAGCCACACTTCTGGTTTTAGAGCTACACTTAATCTATGGATCACTAATATATTTAAGTCATATCTTAACCCTCAAATGAAACTTATGAAACATCTTATCATAAAACTCAACAGGGACTATTTATTATTCTAAATAATTCTGTCCTTTACAGTAGTGGCTTAAGCCTACCAATTTGATTCAAGTAAAGTTTGTCTCCACTGATATTCATTATAATTTTGAAGGTACAATCCTAAATCTCATAGGCTTTTGTCAAGGGAGATACTGGGCAGTCTGCGAATTTGAATGTTCAAAAGAAGTAGCTTTGTTGTATTTTCAGACTCTGAATGACTTTCCAGATTCCCTCCCAATCAGTTAATGTATCAATCAGGTTGCATTTTGAGTCATCTATTATGCATGGGAAAAGCAAAACTCCCTATGCCCAATTGTAATCTAATCGGGCTATCTTGAAATATAAAATATGCGTGACAAAATATAATCAAGTGTTAAGTGACATGATACAATTGGAAAGGGCTAAATGCATTCACAGGAGTAAACAGGCTGCAAAAGTTGGCAGAGACTTCAAGACATCCTGCTCTTGATGAGTGGGCAAAGAAGAATGAGGGAGGAAGAGAAGAAAGAAATTTCAGGAGAAAGACACTGAGCTTGGGGGGAGAGGAAGATCTAGTTAAGCATGTTCTCCAGAAACAGAAGATATGGCCCTGACCAGAATTTAATGGAAAGCAAATTTAGATTATTTGAGCAGGGGTAGATAATAAAGGATGTTGAAATGCTCAGCTTCTTACAGTGAATTTTTGTAGAATTTTCAGCAGGTACATGGAAATAGAGATTTGGACATGATGGATCAGAACGGAGAGAAAGTGAGGCCATGGTACCTCAAATCATGTAGAAGATTGTTTCCCTAATTTTCAGATAATAACTATGGCAAGGTATTAGCTGCCTGTGGATAAATGAGTTGAGAAGCCATCAAAGGAAGAGAATGGTTATTCTGAACTAATAGTTACAGACTAATGGGAGCATTAAAAAGATCTGTAAAGGGGAACCTCAGTCAGTTGAGTGTCTGCCTTTGGCTCGGGTGGTGATCACGGGGTCCTGGGATCGAGCCCCTCCTGAGTGGGCTCCCTGCTTGGCGGGGAGTCTGCCTCTCCCTCTCCCTCTGCTGCTCCCCCTGCATGTGCTATCTTGCTGTCTCTCTCTCTGTATCAAATAATTAAAAAAAAAAATCTGTAAAACTTATTGGACCAGCCAGAGAAATGTACCACTTGTCTCCCAGCTGTGGCCTGACTCCCTGCTCCTGCTGCCCTGAGGAATCCTCAGCCCGACTGAGCATTATTCTGCCTGGAATGTGCTTCCCCTCCCCTGCTAACTGTAACAACAAGAGCACCTGGTACTGATAGAGCGTTTCATCCTTCTGACTTTGTGAAATGATTAACTTTGTTGTAAAGATGGGACCAGAATTAAACTAAAAAAAAAAAAATACAGATGGGACCAGAAGAAAGTGATTTGTCCATTACATAATCTGAAATAAGACACATGTCATTGAATACCAATTCTAGTCTTTGAGGTCTCACTGCTACAAAAAGTAGCCTTTGATGAACCAAAAGAAACTACACAATATGGAGCTCAACCATGAAATGATTCCTAGGACTTGTTGTTGGGTGTTGGTAGCTATTCCTAGCTTGACATGACAACCTGTCAAATTAGGGATGAAGCTCAGTTGAATTTTCATCCTTTTGTTCAGTCTTTCCCGAAGCAGATTTATGATTCCTACACCTTACATCTTCCCACTGTGTACTGATAGAAAATTCACCTATTTCCTCTTTGGTTCTATGCTTAGAGACAAACGCAGTTGAATGGCCTCTCAGAGGGTCTAAAATTTGGCTTGAATCTGTGTTGTTTGCACACAGATTCTGTTTTCTAGGCAGAAAGCCCAGTTTCATTCACACTTTTGTTTATTATTTGTTCAGCATTCCACATGCTCTTCAGCCGGTTGCTTTGTGAATATGATCACATTTGGCTTGCTGTTCCGTAAAAGGCACAATGTCATTTTAAGACAGGGAATGGATCTATATCTGCAATGGGATAAAATTTGTAATTCTGAGCCTTTTATGCTGTGCCATTCATTTGCTTACAAGAACATTTCCTGATGGCTGTGGGGTTACCCTGAGGAAAGGGGCCTTTCTAAGGTTCACACATGCTGTCTTGGCAACACCTTGGAATAATAAAAATACAGGAAAAATAAGAAAAATGAATATATGGGCAAGCAGAACAATAAGCCAGTCATTAACCAGGTTTTAGTTCAAGTGATTTTTCAATAATTTGTTGGTAGTGGAATTTGGGGCATGTTTACATTCTGCTAATATGTTTCATGTAATAGTGGGTATAAAGTAGTTTGTGTGTATGTGTGTGTGTGTGAGAGAGAGAGAAAGAGAGAGCGGGGGTTCTTTCCATGGCTGGATATATGTTACCGAAATAAAAAATATGTATTCAGTCCTAACTGAATAGGGACAATATCATGAAACAGTCCCACTTAGACAAAAGTGCCCTCTCCACCATCGTGACCCACCAGAAGGAGGCATGTTTCTCTGATAATTTGTTTCAATTCAATCTTATCACCATTTTATTTCTTTATTTATGACACTGTGAGAGATACTCCCATGGATTCCAAAATGAGTACAAGTTCAGTCGGGGCAAAAGGAGAAGGGGAGTGACAGTCACGGTGAGCTAGCTCTAGAACCCAATGGACTGTCATTAAAGCTACATGCACTGGGAAATGGGAGTCTCATGCTTCTGCGGAGGAGTGGAGAATGGAGAGAGCAGGGACCGATGAAAGTAGTAAGAGGGGAGCACCAGCAAGGCAGCGTATTGTACAATTTTTAAAGACATTTAGAAAGTACCTTGGTCAGTTCTATGTGAAGGTGTTATGGAATGAACGTGTTCTCTCCACCCCCCCACCAGATTCATATGTTGAAATGCTGCCCCTCCTGTGATGGTATTAGGAGGCGGGCCCTTCGTGAGGTAATTAGGATTAGCTGAGGTGGTGCAGCCCTCCTGAGTGGGATGAATGCTCTATGGGCCTGGGGAGAGAGCTTGCTCCTCTCTCTGCTCTCTCCACGTGAGGATACAGTGAGAAGCCCGCAGTCTGCAAACCCCAAGAGGGCTCTCACCAGAACAGGATTGAGCGGGCACCCTGAGCTGGGCCTCCCAGCCTCCAGAACTGGGAGAAATAGTTTCTGTTGTTTGTAAGCCACCCAGTCTGTGGTGCTTTGTTATAGCAGCCTGAACTAAGACAGACATTGGCACCAAGAAGTGGGGGTGGCATTGTAACAAATACCTAAATCCTTGGGGGCAGCTTTGGAACGGGGTAATGGGCAGAGGCTAGAAGAGTTTTGAGGTGCATGTTAGAAAAAGCCGACATTGCCATGAACAAAGCTGTAAGAGAGATTCAGAAAGAAAAGAGGAGAGCTGCAGAGAAAGCCTCCCTCTTCCTAGACAATCTCTAAGTAATCCAAACAGAATATTGGCAGCAATACGGACTGTGAAGGCCATGCTCAGGAGATCTCAGACAGACATGAGGAACATGTTATTGGAAACTGGAGGAAAGGAGATCCTGGTTATAAGGTGGCAAAGGACTTGGCTGAACTGTGTTCATGTGCCAGTGTTCTGTGGAAGGTAGCACTAGCGAGAGGTGAAATTGGATATTTAGATGAAGACATTTCTCACAGTGTTGCGAGTGCCATTTCGTTTCTGACTACTTATAGTAAAATGCAAGAAGAGAGAAAGGGCTTGTAGACGGAATTGTTAAGCACGAAGAAAGCAGAACTAAAAGGTTTGGGTAATTCTCAGCCTACTTAGCCTATTGCCCCAAATGAGAAAGTATGTTCAGAAAAGAACACGTAAGTATGGCCAAGCATCTATTTGGTAAGATTAGTATGCATGGGGACAATGGACTTAATCAGGCACTCCAGCAGGAAACTGCTGGTTTGAACTACAGAGGGGGGCAGGAGTGTGTGAAGGAAGGCTGTTGGACTTCTTGGATTTCATAGGACAAGTTCATAGAGCTATTCCCTCTGAAGCTGCACTATTCTTCAAGACAATGGATGAATGACCCTAAAGGCAATTCAGAGACCAGCAGGGCTCCCTCCTTGGTTTCAAAATAGGGAAACTATTGCCTCACTGTCAGTAAGCCCCCGGGACAGGGCCACCTGACAGAGCCTCCGGGGCACAGAACTGCCAGGACAGGACAGCCACCCCAATGGGCCTGGAAAACAGAGCATCCAGCCCAAGACTATGATTTCTAATTGGTCTAATTAGGTCTAATGTACTTTGCCCTGCTAGGTCTGGGGTTTCCTTGAGACCTATCACCTCTTCCCGCTTTCCTGTTTCTCCTCTTTGGAACGAGAATATCTAATCTGTGCCTGTCCCACCATTGTATTTTGGAAGAATATAACTTGTTTGGTTTTACAGGTTCACAGCTGGAGAGGAATTTTGCCTCAGGATAAATGTACCCTGAGTCTCATCCTTGTCTGATTTAAATGAGATTTTGAACTTCAGACTTTAGAGTTAATGCTGGAATGACTCAAAACTTTTGGGGGTTGTTAGGATGGAATGAATGTATTTGCATGTGAGAAGTATCATGAATTTGGGGGCCCAGGGGTAGAATGTTATGGACTAAATGTCTGTGTCTACCCCAAATTCAAATGTTGGTGGTATTAGAGGGTGGGACCTTTGGGAAGTAGGAAGTTAGGATTTGATGAGAAAGGTAGAACCTTCATGAGAGGGATTAGTGCCCTGTAAGGTCTTGCAAGAGCTTGCATCCTCTCTCTGCTCTTGCTATGGGAGGACAATAAGTCAGCAGTCTGCAACCCTGAAGAAGGCTCTCACCAGAACTTGAGCATCATGGTATCCTGATCTTAGACTTCCAGCCTCCAGAAATAAATTTCAGTTGTTTATAACCCTCCTAGTCTATAGTACTTTGTTATAGGAGCCTGAACTAAGATGGGGGTAACCATGCCAAACTTCTTATTTAGACCCAGACCATGGTGTTTTGGTTTCTGGGCCCTTGCCTCTTCCCCATACCCCCCCAACTCTGAAATCATGAGGGATAGTAGGCAACCCCCGGAAGCCTGCCTTTATTGGCAGTCTCAGAGTTTGTCATGTGGGGTTCTAATGCTTAACCACTTCAATTTGGGCATAGACATAATTGACTTTTTTACGCAACAAGATTTCAAATTTCTGGATTCTCAGTCACTTCAGACTGCAGTCCACACACAATATCTTTCTTCACAAAGCTGTATTACCTTTTGTCTCTGCTTGCAGGCTAATTTATTCTAACACGAGTTTACTGCAGATACCTTTTTTTTTTCCTTTGAGAGAGAGAGCATGTGTGTGCGCACAAGAACGAGGGGGTGTTGGGGGGAGGGGCAGAGGGGGAGCCCAATTCAGGGCTTGATCTCATGACCCTGAGGTCATGACCTGAGGTGAAATCAAGAGTTGGACGCTTAACTGACTGAGTCACTCAGGCATCCCTACTGCAGAAATTTTTTGATAAAATTGTTTACTGGAAGTATCAAGAAGTAGCCAGCACACAACCACATTCTGATTTTTTTTCCCCACTTATTTACCTCTTGGCTGGAACTTGATCCACCTCCCAAAGGACAGTAGGCAACATTTTGACCAAATGTTTTCTATTTCTTTTTTTTTTTTTTTTTTAAGATTTTATTTATTTATTTGACAGAGAGATACACAGCGAGAGAGGGAACACAAGCAGGGGGAGTGGGAGAGGGAGAAGCAGGCTTCCCGCCGAGCAGGGAGCCCGATGTGGGACTCGATCCCAGGACCCTGGGATCATGACCTGAGCCGAAGGCAGACGCTTAACGATTGAGCCACCCAGGCGCCCCTGTTTTCTATTTCTTAACAAGAGTTACCAGTTTTCCAAAGTCCAATATCTACATCCTCTCCATCTCTGCTAAAGTCACGGCTACATTGCGGCTGTGTGATTTGTTGTATTCTACTCGTAGCTATCAAATTTTAAATAAATAGAAGTAAATGTTATTATATAGTAAACCAATAAATAAATATATAGAAAATTTTCACCTTTGTCAATTTTCAAAGATGTTTTTAATATAATGAAACAACATCTTTCAAATTGGAAAAAAATTTTAAATTCAGTAAGAATAAACATGGAGTAAAGCTGGTACTCTCATCACATAGGGGCAAAACCATGCTTTAGTTTAATTGGGCAATATAGCTCAAGACTGATATTGGTTTGGTACCATTTTGGTACCATTTTGATATGGTAATAATATGCATGAAAACCATTTTAAGAAATAATAAAATAAAAACAGTGTGCATGATTTGTGTTCTATATAGGAAGCAAGTTGAATGTTAAAATGAAGAAAAAAGGATGAGAAAATTAGGACCCATCTAGTCAATGGGATATTATGTAACAAAATAATTAGGAAGACTATGTTGTAACATGAAGCTCATTATCTAGTATTCAGTATAAAATGTCAAAATATAAAATTACATGTGTATAATGATTGCAAACAAGTTAAGTAAAAATTATTATTAAATTTAAAATTATTATAAAATTTATTAATATGAAAAATTATTAGATGGGATTATAACAAAATTATTATAGTTGTGCTATTGGGTGGTGAGATCATGCCATTCTCCTACGATTTCCAACTTTTTGTCCAGGAAAAATACCTAAAGATTTGTGGTCAATGAACTGACATGAGTTACCTTTAAAACATAATAAAGTGAGTATGTTATTAAATAGATTAAAATGGGCATATTACTGCAATTTGGTGGGTGAAGTTCCACATGACATATTATTTTGTATTGGGCTTTTTACTACTTGCAGAACAGCTGTCTTGATCCCTTTATCCTGCAATTGTTTTCTATGATTTATTTACTTAGACTTTTACACAAACTGCCAATAATTCATTTCTTAAAGAGAGGTCTGTCAAATTAATTCTTAGCAAATCTCCTCTGCAAGTGTTCAGAATACTGTTTAAAATTATGTTTCTTTAAAGGTACACACAGACAATCCACAATATTTCTATAACTTCTTATAAAATGATTTTCCATTTTTTATTCTTATTCTTTATTTTTCTTCTGCTAGACTACTTCTATTTCCTTAATTCTGCCAAACTACATCTGGAGTATTTAAAACTTCTTTTTTTTAGCATGTTCACAAAATTGTTGTTTAATAGGTAATGGGAGAGAATGTCAATATAAATTTTATAGGTATAAGATCAAAAGTAGAGTGGATAAAAAAAAAAAAGAGGCATGTTTGAAACCTACATTTTAGTAAATTCCCCTGGTTTGATATCCTATGACCTGAGTTAGGTCCATGGTCTTATTTTTTCTCTTGTGGACCCTCTGGTATCCAGTACATGAGTCTATTCTTCTCCATCTTTGTGCTTTAATAAAAATAATTATAATTTTTATGGTGAAGTTTGTTTGCCACAAATATTTTTCCCTCTAATCATGTATATCAAGATAATTTATTTTTCCTTTGAATGACTTATATTATCTTTCCTGGAGGAAGGTTGCCTTTGGAAATTTTGCATGGTAGATTTTGGATTATTTTCTTAGTTCTTATAGCTTCCTCAGGTAACTATAATACTTGAGTTCATCTGTCTTTTTCTTCTGTCACCTAGAGAGCTGTTGTCTGTCTTCTAGCCACTGATTTTCATTGTTACCTAGTTTTTTAGTTAATTTGTTTTGTTTATAAATTTTCCTTCACCCCAGTTACATCTATCACCTCTATATTCTCTTATATGTAACTTCAGCACCTATACCCATTTTTATAATTGTTTCTGTTCCTGGCCAGGGTCCTTTTTTCTTAGATTAGGGTGTCAATTTCCTAAAATTTTCATCTGGTTTAAAAACATTGGTATTACTCTGAATCTTTAGGATACTGGTCCTTTTTTCTTTGTGCTGCAATATTGCAAGGTCATTATATGTTTGTAATTTTTTTTAACTCACTTTTAACTTCATAGAGATCATCAAAGAACTTGATATAGGCAAATAACTACAGTTAATGATTTTCTCTGTTTATTTGTTTGATGTGGGCTCTTTTACCCCTTAGGCGATGACCACAACTACTCAGATATATTGCTTCTTGATGTGTAAAGCTCCAATCCCCAAAACCAATATCTAATTCAGATCTGAGGACCGACATGGGAACATCTTATAATTCCTCAGCCTGTTACTTTGACATGAAACCAAAGAAAAAAAAAAATATATATTTTTAAAGATTTTATTTATTTATTTGACAGAGAGAGACACAGCGAGAGAGGGAACACAAGCAGGGGGAGTGGGAGAGGGAGAAGCAGGCTTCCCGCGGAGCAGGGAGCCCGATGCGGGGCTCGATCCCAGGACCCTGGGATCATGACCTGAGCCGAAGGCAGACGCTCAACCGACTGAGCCACCCAGGCACCCCGAAAAAATATATTTTAAAAAAACTACCCACTCATCCAAAACATTTCCACATTTTTCTGACATCTACTCTACCTGCATAATTTACTTGTGAGGATTCTATTTCCAAAGTTGCAATGTGACATCGCCAACCTCCTTCCTTCCTACCAGTCTCCCTTCAATGACATCACTTTTCTCCACCAAACTTTCAGCTCAGTCCCCACCACTCCATCCAACTACATGCTTTCTATTAAATACTTTTGGGATTTTAAATCCCTGACTTGATATAGCAGGAAAAGGGAAAATTTAAGGGGTGGGAGAAATATAGCACTCAAGAATTAGCACCCAAGAAAACAAAGGTTGTGGTTTACTTTTCTAGTTTATCACTCCATCATTGTTTTTCTTTATTCAACAACTATTTATTAAGCTCCTCTATATGCCACGAGCTAAGGGGCGGAAATACGGTGGTGACAAAGACCAAACAAATAAATAAACAAAAACTATGATCTTTGTGTTCATGAACCTCACAGTCTAGGGAGATAAATGTGAATAATCAACATCAATTTTTCTATTTCTCTGGTTTTCTCTTTTATCTTTAAAGATAAACTGTGGTAAATTTGATGAAGTGAAAGTATGAAGTAACTTTAGAAAATTGAGTGTTACACAGATAGTGGTTCAGAGGATGATTCTCTGAGGACTGAAGGGTGAAAAGGAGTCAAACATGTGATGAGTATATATGTGATTGTCAAGTAATAGCAGATTGGTGAACACAAAGAGGAAACAGCCTGCCAATGTCCTGATAGAAAAGAACCTGGCACAGATCTCCTGTGTATGAAACAGAAACCATGCAGTGAAGGAGATATGAAGTGTGACTTTCCCTATAAATGAAACTGATACATGTTGGCACCCATCCTTTCTATTGTTTAAATTTGTGGCTTCTATTTCAACAGGTAGATTATAGGTTCTTTTTTTAATGTTATCAATGAGTTTTTAATCTATAACAGCATATTTATAGGTATTTTTGTTGGCCACTGACAGAATTTGCAGCAGAGTTTGTTAACCAGCTGACATTTTAAGAATCTATCAAATGGTCAAACATTCACAAGCCAGCAGCATGGTGGTAACAGGACCACAAGTGTGAGTACTGCAATTGGCAGGTTGTCTTGCCACCTTTCCATAGATTTGGTCAGTAAAAAGTCAACAAACTCAAATAGATTCAGTTTACAACTTATGCAAAAGCAAAGTGAGATCAGCATGGTGCTAGATCCTCACATCCCTAGCCCCATGTTATGACACTAAACCAGAAGGGTCAGATGACAGATGACACAGGTGAAGGGTTACTCCTTCATTGAGGATCAGCTTCTAAACCACAACTGAATGGTTTTATAAACTTACATAGAAGCCTGAAGCTGTACTCCAATGGATGAGGTGAGTTAGAAGGTCCTGTGCTCAACTGAAGTGAGGGAGATGGATGGGAATCGGATTTGTGGTACTCTTCCCCTAAGATTGGGATGAGAAATTGCCTTGTGGACATTTCTTACAGGGCTTACCTCTCCTGGCTCCACAAGGAGGTGCAGGACTTTCCAATGAGACTTGGGTTAGACTATGGTCAAGGTTGGCCACAGGGCCTATGGAAGTCATATAAGATCACCAAGGCACCAGGGCAGAGCCATTTCCCCATAGAATCCCCATCTATTTTTAATGCTGCTCTGAAATGTGTCCCTGAGTTCTCTAAAATCATCAAAAGAAGTCTCTAGAAATGACTTAGAGGAAAATAACGTAAACCAATATTATACCAAGCTAAAATGTCAACTCTCTGTTTCTATAAATAAGCATATATAAGAGGCATTTGCCCTAAATGTTGATTATTTAAGATGATTAATATGGATCTCTGTTCTCTTATTAGGGAGATGGGAATGATGCCTAAATAATTTTAAGGCTATAGAGTAATATACAGGCAGTAATTATAGAGATTTTGTACAATATCTATAGCCTAGATAAGAGAGTCCTTAGCCCTGCTTGAGGGATTCAGGAAAGGCTTCTAGAAAAACATGACTGAAAAATAGACAAATAGATCAAAATAGTAGAATATACAACCCAGAAAGAGACCCACATAAATATAGACACTCGATTTATGTGAAAGTTAGCACTTTAGAGAAATAGGAGAAAAAATGGTCTTTTTGATAAAAAGTGTTAAGTCAATTGCATAGCTATATGGGGGGAAAAAGGGATTTCTTCATCATGTCTTATTAAAAAATTTTTTTCCAGATAGATTTTTAGCTTTTAGACATAAATGTGAAAGGAAAAATAAGGATAACATGGGAGAATATCTTCATGACTACTGATTAGAAAATAGCTTTTTGAAAATAAAACATAAAAGTTTTAATCATAAATTTGTTAAACTACTTCAAAATTAAGTACTCTTTATCAAAATACAGCATGTAGGAAAGTAAAAAAGCAAGCCATGGAGTGGGAGAAGTATTTATATCATCTATAACACCATCTAAAAATAATATAAAAGTCTCCTGCCAACTAATACTAAGAAGACAGACTGTCCAGCATAGGAAAAAAGCAAGAGACGTGAACAAGCACTTCACAAAAGAATCTCAAGGATCAATAAACATGTGAAAGGCTATTGGTACCAGCAAGTCTCTGGATAGGAAAACAGAAGCCACATTATGTATTTTAGGTATGAAGGGCTTTAGTACAGAGAATTAGAAACTTCCACAAACATGTAAATATTGGCGGGGGAGTAAAGCTCGGAGACGCTCCCACCATCTCTCAGGCTGCATCAGCAAAGCAAGTGGTGCTCAAGAACCAACCAAGAAACTGCTGACAATACATACCTGTCAGTCTGGCTACAACCTCTTCTAGACAATATAACCTTTCCTTCCCTTCTTAGAACTGCCTCTCAATGTCAGACTCTAACCCAGAATCAAGCAAACAGGAAGTTCTTGGAAATGTAATCTGGCTTCTCTGTGATGCAGAAAATATCTTGGTAGTAATGCCAGGTTGACAACAGATAGTTTAGAATAATGTCTGACATCATTCCCTCCAAATCAGAAAAATAAAACTTAAATCTGCAAATGAGTTTATTACACACCCACCAGATGGCTAGAAATAAAAAGAGTGGCAATTCTAAGTGTCGGCAAGTGTGTGGAGTGACAGCAATTTTCAAACATCGTAGGTGTAAGTGTATGTGGGTAAAACCATATTGGAAAACCATTTGACATTGTTTATGAAATTGAGCATATGCATATCAGTGACTCATTCTACTCCTAAGTGGAATGGGTTTTCACACATAAAACCAGTAAAAAATACTTAAATGCAGAAGTTCATGCTTACCATCGCTGCATCCTAGCAGAGACAGAGAAATACCACCTGGGCTCAGTATTCTAGAGAATCAGCCTGAATTTGAGGAAAAGAGAAAACAGAAAGGAAAAATCCAATTAATGACCTAAGGAAAAGCTTGAAGATCTTGAAAACAAAAGTAGACAAATATGCTTCTGAAGGATAATTTTTTTTTAAGTAGAAAACCTCTGAAATAAAATATAGTTGAAGATATCAAAAATTCTTTGGTATAGGACCTGAATTCATTTCTTAGAAGTTTATATAAAAGGTGGAAATATTGAGATGTGTTTAAGTTTGAAACTCAAAGATAAATAATTTTTCAGGCTTGAAAGGAGAGACCAAGCTGCTTTCCAGTGGTAGCCAGTATCAGGAGATAACAGATCATCTTTACCAAGTCTGGACAGAAAGAATATCATGTCCAGCCATTTTTTTCCATTCAATGAGCAAGTGTTTTTCAAACATGCTTTAAAACCTCCAGGAATATGGCATTCAGGATCCATTCCTTCTTGAAAGAAAACCCAATGACTGAAAGATTAAATCCAGTGAATCAGAAAACAATTGGGAACCGGGCAGAAAAAAGAGCAGTGTACTACCTAGAGGGGAGAGGTTTACATCTTTCTTGTAAAAAATATTGTAAAACAGTAATTGTTTACCCAGCTCTAAGATAAGTTTCTCAAGCTTGCAGCAGTGCCCGGATACAGATCTTCCAAACCCTTCTTGTGAGAAGGAAAGAATCTTACTTATTATTGAAACCTGTGGTAGGTAGAATTCGAAGATGGCTCCCGGAATTCCCAGCCTCTGCTAGGCACACACCTGCTCCCAGTTATTCAATTAAACACAGTCTAGATACTACCTCGAAGAGCTTTTGCAGACATAAGTAAGTTTCCAAATCAGTTGGTCTTAAAAGGGGGAAATCATCCAGGTAGGCCAGACCTGATCACATGAACCTTTAAGAACAGAGCATTTTCAAACTGATTGCAGAATTTAAAATTCAGATATGTGTAGCATGAAAAGAATTTAGTGCAACATTGCTGGTTTGCAGATGGAGGGGGCCATGTGGCAAGGAAGGCAAGCAGCCTCCAGCTGATATTCAGCAAGTAAACAGGGAACTAATTCCTACAACTGTATGTATATGAATCCAGCCAACACTTAGAATGGCTTGGAGGACGGTTCAGAGCCTCCAGATGAGACCTCAACCTGTCTGACATCTTTATTTCAACTCTGTGCTACCCTGGGCACAGAACCATTACTCTGTGACTGTCTTCTGATCTACGGAACTCTGACTCAAGAATGAGTGTTATGTTTAGCAATGAAGTTTGTGGTAATTCATTACACAGTAATAGAAAACAAATGCAGAATCTAACCAGACCAAAAAAAGCAATTCACAATAAAGAGCTCAAGAAAGTAGAAGCAATAGTGCTAGGGTTGATTGGTGAATTTACATATACAGAAATTATATAGATAACCATTAACAAAAATACAAATAAATTAATAGCGATTATTCACTTGTTTTTATTTTTTAAAGATTTTTATTTATTTATTTGACAGAAAGAGAGAGAGAGAGCACAAGCAGGGGGAGCAGCAGAGGGAGAGGAGAAGCATATTCCCCACTGAGCAGGGAGACCCATGCAGGGCTTGATCCCAGGACCCTGCAGAAGGCAGACGCTTAACCCACTGAGCCACCCAGGTGCCCCAGTATTTGTTTTTCTTTAAACAGATATCAAGCACCTAATGCGACAGCTCCTGTTCTAGGTACTGAAGGTAAAAACAGTGAACAAAACAGGCAAATTTCCCTGTCCTTGTGGAGTTTACATTCTTTTTTTTTTTTAAAAGATTTTATTTATTTGACAGAGAGAGACACAGCGAGAGAGGGAACACAAGCTGGGGGAGTGGGAGAGGAAGAAGCAGGCTTCCCGCGGAGCAGGGAGCCCGATGTGGGGCTCGACCCCAGAACCCTGGGACCATGACCTGAGCTGAAGGCAGACGCTTAACGACTGAGCCACCCAGGCGCCCCGTGGAGTTTACATTCTAATGGGGAAGGGAAAAGAAATAAATAAGTAAAATATGTAATATGTTATTGGTGATAAATGCTATGGAGAAAAATAAACCAGAAGAGGTGGAGAGAACGTTTGGAGGGAGGGTTGAAATTTAAATAGGGTAAGAGGAAAGGCCACCTCGAGAAGGTGGCATCCCAGGAAAGCCTGCTTAATGAGAGGGAGTGAGCCACTCAGAGATCGTGAAGCAAGATGATTGTAGGCAGAGGAAACATCAAGTAGGGGAGCCATGAGGTAGGTGCCCGGTCTATGTGAGGAGGCCACTTTAGTAAGAGATGAGGTGAAGTAACAGTGTGAGGTTGTGCAGGGCCTTGAAGGCTGTGGTTAAAACTTTTAAGAGTTTCCCTCAAAGAGTTGACAGAACTAGGTGTGTGGTTAAAAAGATTTATTTATTTATTTATTTTAGAGAGAGAGAGAGAGAAGGAACACAAGTGGGAGGGGCAGAGAGAGGAAGAAAGAATCTCAAGCAGACTCTGCACTGAGCACCAAGCCCCATGGGGGCTTGATCTCACAACCCTAAATCAGGACCTGAGCAGAAACCAAGAGTTGGATGCTTAACAGACTGGGCCACCCAGGCACCCCAGAACTGTGTTGTTTTTATAAAAGGATCATTCCCACTGCTGTGTTGAGAAGTGACTGAGGGGCGCAAGGGGCAAATCGGGAGATGGTTAAGGAGGCTATTGCAAAGGTCCAGGTGAGGCTGATGATGACTTGCACCAGAATGATAGTGGTGAAGGTGGGCAGGTTCTGGACATGTTTAGAAGGTGGAGCCCGCAAGATTTGTTTATAGTCTGGATGTGCACTGAGGGAGAAAGAGAGGGCTCAGAAAGACTCCAAGTTTCATGGTCTGAGCAACTGGAATTGTAGAGTTGCCCATAACCAAGATGGACAAGATTGTGGGAGGAGCAGGTTTTCAGTTCCTGGAGAGCTGGTTGTTGGGTTTATGGAGTTTGAGAGGTTTATTAGGAATTGAAAGAATTACAGAATAGAGTATAAATGATATAAATCTTCATAACATAATAAAAACAAAAACAAACAAATGAAAACCACAAGCATATAATGTGTTCAGCTATACGGAAGAACAGGAGGCTGGTGGTGGGAGAAATAATTTGAATGTTCATTTCCTCATCTTTATATAAGCACTCAGTTACTATTGCCTACAACTGAACTATTTAGTTTTTTAAAGATTTATTTATTTATTTTAAAAAGAGAGCAGGGATGGGCAGAGGCAGAGGGAGAGAGAAACCTTAGTGGACTTGGTGCTGAGCATGGAGGCAAATCAGAGCTCTATCTCAAGACCCTGAGATCAGGACCTGAGTGAGCCAAAACCCAGAGTCATCTGCTTAACCGACTGCACCACCCAGGGCCCCCTTGAGCTATTTAGTTTTTAAAATGATATAACACCTGTAAGTTTTCATGACCATTTAAAATTTAGTTTAGAAAGACATTTTAGGTCATGGTATCTTTTTTGATGAAGAAACAATTACCAAACATTCAACAATCCATTTTGTTTCTTTCTTTTTTTTTAAATTAAAATAAAACAGCATGTAATAATTTTGAAAATAAAAGAAATAAATACTGTTCCATTTTAATATTATTATTTTTGTCTCAATCAAGATATCTGTACTGCCATGTATCTGTATGAATACAGAAATGCCTGGAATGCAGGTCACTGAAAATTTAATAATGATTATTTCTAGGTGATAAAATAGGTGTTTCTTTAAACTTTATTTTTTATGCCGAATGGCTTGGATGTTTTTTAAACATGCAAGTTTTATGATCAAATAAATATATGTGAGTTCCTATATTTGTAACAAAGTACAAATTATGAAAGTGTTTTTGATTTCTTTTATGTTAACAAAAAAATTGCGTAATAGCAAGGAAATGTCTGAAAGTACTTCTGGGAAACTCATCTCCAAACCAGACACATGACCAGGCATGCCTATATGTACCATGTTGATGGTGGTAACCTTATAATAAACACCTCCATCTAAGATAATTAACATATTATTTTGTTTGAAAAAGTAAGAAGTGAATATAATCACTTTTATAGACAGTAGTTTATCACATTTAATAATGAGACTGGATTATTCATTAACAGAATGTTTGACATCAAAAACATCCACAGGTAAGACATAAAATGACCAATTAGTTGTCCATTTTGGGATCACTTAATGCGGTATCTTTATTCATTCTGACCCAGAGGAGCTGAGTTGCTTCAGTTAATTTCATTGTTTCTCCTTTTTTATATTTACCAAATAATCAGTGGCTCTGGCTATTTGAATACGTAGTCTACAGCTTCGAGCTATGATGTCCAACACAGTAGCTGCTAGTCACATGAGACTATTTAAATGTATTAAAATTAAATAAACAAAATTCAGTTTCTCCTTGGACTGGTTGCATTTCAAGTGCTCAATGGCTAGCAGGTACCCTTTTGTACAGTGCAGACAGAGAACATTTCCATTGTCTCAGAATGTTCTAAAGGACAGCGCTAGTCTAAAGCTAATTTGTTCCATGAGGAAGGTGTTTTTGAGATGTTTCTCTAAAACATTTGTATTACTATCTTTGTGTCTTTAGGTCAGTTTTTAAAGTCACCTTTTCAAAAAAAAATAATAAAGTCACCTTTTCAAAAAAAGCAAGACAAATTATGCATTATCCAGTGATTTAACTAATGTTAGAATGTAGAACAAAATATAAAAAAATAATTTTTTTTGAGCAGGAGTGAAAGTCAACTTTCAAATGATGATGTCGTTGTAGACAGACCACTGGTCTCAGGGCTAACAAGGATCTGGACTAATCTTCAAATCTTAGTCTTTGAATGAACGAGTATTGGCCATAGATTTATTTTATAGAGTTAGTTTAGTAACAATTATTTAAGCTCCAATTCAGCATGAATGCAAAACCTTTTTTATTACTTAGATCTGTTTATGAGGCATTTTACAGAGCTTCCAAAAATATTTATTGGACATGTTGGAATTTCATTATCAGATATACTGGCTTAATTTTTCTGTTTCTGGGAATTTAAATGGTACCTGCATCAACTACATTTACTGTCCCAGGGAGGATGAATTTTTCTTAGGACCAACTTTTCCCTTCAGCAACCCAGGATCTGAGCTAATAATGGCATTGAGCCAACCAATCTCTTGGATTAGTTTAAAATATCTCTTGCTTACTAAGCAAAATGTCAAGGCCCAAGATATTAGAGTTTACTTATTTTAATTTCCTCTGCTTGAGAATAATCAACACGCCTTCCCATAACTGGGGAAAAGCATTTATATTAATGAGTTACTCTGTTGATACCCATGTAATACCACTGACTTATATTAATTGCTTTTCAAAAATAATAGTATTTGGGGTTTCCAGTACCACACACAAATCTTATTCAACAGTACTTAAAATGGATTATTGTGTGAACTTGGAATTGTTTTCTGCAAACATTCCATGACCTTATGATGAGATTGATACTGCAGATGGCTACGCATTATACATTTGGTTCAGCGTGATTCCCTCTCTTCTGCATCTTTTCAAGTCTTTGGTTCCATAACTTTTTACCAAGTTTTATAATACGTGCTTGCAAACAGACCCTCTTCTTGAACCATAGAGGATAAAGAGAAATTTTTATGTTGTATGAATGGAAATAAACCCTTCTACATCATATTTCTGAAGTTAAGAATTTTCTTAATGTTGTTTAGAGATTAAACAAACCAACTATAAAATACAAAAATAAATTCAGGGTGTATTAAAAATTAATATTTTCAATTATTGGCTCAAAATACTTGGTTGAATGAATACTGGTCTTATTTTCTGCATTACAAAGTTTTATGTACACAGTTTCCATCTCTGTTAGTATTTTTGAATATTTAATAAATAGTACTTGGCATAAATATTACATTTATATAATTACCACTTTACTGCTGAGGTAGAAATTTAGCACAAAAAGAAAAAAAAAATCGAGATTTCTTAAAGGCCAATGTTCCACATATTTATGATCCTCTTTTTCCAAAGATGTCACAGAAATCATGGAGTAAAGTCAGTATGAGATAAGGGTATTTGCAAGTGCACATGGATTGTTTAATCTTGATGGGATTCACATGTTCTTAAAATTTTGGGGTCCCCAAGGATCAATAATGACCCAGTGGAAAATGTCTTCTGTGAACTGTTATCTCCAACAAAGCCTAAGGGAGGACAGAACTGAAGATTGAGTCTTGGAGGGGACCAGTTCCTCTGATGAAGTCTTTGGTGAAATCTCTGACTCAGCCCAGTGAATTAGCTCCTCAGCATATTGGAGTATCTGCCTCCATTCTCTAGCTGCCCTAAACCTAATTATACTGGCTGCTTTCGGAAGAACCTATTCTGCTGAGCTTAACTGCCTTTCCTTTACAGGTTGGGAGATCTATATGCTTAACAATACACAATTGCAATTATCTGTATGAAAAAGCACCATGTAAGCAAAGTTAAAAATAAAGTAATGGACTAAAAATATATATGTGACAACATAGAAGAGAAAATAAGTAAACAGAATATTCCATCATGTCTATAAGGAAGTGACAAAACACAATAGCAAAATAGGCAAAATTTTTAACATCTGCAAAAGAGAAAATGCAAATAACCAAAAACATGTAAAGGATGCTTACCTTAACTCTGAAGCAGTGGAATGCAAATGAAAACAACTGCGAAATATCTTTTTGATTTCATCAGATTGAGAAAAGTTTGGTCATATCCAGCGTTGATGAAGAGTTTGAGAGATGAATATTCTCGGAACTCTTGGTTAATTTAAATTGCTTCAGTTCTTTTAAACATCCTGTCAGTACTGTAGTTACAAACATTAATAATGCATTTTATTAAATATAAATAATAAATATAAATAAAATGTAAATAAAATTCTGATATTCCTTTGGGAATCTACCCCATTTTCATTGGATTAAATCCTGTTGAAACTACCAAAGTACCCACCCTTTCCAAGAGCAAAGAATTAGCATGTGACTTAAATAAGGCAGGTTAGTGCCCTTCTTGGAATTTGAATCTCGATTAAAAGTACATCAGGACCTAAAATCACTGGAGTGCTAAGAAAATGGTCCATTTCTATATTTCTTCAGTCTAAGATGCCAGCCACGCAAGATACACCATTACTGCACGCATCACTTTTAAACAGGCACCGAATTCACAGCTAATGCTTTCTTTCCACTTAGAATTTTCTAGATTTGGTAAATGAGCTCCTTTTCATGTACTTACAAATATATTTTTGTCACATATCATTCTTGCACTTACAAAGAAAAATTTAAGTAAAACAAATTGACTAAGGTATACTTAAATCATTTTCATTTTATGAACCACTTTTGACTCAGAACCCTCTTGTAAATCACTTTTTGGCTCAGAGTGCTCAGTGTTCTTGAGTGTCTGGGCTATAAAGAGGGTAATTGATGGAGCCCTTTTAGTCCCAGATATTTTCTTTCCAGCTACTGATATCCATTCAGCAAATGTGGAGCTTACGGTGGTTTCTTCAACAATGAATACTAACTTCACTAATACAAAATTTATGCACTGCTGCTCCTTTCCCGTCTTTTTTTGCATACACAGTAAATTTTAAATAAATAACAATTCATAGTATAATCAAGATAATTTTAAATGTTATTAAACCAAACATGTGTGGTGCCAACCATGCTCATTACTTAACTGTGGTGAGGACAATATTAACATCACAGCCAAGTTCTCACACGCTCAGACAAGGTCATCTACTTTAAAAATACCTCTGTCCAACCACGATTGTGAGACTCCATTTTAGAGGTGTTAAATTATGAAAAAATGCACAGCTTGGAAACAATTAAATATGATTATTCCACCATAGATATCTAGCGATATCATAGTTTCTATAATTTCTGAGACTTGATCATTCAGTTCTTTATTTAGCATTTACTGTATGTTCAGACACTCTCCTAAGTGTCTTACCTGGATTATCTAATTGGATTTAATGACACGACTCATGAGATAACTACTCTGTGTGTGTTATATAATAGTACATAGAAAAAATAAAAAGAATAAGTACATACTATATAAAAGCATGTACAAGATTATATGTAATAAAAATTTAGGAACAATCTAAATATGTTTTAGTAAAAGTTAAGATTAAGCAAATTTGGGCATATTAAAAAACTAAATTATAACCAGCTTCGGCGTTTAAAGTTGCTTATAGTAAGTCAAGATCTTTACGGAGTGGCTCTCCTCAGTTTAAGGTAATGGGCAGCCCTGGGGGAGATGTGTCCAGCGGGGGAAGTATCAACGAATCCCTGCAGGTCCGGACACTGGTGAGAGTTAAGAATATGGCTTGATAGCAACCTTACTACCTGCACAGTGCTGATGTCCTTTAGAAAAGGAGGCTGTTTTCAGCTCCAGATGATTATTTCCATGTAGCTTATGACCAACTCTTCCCAGATCTGTCACATTTTCAAAAAAAGCCTTACACCCAATATTTTACGTGAAATTAATTGACAATTAGTTGAAAAGTTAAACAATGAAGGCCAAAGAAGGATTGTAAACAGGCCAACTTTGGGCTTGGGTAAGGCAGTAAAAGGTAAAATAGAACAGTAAAGCCCTGCCTTCATTTTAGGCTACATGGCCCTCTAAGGAAAAAAGGCATTTAATAGCTTCTCTAGGAAGAAGATGAATTTTTGTCATCTGGTAGATTTTAGGAAGCTTTGTTAAAAACATCTGGGGCGTGCCTGGGTGGCTGAATCAGTTAAGCATCTGACTCTTGATTTCAGCTCAAGTCATGATCTCAGGGTCGTGAGATCGAGCCCTGCTCCCTCCTGCACTGGGCGTGGAGCCTGCTTAGGATTCTCCCTCTCCCTTTGCCCCTTTATGTGCATGCTCTCACTCTTAAACAAACAGACAAACAAACAAAAAAGAGCTGGAACATGCCCTTGTCCTCTTCTTTTTTGCTCCTTTATCCGTTCTACTGCCTGGAACGCTCTGAGACCTAGAAATGAGGGGCCATACCTTAGGGATAGCAGACTGATGAATTGGAAGGGGCCAAAATTCTTGAAGGTTTTGTGGAACAAAAATTACCAAACCAGCCCTCCTCTGTGAGCCTCCAGACTTTTCAGGAGAAGGAATATATTCTATATTGTTTAAACCAATGGTATCTGTGGCTAAAGCTAATCTTATTTTGATAAATTAAACTGGAAAATCCTAAATTAGAAAACTGAGAAACTTGTTAGGCTTTAGCAAAGCAGCTCATTAAACTGCTGCCTGTAGCATCTTAAATAAAGTGGCTGCTAAGCTTTACGTTACCGAGTAGGCAAATGTCAGAATGAAGCGAAGTGTTGGCCACTTCTTGGGCCAACATCCCCCTTCCCCCACTTCAGGGAATATGTACAAGAAAGAGACAAACCTTATTCTGATCATATTCTTCCATAGACTTGAACATCCCAATACTTTATGACTTTACAGGTGAAAACAGAAAGGAAAGGGCATATGTCCTTGTTTAGACATTCTTTCAGCCTGTGGCCAGAAACTCAAGAGACGAAGGTCAGATAATCCTGTTACTCATTTTTGTGAATTGCAAGAACAAAATTATTTGACTCGGGAAGATTTCAGTAAGCAAAAGCAGAGAGATGAGAACAGTGGTGGTAAGCCCTAAAAATAGAAATTAGGAGGAACTGTAGAAACATGTATTGTATACAGGAAATGCACTTTAAATATAAAGATGCAAATTGGTAAAAATAAATAAAATGATTCAAGAAGGTAAACTATGCAACAAACACTAATCAAGAAAACTGAGGTGGCTATATTAAGTATGAAACAACATAAACTTTAAACAAGAAATATTTCCAGAGATATTGAAGGATATTTTATAAAACTAAAAGGATCAAGTTGTCAAGAATATATAACAATCCTAATTGTATGCACCCAATAACCGAGCTTCAAAATCTACAAACAAAAACTGTTCAAATTGAAAGAAATATCTAAACTCATAATTATAATAAAATATCTCAACATTTCTCTCTCAGTAAATCATAGAGCAAGAAAGAACATTGGCAAGAAGGTAGAAGACCAGAACAAGACCATCAACCAACTTGTTCTGTGACATATATAGAGCATGCTATACCAAAACAGCAGAATACACATTTATGTCAAGTGCACATGGAATATTCACCAAGATGGACCATATGTTAGATTGTCAAATAACTCTCAATAAACTTAAGAGTACTGAAATCAACAGAGACCATTGCAATAATAAATTAACATCAATTTTAAAAAGATACTTAAAAACTCTTTACAAACTTGGAAATTGAAAAAAACATTTTTAAATAACTCATGGGTTCAAAAAAATCACAACACAAGTTAGAAATATTTAGTCTAAATGACAGTGAAAGTATTTTCTTTTTTTATATTTCTTGAAATGCGGCTATTGTCTAAGTTTGTATGTTGTTTTGGAGAAGGCTGATGCGAGTCTAATTCTCTTCTCTTTGTAGGTTAATTCCTCAAGAGGAAGTGCTAAGGATTGTTTTCTTCACCTATAAAGTTTAATATTCTTTACCAGATTATGTCTTGGAGTTGGTCATTCCTAGTCCATTTTCTGTACACACTGTGTGTTTTCAATGCAAAGATTTAGATTTTCTTTTATTTCTGAAAACTTTGTTATAGCTTTACATATTAATTCTATTATGTTGTTTTAATTTTCTACAGAGACACCAGTTGTATATATGTTGAATATTCTTTGTTTTCCATTCTAACCACTTTTCTGATACTGCTTTTCTTCTGATGCCTTTTATTTTTTTCTTCATCTCATTTGCATGCTCTGTTACTTTTCTGCTTTCCTTCAATTACCTTTAGTTATTCATAATTTTTAGTAGACTCTGTTCTACCTTCACCCCATACTGTAATTTATTCTTCACCTATGATACGACTTTTGTCATTTTCTTCTATTTCTTTGCTAAGTTCAATTAATTCTCACTTCATTTCTTCCTGTTTTGGTTTTTTTTTCATATCTCCTCTTAATGTTTGCATTCTGATTCGAGGTACTTTTTTATATCCTAAAATAGCTGTCTGAAGATAGATAATTAAGTTTGGAGTGTTCTCTTACCATTTTCTCCAGTTCCATGATTTTTTGGGGGGGGCGGGGTAAAGTTTCAACAGCAGGAGTATTTTGATGTATATTTTCTAATTATTTAAAGTAGTTTTATGTGTATGTGACTTGTTTTTTCCTATTCTCATTTATTTTGTGGATACTGTTCTTAGTTTGAGAGCACCTTTTGCTGTCATCCCAACACTTATCAGTTGTGGGGTTTTTTGTTGTTTGTTTTTTTGTTTAAGATTTTATTTATTTATTTAGAGAGAACATGCGGGCACAAGTTGGAGAAGGGGCAGAGGGAGAGGAAGAGAGAGAACTTCAAGCTGACTTTGCACCAAGTGTGGAGCCCCAGGTGGGCTCGATCTCAGGACCCTGAGATTATGACCTGGCCCGAAATCAAGAGTCGGATGCTCAACTGACTGAACCACCCAGGTGCCCTGACAGTTGTGGTTTTTTAAAGGGGAGGGCATGGTGTCTTTTTCTCCTTCATTTCTGTAAGATCCTTAATTTTTCTCTCATGTCACAGCTTCATCTGTCAGGACTACTAGATTTTTCTATATATCTGATTCTACCCCAGAAACTATGTTGCCATTCTAGTCATACACACATTCTAGCCTCTCTCCTAGAGCCAGTCCTGTGAACCACCAACTTCTGACCTTCCTTGATTATTTTGACATTTAATGTTGGCCTTTCTACTAGGGATGTAACTTTGTCCTTGCTTCATCTAAGTCCTTTACACCTTTCTACCCTTTTTAATGGAGTCTCTAAGCCACCCCTTCTCCATTCTCCTTATTGCAGAATAGTAACAGAAAGAGGATCACAGATCTTACATGCCAGTTCCAACAAGAGATAAATTATCAGTGGTAGCAGGTGATAAGAATGCATTTTCAGACTGATGGTATCTAGGAAAATCCCAGATTTATAATCCACCTACTTAATGTTTAATGTAGATCATAATGCAATTGTTCCATTAAGTAGATACTTAATGAAGGATAAACTTTTGTATTTTATTTCTCCTATGTTCAGGAGAACCAGGAAAGAAAGTGGGAATAAAATATTCCTTGAGGGTGATTACCTGGGGAAATTTAGGTTACAAATATACTGATTCAGGGGTGAAATAAATGTTAATAAACAATTTTGCAAAACTAGGTCTGTAGTTTCAAAACAGTTTAAAAGCTTACCGAATAATTTATAGTATGGTATAACCTTTTAAAGCTTTTGTTATTCCAAATATTAACACAAAGTGTTAACCGTATTAGACCCAAATTGCTTTTGTTTATTTATTTATTTATTGGAGTCATCACTCCAAGAAGAGAAGCATAAACTGAAGCACAGATGGTTTTTGTAGTAGGCAGAATAATGGCCCCCAAAGGTATCAGATCCTAACCTCTGTAATACAAATTTACATTTGTAAATGTTAATTTATATGGCAAAGACTTCACACATACGATTAAGGATTTTGAGCTGGGGAAAGTATCCTAGATTATCAGAGTGGGCCGTCAGTACAATCACATGTATCCTTAAGAGACGGAGATAGGAGGAGATTTGTCTGTACACAGAAGAGGAAAAGGTGATGTAACCATTGGAGGCAAAGACTGGAATGATATGGACAAAGCCAAGGAATACAATCAGCTAACAACCTGGAAAGGCAAGGAACAGTTTTTAGAGCCACCAGAGAGAGGATAGCCCTGGCAGTTCTGTGATTTCAGTTCACTGATATTGATTTAGGACTTCTGGCCTCCAGAACTTGAGAGAATAAATTTCTATTTTTTTAAGTCACCAACCTTGGGTAATTTGGTATAGAAAGCCACAGGAAACTAATATAGTTATCAAAGGGAATTACAGTATTTTCTAAAGCAATATCAATTTTACCACCTAAGAGATTATGCATTGGAAATTATCAAATGAGCTATTATTTCATTTCCTGGATACCACCGGTTATGGGAGAAGATAACAGCAATTCACAATGAAAACTCAAGTAAGTCTTTATGTATCTTCATATCTGTTCTAAACCTTTTGAATCAACTTATCAAAGATTAGGATTAAAATCCAACCAAATCAAACCAAATCTGTTAGCTTCTTTAAATAATTAATGAGAAAATATATTTTAATGGCTTTAAAAGGGTTTGCATTCCAAAATTCAAGTGCGGCACTAGGTGTCCATCAGCTCATGAGAAGTGTATGGTTTCCATTACTTACCTCTCTTCTGATTTTATGGGTCTACTTCTTCATAAGTCAGAAGAGTCTAATCTCCCATCTTTTAAAATTTCCTTTATAAATAGCGATTGCAGGATTTTCTGTGGTTTAGGTTTTATTTTTTTAAGTGGCTGTATATTTAAATCACACATTTGCAATTATAGAAACCCCATAGGAACTTTTCAGAACACTAAATTCTTTAGAAGTATTATCAGAAGACTCAGGTAAATGAAAGCAATCCAAGGAATGATTGACAAGCTGACATCTTCCATAGCAGATTCTGAGCAAAAAGGGATTAGCTACTCAGGAACCCAACCTGAAGGCGAGCCTGATATAGAAACAGATGGACCAGGCTGGAGATCAGAGAGCTTCCTTTTGCTATTTTGGGGACAGAAGTGTGAAGCAACTCTGATTTTGGGTTTGTCCACCCACATGACATTTTAAGCCTCTCTAACATGGCCACCCAAACTGAGCTTTTCCGAGTACCTGGCAACAGACCCTGTCATGGGAAGAAAAGGAGATCTAACCAAGTTGGTTCTGCTTGTCTTGAAGTCATCCCTGGTACAAACGTTGTTAGATAATTGAAGTTAAAAAAAAAAAAAAAAAGGAGTAAGGGAAGAGAAAGGAAAAAAAAGCAAAACAAGAAACCCAAACAGATTCTTAGTAAGAAACTATTTTAGGGCCTTGGAAAGGTCGCAATCTTTTTTTGATCATTAATGAACTTAGATTTTTGTACAGTTCTGCAGTAGCCTTGAGGTATAATTTCTCTGGCTGAGGAGTGCTTGATTATGCTAAATAAACAGAGAAAATACATTCATTGTAAAGTCCTGGGGATAGGTTCTTTCCTTGGGGCTGGCAATAAGAGAGACCAGAATGATGTTTTTTTTCAAAGAGTGGGATAATAAAAACAGTATTATAAAAATAGAGTGTATTTTTCTTCCATTCTGCAATTGAAGCCCAGAAGTAGCTTGTTTGTCAATTAGGACTTAGCACACAGACTGTGAGGATCAAGCACGTATTTAAGGTGAGATGGAAATACTCTTTATATGATACATATGAGCTCCAACTGAATAATTAAAGGGAGAAATAATGTATTTCTCTTTTTGTTTAATATTAATATTGCAGATGTTTAGGATGCAGATTGGAGGAAATTTCTTCATCTGCATGATTTAATGACACAGAGAGGTTGAGCTAGTGATTATTTGTGCCAACTCCTTCTTATTACAATGAATAAAACTTAAACCCATAGGACTCATGTAGCCAACTCAACATCAGTAGATCTGACACTCAAATTTATGGTTGAAGACTCCTAGTGAATTATTTTTTTTCACAGAGCTACTGTATTTCCCAAGATTTTTCAAATGGTAAAATCCTTCCCAAACTGAATTGCTAGGAATATTCCATTTCATGCCAGATTAGCCATTTCTAAAATATACATTCCATAATAGAATTATTTAAAGAAAAAATAGGCATTTCTACTCAAATCAGAGAAAGTCACAAATATGCAGAATCAATAGTGTGTCGTATGCCAAAAATGCCAATCAGTAAATCTTTTTTGAGAGCTAGTTTGCCTCAGTTAGCAGGGTAAACAATCTCTCTGGAGACTGAAACTGTTTATTTTAGAAATCTGCCTCTTCACTCTCCTGAGTACTTTTACTTCCACAGGAGCATAGTTGAATTGAATAGAATAGAACTACATCTATAATATTTATGAATGCCATAAACAAAGTGTTTTAAGTATTCAAATTTTGCTTTATACTCTTCATCAGACTCCTTTTAATCATTTAATTCTTTCTCCTGTATGACGGCCACTTTGGACTGTTACCTAGTGCCTTCTAATACTTTCAAAGGCTTCCTATCATGACTACAAATGCTTTATGTATGACCATTTCCTAACCCCTTAACTCCAGCCAAAGAGGATTGTCTTTCCATTTCTTCAAAGCTGTAAGCTTCTCAGATTATTTCAAGTTAGGGTGTAAAAAAATTTGGTGTGCTATTCTTTTCACATAATATTTGCATTTAACTCTTGCCTTTCGAGTCTTAATCCACTGTTTCTCAACCTGAGCCTGTTCAAAGAAACTGCTTCTTACAAATTCTGAGAATTCTCAAGGACAATTTAAAACTTTTGATGATTATCTTTGGGTGATATCTTAAAAAATAATGTAAGCATGTTCTGATCTGAATGACCACTGAAGAGCTTAATATTTCCTATCATTTTAGTCCCGGAGTTTGTATTTACAGTTGTATTGGTGCCAAGTAGCACTATTTTATTGTCTCTAGCTAATAAGAAATAAGCAGACGTGCACTCAATGGTAAATGATGAGTGTGCACTAAGTGACACCCAAATGTCAGCACCAAAGATTTCACAGTAATTAGGAGTGAAATGTGATAGAGAATTCAGTCATCTGGTACAGGGCTGCAAGCGGCAAATTAATTTTGGCAAAACAACATCCATGATCATATTAAATCAATTATTAATTTCAATATTGCTAGCCTTGCAGCCTTGTCTAATTTTTAAGCTTGCTTTGGTATGAGTTATAAGGACAAGAAATTTCTAACTAATTTTATGTTGTATATATTTAGGTAACATTTTTAATAATTATAGTCACCCTGGATCACTTATGATTGTTTGGTTGATTTGTTTGGTTTCAGCTGCGCTTTCCTCGAGTTTCAGGGACACAAGGCCAAAAGAGATAATAATATAAAAATCTAAAATCTGTCAGACAGATGGCTCTTTTGGCAATTCTCAAATCACATGGTACCAGCAGTTGTCTTCCCAATATTTGACTCTGGGAATGGCAAATATGTAAGCAGTTAATCAATTGGCCAATGTTTTTGAGCACAGCAGATTGAGGCGGGGAATGTTAATTTATCCCATTAAAAATATCTATATGACCATGTTCTCAAAAGGGGTCTGAAGTCTCAATATTTAAAAACCACAAAACATTAGAGAAACTTTTGAGCAATCTGGTTTATTTCTGCTTCCTTAAGCAAATCATTTTAGCCTTATGAAGATATTTCAGGCTTTTACTTTACTTCCACAGGCTATCATGCATTAAGCTGTCCACCTTCAGATATTTTATTATTTTTTCTAGTCATGGGTATGAACAATATAAGCATAATATAATTGCTATTATTATGAAAATCCAATGCAGATATCTAAAAGCACTCACAGCCATTTCTGAAACCACTTGAAAGCACCGTTAATTTCTAAGAAAAACAGCTAAACCTGAAATCAGTAAATGCTACTTAACTTTTTTCATTTCTTCTACTCACCATATTCAATCAACTCATGAGTTCTCTTAATTTGGTCAGTTAAAAGCCTTTAAAGTCTGTCCACTTTCTTGATTTTTCTCCACCACAAGAGGATTTTGGGCCACCATCCTTTCTCACCTGTTTTTTTCTATGTCCTCTTGCTGACTCCCTCATGCAAGAACTAGACAACTGAAGGATGAGGGAAAAGTGGGGCAGAGCCAATTTGTCTGAAAGTCCCCACTGACAGGCAATCTCTATAGCTGATAGCTGGCTCTCAAGCATGTGAGAAAGCCCAGTTCATACAAGCAAAGCCACATACCTGACCCACTGCTGACCCAGATGTGTGAGCAATTAATATTTATTGCTATATGCCACTGAAGTATTGTGGTTGTATTTCTGCAGCATTATAGTGGCAATAAATAACGTAGTTCACTTAAAATGGTATGTGTGTCTTTAGCATTTTATAATGGCATGCTCCTTCCCATTGATTAATTAGAATGCCTATGTGGATGAACTTTTCCAATGATGTTCTGAAATCCTTTGGAAGTGTATACCCAGATATACACATCATTCTTAGAAATAATGGAAAAAAAGTGTGGGTGAGACCGCTTGGCATTGGTGACTTTTCACCCTCATCATTGGGAATGGTATACATTTAAAATGTAATAAAAGGAAGATTTCAGTGTCCATGGGCTTTTTCTCCTATTCTTTTACACCCTGATATGGCACTCAGTTCAGCTAAATCAGCTCCACCTGATCAGGGAGGAACTGACTTTGAGCTGACTGTGCACGTGAAACTCTGCTCGCTATAAACAGATAGCCATGCAGTCCCCAGCACTAGGGGTTTTAGAAGCCCTCTTGCTAAACTGCGTGTATCTTTTGAAAAGTAATGGTGGGAGGGGAGACTTAAGATTTGTTGGGGGTTTATTACACGTCAGGCATTTTAACTCTCTTATCTTTTTAAATCTGTATAAATTGTATAGATCTTTAAGAGAAAGCAAAGGCATGGAGAACGTTTTTACCAGTCCAACACTCTCCTGGTAGTACCACCTGATGGCCCTTCTTCACTGCATGTGGTCCTGGTCCCCCACTTGTGTCACAGTGTATTTGCCACCTTCTAGTGATCCAGAAGGGTAGACAGGTGGCCCACGATGGCTAAATAAAATACACCAAACTCCCACGGTAGTCTGAGTCTTTAATGAGATTTAGAAATGGCAGAAAGAGTTTCTATTCCTTTTGGACCACTGGCGTGGAGGGTGTATAAAGTCAGCACCCAGGATTCCTGCCCCGAGATTAGCCTGCCTGAGAACCAAGCATATGCAGAGAGATGCGGAATCAACAGATGGAGAGTGTTCCCTGGGAACATTATTTAAGGCCTTATAGCAAGTCCATCTTGTAGGTCCCATTGTTTGAGCCAATAAATTCCTTGTTTTCCCCTTCCATTTATTTGAGTTGAGTGTCTATCATTTGTATTTGAAAGAATTATGAATGACTGAGGAGTGTTATCCTCATTTTATGGAAGAGGAAACTGCCTCCAAATGCCACATTACTTGTCCAAGGTCTCACAAGTAATAACAGAGTTAGAATACTATCACAAGTCTATCCAATGCCCACGATCCTTTCATAACTGCGTTTTTAAAAGTTTTTTTTTAAAGATTTTATTTATTTATTTGAGAGAGAGAGAGAGCACAAGCAGGGAGAATGGCAGGCAGAGGGAGCCTGACATGGGACTCGATCCCAGGAGCCTGGGATCATGACCTGAGCTGAAGGCAGACCTTTAACCAACTGAGCAATCCAGGCACCCTTAAAGTTTTAAAAAATGTCCATAGAGTAAAACTTATTCTGTAGAGTTTTATGAGCTTTGACAAATGCATAGATTTTTTTTAAATTTTTTATTCTTATGTTAATCCCCATACATTACATCATTAGTTTTAGATGAAGTGTTCCATGATTCATTGTTTGTGCATAACACCCAGTGCTCCATGCAGAATGTGCCCTCCTCAATACCCACCACCAGGCTAACCCATCCTCCCACCCCCTCCCCTCTAGAACCCTCAGTTTGTTTTTCAGAGTCCATTGTCTCTCATGGTTCGTCTACCCCTCCGATTTCCCCTGCTTCATTCTTCCCCTCCCGCTACCTTCTTCTTCTTTTTTTTTTCTTAACATATATTGCATTATTTGTTTCAGAGGTACAGATCTGAGATTCAACAGTCTTGCACAATTCACAGCGCTTACCAGAGCACATACCCTCCCCAGTGTCTATCTCCCAGTCACCCCATCCCTCCCACCCCACCACCCACTCCAGCAACCCTCAGTTTGTCTCCTGCAATTAAGAATTCCTCATATCAGTGAGATCATATGATACATGTCTTTCTCTGTTTGACTTATTTCACTCAACATAATACCCTCCAGTTCCATCCACGTCATTGCAAATGGCAAGATCTCATTCCTTTTGATGGCTGCATAATATTCCATTGTATATATATACCACATCTTCTTTATCCAGTCATCTGTCGATGGACATCTTGGCTCTTTCCACAGTTTGGCTATTGTGGACATTGCTGCTATAAACATTGGGGTGCACGTACCCCTTCGGATCCCTACTTTTGTATCTTTGGGGTAAATACCAAGTAGTGCAATTGCTGGATCATAGGGTAGCTCTATTTTCAACTTTTTGAGGAACCTCCATACAGTTTTCCAGAGTGGCTGCACCAGCTTGCATTCCCACCAACAGTGTAGGAGGGTTCCCCTTTCTCCGCATCCCTGCCAACATCTGTCGTTTCCTGACTTGTTAATTTTAGCCATTCTGATTGGTGTGAGGTGGTATCTCATTGAGGTTTTGATTTGGATTTCCCTGATGCCGAGCGATATTGAGCACTTTTTCATGTGTCTGTTGGCCATTTGGATGTCTTCTTTGGAAAAATGTCTGTTCATGTCTTCTGCCCATTTCTTGATTGGATTCTTTGTTCTTTGGGTGTTGAGTTTGATGAGTTCTTTATAGATTTTGGATACTAGCCCTTTATCTTATATGTCATTTGCAAATATCTTCTCCCATTCTGTAGGTTGTCTTTTGGTTTTGTTGACTGTTTCCTTTGCTTTGCAAAAGCTTTTTATCTTGATGAAGTCCCAATAGTTCATTTTTGCCCTTGCTTCCCTTGCCTTTGGCGATGTTTCTAGGAAGAAGTTGCTTTGGCTGAGGTTGAAGAGGTTGCTGCCTGTGTTCTCCTTTAGGATTTTGATGGACTCCTGTCTCACATTTAGGTCTTTCAACCATTTGGAGTCTATTTTTCTGTGTGGTGTAAGGAAATGGTCCAGTTTCATTCTTCTGCATGTGGCTATCCAATTTTCCCAACACCATTTGTTGAAGAGACTGTCTTTGTTCCATTGGACATTCTTTCCTGCTTTGTCAAAGATTAGTTGACCATAGAGTTGAGGGTCCATTTCTGGGCTCTCTATTCTGTTCCATTGATCTATGTGTCTGTTTTTGTGCCAGTACCATACTGTCTTGACAGTATGACAGCTTTGTAATAGAGCTGGAAGTCCGGAATTGTGATGCCGCCGGCTTTGCTTTTCTTTTTCAACATTCCTCTGGCTATGCGGGGTCTTTTCTGGTTCCATACAAATTTTAGGATTATTTCTTCCATTTCTTTGAAAAAAGTAGATGGTATTTTGATGGGGATTGCATTGAATGTGTAGATTGCTCTAGGTAGCATTGACATCTTCACCATATTTGTTCTTCCAATCCATGAGCATGGAACGTTTTTCCATTTCTTTGTGTCTTCCTCAATTTCTTTCATGAGTATTTTATAGTTTTCTGAGTACAGATCCTTTGTCTCTTTGTTTAGATTTATTCCTAGGTATCTTATGGTTTTGGGTGCAATTGTAAATGGGATCGACTCCTTAATTTCTCTTTCTTCTGTCTTGTTGTTGGTGTATAGGAATGTCAGTGATTTCTGTGCATTGATTTTATATCCTGCCACTTTACTGAATTCCTGTATGAGTTCTAGCAGTTTTGGGGTGGAGTCTTTGGGGTTTTCCACATAAAGTATCATATCATCTGCAAAGAGTGAGAGTTTGACTTCTTCTTTGCCAATTTGGATGCCTTTGATTTCTTTTTGTTGTCTGATTGCTGTGGCTAGGACTTCCAATACTATGTTGAATAGCAGTGGTGATAGTGGACATTCCTGCCACGTTCCTGACCTTAGGGGGAAAGCTCTCAGTTTTTCCCCATTGAGAATGATATTCGCTGTAGGTTTTTCATAGATGGCTTTTATGATATTGAGGTATGTACCCTCTATCCCTATACTCTGAAGAGTTTTGATCAAGAAAGGATGCTGTACTTTGTCAAAAGCTTTTTCTGCATCTATTGAGAGGATCATATGATTCTTGTTCTTTCTTTTGTTAATGTATTGTATCACGCTGATTGATTTGCGGATGTTGAACCAACCTTGCAGCCCAGGGATAAATCCCACTTGGTCATGGTGAATAATCCTTTTAATGTACTGTTGGATCCTATTGGCTAGTATTTTGGTGAGAATTTTTGCATCCATGTTCATCAGGGATATTGGTCTGTAATTCTCCTTTTTGATGGGGTCTTTGTCTGGTTTTGGGATCAAGTTAATGGTGGCCTCATAAAATGAGTTTGGAAGTTTCCCTTCCATTTCTATTTTTTGGAACAGTTTCAGAAGAATAGGTATTAATTCTTCTTGAAATGTTTGGTAGAATTCCCCTGGGAAGCCATCTGGCCCTGGGCTTTTGTTTTTTGGGAGATCTTTGATGATTGCTTCAATTTCCTTAGTGGTGATAGGTCTGTTCAGGTTTTCTATTTCATCCTGGTTCAGTTTGGGTAGTTGATACATCTCTAGGAATGCATCCATTTCTTCCAGATTGTCTAATTTGCTGGCATAGAGTTGCTCATAATATGTTCTTATAATTGTTTGTATTTTTTTGGTGTTGGTTGTGATCTCTCCTCTTTCATTCATGATTTTGTTGATTTGGGTCATTTCTCTTCTCTTTTTGATAAGGCTGGCCAGGGGTTTATCAATCTTGTTAATTCTTTCAAAGAACCAGCTCCTAGTTTCGTTGATGTGTTCTACTGTTCTTTTAGTTTCTATTTCATTGATTTCTGCTCTGATCTTTATTATTTCTCTTCTCCTGCTGGGCTTAGGCTTTCTTTGCTGTTCTTTCTCCAGCTCCTTTAGGTGTAGGGTTAGGTTGTGTACTTGAGACCTTTCTTGTTTCTTGAGAAAGGCTTGTATTGCTATATACTTTCCTCTTAGGACTGCCTTTGCTGTACCTCAAAGATTTTGAATAGTTGTGTTTTCATTTTCATTGGTTTCCATGTATTTTTTTAATTCTTTAATTTCCTGGTTGACCCATTCATTCTTCAGTAGGATGCTCTTTAGCCTCCATGTATTTGAGTTCTTTCCGACTTTCCTCTTGTGATTGAGTTCTAGTTACAAAGCATTGTGGTCTGAAAATAGGCAGGGAATGATCCCAATCTTTTGGTACTGGTTGAGACCTGATTTATGACCTAGGATGTGATCTATTCTGGAGAATGTTCCATGGGCACTAGAGAAGAATGTGTATTCCGTTGCTTTGGGGTGGAATGTTCTGAATATGTCTGTGAAGTCCATTTGGTCCAGTGTGTCATTTAAAGTCTTTAATCTTTTGATCTTTTGCTTAGACGATCTGTCCATTTCAGTGAGGTGGGTGTTAAAGTCCCCCACTATTATTGTATTGTTGCCGATGTGTTTCTTTGCTTTTGTTATTAATTGCCTTATATAATTGGCTGCTCCCATGTTAGGGGCATAGATATTTACAATTGTTAGATCTTCTTGTTGGATAGATCCTTTAAGTAGGATATAATGTCCTTCCTCATCTCTTATTACAGTCTTTGGTTTAAAATCTAATTTGTCTGATATAAGGATTGCCACCCCAGCTTTCTTTTGGTGTCCATTAGCATGGTAAATGGTTTTCCACCCCCTCACTTTCAATCTGAGGGTGTCTTTGGTTCTAAAATGAGTCTCTTGCAGACAGCATATCGATGGGTCTTGTTTTTTAATCCAGTTTGATAGCCTGTGTCTTCTGATTGGGGTATTTAGCCCATTTACATTCAGGGTAACTATTGAAAGATAGGAATTTAGTGCCATTGTATTGCCTATAAGGTGACTGTTACCATATATTGTCTGTGTTCCTTTCTGGTCTATGTTGCTTTTAGGGTCTCTCTTTGCTTAGAGGACCCCTTTCAAGATTTCCTGTAGGGCTGGTTTTGTGTTTGCAAATTCCTTTAGTTTTTGTTTTTCCTGGAAGCTTTTTATCTCTCCTTCAATTTTCAATGACAGCCTAGCTGCATATAGTATTCTTGGCTGCATATTTTTCTCATTTAGTGCTCTGAATATATCCTGCCAGTCCTTTCTGGCCTGCCAGGTCTCTGTGGATAGGTCTGTTGCCAATCTAATGTTTCTACCATTGTAGGTTACAGATCTCTTCTCCCGAGCTGCTTTCAGGATTTTCTCTTTGTCTCTGAGACTCGTAAGTTTTACTATTAGATGTCGGGGTGTTGACCTATTTTTATTGATTTTGAGAGGGGTTCTCTGTGCCTCCTGGATTTTCATGCCTGTTTCCTTCCCCAAATTAGGGAAGTTCTCTGCTATAATTTGGTCCATTATACCTTCTGCCCCTCTCTCTCTTTCTTCTTCTTCTGGGATCCCAATTATTCTAATGTTGTTTCATCTTATGGTATCGCTTATCTCTCGAATTCTGCCCTCGTGATCCAGTAGTTGTTTATCTCTCTTTTTCTCAGCTTCTTTATTTTCCATCATTTCATCTTCTATATTACTGATTCTCTCTTCTGCCTCATTTATTCTAGCAGTTAGAGCCCCCATTTTTGATTGCACCTCATTAATAGCCTTTTTGATTTCTACTTGGTTGGATTTTAGTTCTTTTACTTCTCCAGAAAGGGTTTCTCTAATAACTTCCATATTTTTTTCAAGCCCAGGTAGTATCTTTAAAGTGATGATTCTGAACTCTAGATCTGACATCATACTAATGTCCGTATTCAGTAGGTCCCTGGCAGTCGGTACTACCTCTTGTTCTTTTTGTTGAGGTGATTTTTTCCGTCTTGTCATTTTGTGTAGAGGAGAATAGATTAATGAGAGAACAAAATGCTAGCAGAGTAACAACGTCCCCAGAAAATATACTCTAAACAAATCAGAAAAGACCTGAAGCAGTGGAACAAGAAACGGAAAGAGAGAAAAAAGAAAAAGAAAAAAAAAAAGAAAAAGAAAAAGATAAAAACAAAAACAAACAAAACAAAACAGCAACAACAACAAAAAACCAGAATGTGAACAAATATGATCAGGCTGGTATATAGATCAGTGCCACACACTAGATTTGGGGTGTATTTTGGTCTTTTAGAAGAAAGTGCCTCCCAAACTTTTAAAGAAAGAAAAACTTATATATGTACAAAAATAAGGGTTGATATGATGAAGGGATGGAATATGACTGTAAAGATGGAAATTTTAAAAAATTTTATAAAAGGAATTGATAAGAAGTTGTTTGAAAAAAGAAAGAAGAGGATTTAAAAAAAGGAAAAAGAAAAAAAAGGGAGAGAATGTGATCAGGCAGAGGAATAGAAAACACCATATACTAGAGATTTAGGTATGTTTTAATCTGTTAGAAGAAACTATCTCAAAATTTTAAAGAGAGAACAACTTATATATATAAGCCAAAAATATGGGTAACTACTATGAAGGGATAGAATATGACTCTAAAAATGAAAAATAAAAGTTTTTTTTTTTTTAAAGGGATTGATAAGATGTTGGTTGAAAAAGGGAAAAAGAAAAAAAGACAGTTAAAAAAATTAACTTTGAAAGACTAAAGAATCATGGGAAAAAAGCCATGAATTCTATGTGCAGTATTCCCCTAGCGCTGGAGTTCTGCCGTTCTCATTGATCGGTAAACTTGGTCTTGGCTGGCTGTTCTTGCTGATCTTCTGGGGAGGGGCCTGTTGCCACGGTTTCCAAATGTCTCTGCCGGAGGCGGAATTGCCCCGCCCTTGCCCCCTCCCGGCTAAGTAATCTGCTCGGGTTTGTTCTCTGGGGCTTTTGTTCCCTGCGAGCTTTCCGTACAGCTTTGGAGGCGGAGAGTGAAAATGGCGGCCTCCCAATCTCCATCCCGGAGGGGCCGATAACTTGGGCCCCGCTCCTCAGTGAGCCCCCAGAGAAAAGCCGTCAGTCACTCCCGTCTCCCCGGTCTCCGGCCGCACTCCGTGCTCACCCGGCCTGTGACCGCGCGTTTCTCTCTCTGGCACCCGACCCCGGGTGGAGTCTCCAAACCCAGCAGATCCCTGCGGTGCACTCCCGCGCGGCTCCTCCCGGGGGAGGAAGGGGAGTCTCCCCGGATCTGCCGCTTGTTGGGTCCCTGCTGGAGGAGCAGGGGCCCAACTGGGCCGCGGATCCCGGTTTATGGCCACCCCGAGCTGAGAGCCCGCGCCTGGGCTCCGCCTCTGCAGCCGGCTTCCCCGCTCCGATACCTGGGAGCTCTGCCGCCCTCAGGCACCCCGGTCTTTCTGTGACCCCGAGGGTCCTGAGACCACACTGTCCCGGAGGGTTCCACCCCCCGCTTAGCCACCAGAGTGACGTCCCTCGGCGGAGCAGACTTTTAAAAGTTCCGATTTTGTGCTCCGCGGCTCTATCACTTGCCAGAAGCGGCCGACGGAGGCCCCTCCCCCGCCGTCTATCCTCCCGAATATCGCCTCGGATTCACTTCTCCGCATGTCCTACCTTCCAGAAAGTGGTCGCTTTTCTGATGAGAGAGTTGTTGCTCTTCTTTTCTTCGATCTCCTGTTGAGTTTGTAGGTATTCAGAATGGTTTGATCCCTATCCAGCTGAATTCCTGAGAGGAGACGAAATCCAGGTCTCCTACTCCTCCGCCATCTTGCTTCGCCCCCTCCGACAAATGCATAGATTTGGGTCCCTTCCACCAGGAGTTCACTCATGCTGTTCCTGTGTCGTCAGACTCTCTCCTTACTCTTGATGCCTGGCAGCTACTGACCTGTTCTCTGTCTCTAGAGTTTCACTTTGCCCAGAATGTCATATAGATTGAATCATACAGCCTTTTGAATCTGGCTTCTTTTCACTTAACACAATGCACTTGAGATTAACTTACTTTGTTGTATGTTATCAACATAAATGTTTTCTAAAAGCATGCTTACAGAAGCGTTTCAATCATATCCTCATTGGTGTTAGTAGAGCATATACAGGTTTTAAAAAGTGGGAAAGAGAAGAATACAGGGTTGAATGACATGCTCCTAAGATTTACATCCACCTGGAATCTGTGGCTGTGATTGTATGTGGAAATAGGGACTCTGCAGATGTCATCGAGTTCAGATGAGGCCACACTGGATTAGGGTGGGGCCCTAATCCAATGGCTGGTGTCCTTATAAGAAGAAAGAAATCTGGACACAAAGACACACAAGGAGGACACCAGTTGACAATGGAAGCAGAGATGGTGAGATGCAGCTCTAAGCCAAGGAATGCCAAGGACTGCCTGCAACCGTGAGAAACTAGGAGAGAGGCATGGAACAGATTCTCCCTCAGAGCCAACCGTCCTGGCACCTTGATTTCAGACTTCCAGCTTTCAGAACTGTGAGAGAATAGATTTTTGTTGTCTGAAGCCACTGAATTATGGTCATTTGTTATGACAGCCCGAGGAAACTATTATAACTAAGCTAATGAGGTATTCAGCGCTACTTTCAAGGCAGCTTCTACCAAAGCAAAGGGGCCTGACTGAGGAGATAGGATAAGCGCAGACCAAGTGTCTTCACCTCACAATTTTGCCTTAGGATGGGCTTGACTCAATTCTACAACCAGATTAGTAATAGCATCATAGGCACTGTTATATATTACCCCACGTATCAAATTTATTACTAGTAAGTAAAAAGTGAAACCAGTTTTTAAGATATTATAAAAATGTAGAATCCTAATCTTGGCCTCCCATCAACTAATTTTAAAGTCAACTCATCCAAAACCACTGTGTTTCTATTCTGGAAAAAAAAAAAAAGTTCAAGCTGGGGAAGAGACACTTTTCATCAATCTTTTTATTAACAACCTTCAGAAGATTATAGACTCAGGAAATTAAGTATTAAAATTTAATTAAGTCACCAAGTGACATGAAAAAAAAAGAGTAAAGACAATCCACATTCCTTTAGAGAAGAAATCTTCTAAAGTACATTTCAGTCTGCTACCTGAATTTTAGATATAAATAAATACGGATAGTTTTATTAGACTAAAAGTGTATAGCATTTTGATACTTAAGATATGTAACTAAAAGATAAGAAATTCAGTCATCAGTAAATTAGCATTTTAGACAAGCCAATAAAATGTATTTTTTTTCTCCTTAAGAGATCCTTAAAGTATGTATACATCATGTTGATCTTGTTGACTGAGTTAAAAATATCAGTTAATGTAGTTTGTAGTAATCATAAAAATCTTTGATTCTCAAATCTGGCTCCCTACCAGATACTCCTGAACAACCTAAAAAGATACAGATTCCTGTTCCTCACTTTCCAAATTCTGATTTGGTAAGTCTGGACTGGGACCCAGAGACTCTATTTTACTTTTTCAAATTCTCCAGGTGATCCTGATGGGCAACCAGGTTTGAGAACCACTAATATGGAAAACACTCTCACAGAAAGAAGCTTTGATCTCTCAAAGCCCGGGCAATTAGAGCTAGGGTCAATCCAAGGTCAAATACCAAAAAAAAAAAAAAAAAAAAATTAGAATGGAAGTAATCTAATACTTAGGGTCAAGAAACAGAGTCACGGTCCAAAAGGGAAACCAGGATCCAGGGTGGAAGCAAGTTTCATGAAACAGGAAGGGAGGTCAGAATGCTAATGAGAAATAATAATCAGGACACAGAAGATGGTAAGGCAGAACACAGGGAGCCCTGGGATTCAGAAGTTTGGGCTTAGTCCAAATCAGGATTCAGAGAAGGCTTTACCTGTACCAGACCTGTCTGTAGAGTCATGCTTTTATGTGAATTCTTCTATTAGAATACCAGCTCATTCAGGGTTGAACTAGCTGCTTCTCCTTCTCCTTTTCCTTTTCCTCCTTCTTCTTCTTGAGCATTTAGCAGCTTGCTTTAGTGTCTAGCATTAGATTGAGTGATATTTACTGAAATCTCCAAAATTGAAGTTATCTACCAGGTAATCTTATTTCAATGAACTAGCGCTGGTTTGTGTGCACATACACGCACACGCAAGCTTGTGTGTGTGTCTCTTTACGTCTGTGTGTATATTTTTTGTAGAACCTTTCAAACAAGTAACTGTTGCTTAAGAAGTAATATTTATTCTGTCTTATTGAACTTATAAAGAAAACCTTCTAAAAATGAATTTTAAACTTTAGGTAAATTGAAAGGACAGTTGTTATTTCTTGGGTAACAGTAAGACATTTATTTCTTTATAATTTGTTTTCATTCATAAAAAGGACAAAGCACAGTCCTATACTACTCCATTGAAAAAATGATAAAAAATAACTAAAAAAATCAATTCGATATTTATCAGTATCAAATAAAACTACTATCACCTTTCCTGAAATACAAAGAAACAACAAATATGTCTATATCTATATAAAGTTTAATCAAGAATCTTGCGTCTTAAGCAGATGATACATTAGTTAGTTTGACAACAGTTGAAAACTGATGGTCCCAGTCAAATTTGTACAATTGTATGAGGAGATGAAAAGCTTGCGTTATCAGTGTATGAGAGATTTTAATCTACCTTATCTCTGTCACAAATTTAAAATTAAACAACCAACATCCAAAATCTGTTTTCTTCTTATCTTTCCAAACCATTTCATGCAAAATCTAGCCAGTTTTGCTCTTTATTGCACTACATTAGAAAATAAAAGGTGAGCATGCATTTGGCAAAAGATTTAGTTGTTCTCGATTATATAAAAATGCCCAACATGGGTCACATTGCAAAAGGAAAACCCCAAAGTGTAACAATGAAAACACAAACATTTGTACAGAAGGCTTACAGAGTATTCATTTCTCTAAAGTATGAAGAGATTTTGTTTCCTTTTCAAATAATTAAGTATTTTATGAAATCTGGTCATGATTTTAAGACTGTTGACATACTTCCACTGGGAAATCATCCATTTCACTTATTTTTAAAAAGTTTCATTTTATAACAAAGAGTTGAATGTAAACTAATGAAATATTTATTGATATTTTCATAATGAAAGCTCTAAACATTTACACATAGATATATAGTACAAAAATTATACAAATTAAAGAAAGGGGGTAAAGTGTAATAGATCTATTTTGCTTCCTGTAAATATTTTTTTTTATGAACCTATAAGGTATCCTTTCTAAAAAGATAAACTCTATCTCTAATTAGCTAGCAAGGTTGTGCTAATAAAATAGGATTATACCTCCTGAATCATCAGACATTGCACTATTTTGTGAGCCAGCTAATCCTTTATTACTCCATTTCTTTCACATCCACACTCAAACACATTTCCTTGCACACTATGGAGAATGAAGAAATGTGCATCTTCCTTTTTACAACTTATGAAAACCTAAAGCACCAACGCTTGGGAGACACCACTGGACAGACACATTACTTGTCTCCCCTGGCCTTCCAGTATGCATACTTTCAAAGTACCATTAGCAATATATTGATTTGGTATTTTTAGCCAGTTTTCAGTATTGCATTGAAGTGGGAAATGAGCTTAAAACTAAATTAAAAAAAAATAAGGTATACTGTAGTTTTTCCAACCAACAGGTGATTTCTTGATACCTTCAATAATGAAAGGTTTTACTTAGAAATGAAGCACAAAAACAAAGATACTAGAATATTATTAGATCACACTGATATTCACTTAACTGTCATTTATTCCTAGCTGTGTAAAGACTGTCACATCTCAATTAAAAAATGGAAGCACTCTACTTTTCAAAATTCATCATCCCACATATGAATAAATACAGCAATAGGATGATACTCTAGATAAGAGCTGTGATTTTTGAGGTTTGAAATTGATGACAAGAAAAGCATAAAATAACTTCAGAATATAATATAAAAGTAAAGAAAAATCTTCATATGGTATGTTAACTTTACTACTAAACAACTAACTTAAAAGTATTACTGATTCTGAAAGCCAAATATTTAGAATTTACTTTCTTCCAAAATAAAAATACTGATAACAGGTTCTAGAATTGGTTTTCAATATTCAGAATCTTTTAACTCATTCTGTAAAATGATTTGGTCATGGAATTTATGTCAGAATGTTTCAGTTATACTCTATCGTTTGTCAAGACAACTCAAAATGTCATGAATGATAGGGGCCATTCAAAAATATGCAGGACCCGAAACAGAGAATAGTACAAGAGACTGTATTACTCTTACATTTACCACATACGATCAACATTTCAACCTCTATGATATTTCACAACTTGTTATTAAGTTTAAAGCACCTGTGTATGGTGATTTTTTACTTTCACTCTACAGCCTATAGTATTGAATTGAACACTGTAACTTGTCCCATTGGATTAAATCATGCAACTGTCACAGAATCAGGTTAAGTGGTTTATAAGGCATATTGGAACGAGTTAAAAATTATTTTATATCCATTTAAAAGTTTATTCTTTTGGATGAAAGTGTTCCTGAATGCCTCAGTCATAACGTGTGTTGTAAATCAGTTGGATAGTTTGTTAAAGTGTAATTTATTTGGCTTCGGGCGGAGCCACAGGAATTGGAAGGAATTGTAGTCATCATAGGGATGAAGGTGTCCTCTGAGCTGGGCTGGGAACAGCAACTGTCACATCACATTCAGACTGCCAAGTAGACAATGATGCCAAGGGCAGGCAGCAGTAAGCCGAGAAGACTTGGTGATAGGGTGGACACACCTGCAGAGTAAACCAAAAATGTGCATATTATTTCATTGAGAATGGCACTATTTCTCATTTACCCTGTTTTGGGGAAGGCCAGAGTATGCAGGCCTAAAAAACAAAAGGTTCCTTTAAAAAAATAATTCTCTGTACTTCAGTGATTTAAAGAAAACAAAACATTTGATCAAGAATTTCGTGTGTGAGAGCAAGTGGCTGTTTCTATAACACGTTTCTATAAATCATTTATGATAAAATCACAAATGTTTATGTTTTCCTACCAGAAGGTGTTAAGTCAAGAAACATATGTAAATAAGCAAACGAACAAATGGGAAAAAAGCACATATGTAAGCTGTTAAAAAATAAGATAAAAAGATGTAATAATGTTACCTGGTATAAAAATATCACGGGTACACTGGATAGATTTTACATAATTTAATATCCCAATGGTTTTAAGACATTTAGGTGCTTACAATGATTTGAGGAATATGTTGTTGATAATAGTAAATAATCTATTCAAATTTTTATCTAAGGAAAAAATGCCCTGAAATATTATGTTATGAATTAAAAATAAATACGATGTAATGTACTATGGACTTATATTACATCTTGGGCTATTAATTATATCTAGAAGGGCTCCTCCTCTGGTCAAGTTTATGGGTGCAGGTCCTGCCCACACTGGAATTCTTGAGAAAAGGCTAAAAAATGGGATCAAGAAGGCACACTGTTCCTTTCCACTCCCCACATCTATTAGGCTACCTTTAATGAATACACTGTTGGAATGGATGCTGAGCTAAAAAACACAACCAACAGCTCATAAATATAATAGATTTGTGTCAAGTTGTAGAAGTTAATTTGAAACCTTAAAACCTTATTATCTACCGTGTTAACAGTGGCTCCCAACAGCCCTTTGGAATACTCCTCTTATATTAGGAAGAGTCAGGGCATTTCTCTGGAATCCCTAGTCATTAAAAGCACATTCATGTTCCCCACCGGGTGGAAGATGATCCTATCTACCCGCACACCAGTATCTCACGAGTGCCCTAGTGCAGTGTTGAGTGCTGCATGGAAAACATAAGAGAAGTATTATCAGAACCAGATAAAGAAATAAGCAGCACAGTGAGGGTAGAAAAGTCAAGTAGCTGCTGGGAGAGCATTAACGCCGCTGCTGCCTAATCACATCATGAATAGCAATTATTCCACTGACAGCGACTATGGAAGCTACTACTTACTGTCCTATAGTCATGAGACAGACACTCGGCTGGCCTTTTATATATATTATGACACCAACACAACAACCTATGATGGTAGGTCTTACTATCCTGATTTTATAGATTAGGTAACTCAGATCCAGGTAAAAATGACTTGCTCAAAGCCAATGGCCAGTAGAGCGCAGAGCCAGGATTCCATCGCAGATCTGCCAGGTTCCAAAGGCCATACTCTCTTTTGCCACTTTGTGTAGACAGCTTTGGAAAAGGACCAGTTCTAGAAATGCATAAGGACACTCCACTCCACACTTATAAAGGCGCAGAAGGAAAATTAATGACATATGAGAAAGCACAGCACCTAAGTTGTTTCAAAGAGAATCTTTGCATTCACACAGTGTTTTTCATTCAATTTTTCTACACAGATATTTTTAAAATATGCCACAGCCCACCTGTTATTTTATTCCGATAAGGTGACCAATAATAAACCTCAATCACACAGAAAAACATTAGTTTTCAATGTTTGACCTAAGTTAAATGGTCTGTCCTGAAGACTTTGTCTGAGAATGACTGCAGGGTCTGTGCATTGCTCTGTCCTCTGACCACAAAATACATCAGGGATGGATACACGTTCATGTACTTGCCTGGATATGCGGGTTGGCTCATACAAACGGTGGCCGCAGAAAGAAGTTTTAGTCAATCGTGGATGCCATTTTGAAGTTTTGGTGTTAGTATGAAAACCAAACACAATTTCATAATTTGTGCCTTCAACATCAGGATATTTGATTTATTTTAAATAAACTCTTCATGTTTATGTGTGTTATATTTAATTTCTCTAATGGCTCACGCTTATGTAATTGTGGTCTTCATCTTCAATTCTCTTTCACATTCCAAGCACAAATTAGAGACCTGACTGAATTACTATTTAAAGTCATTTTAAATGTGGGATCCCTATATTCTTGAAGCATTTCAATATATATTGGTTTTATATCTAACAAAATGTGTATCATAATACTGCTATCAAGTATAATGTCAGTAATTATATGGTATGCAGTAAACATATATTTTGCTTTCATATATTTACTGTATGTCAAACATGAACAAGTCATTAATCTTGTGAAGCATTTTTCCCCGATCAGAACAAAGGTAATGCCAATTTAGAGTACTAGATCTTTTTCATTGCATTTTCTTGATTTTTTTAAACTAAACTGCCCTGATTTATTATTTCTTTCAGGAAGGATTCCTGCTGGAGAGAGTTATATATTGAGAAGGGAAATCCCAATTAAAAGTCAAATAGTACTTAACAATCTTTGCAAGTTTTACAATAAGTAGAGAACCATTCTAGTCAGTTTTAAATACAAATCTCTTTTCTGATGCTTAAATTTGGACACCATGGTCCAATCCAAATTGCTACTGCTGATGATGCTATAAGATAGAGAAGTTTCTTCTTGTGGTGTTACTTTTTGTGTTCACAACTATTAATATCTCTAGATTCTGAGGAGGAATATATCCAAATTGTATTTTCAGCTGTGTTGACTAAGACCAAGTGCAGTACATAGTGAGTACTTGACTCATAGTATTACAATAATTCTTCCAGCTATAAGACCTGAGCCTTTTCTGATTAGGAGCAGAAGATGGGAGAGATAGCAAAAGGGTAGAACAAGGGGTTTTAAGGAAGAAAGCAAAGGAAACCACTTGACTTGTAGTGGAACCCTTGGTATTTCTTTACATTTTAGATTCTCTCTGTCGCATAATCTCTCTAACTTTTAGGGACCTGGGGAAAGGAAGGGGATTACCCATTCCCATTAATGCTTTTCCTCAGGAAATCATTTTTTCCCTCCATCAGAGAGATGATATTAAAAAGATGCATCAGCGCCTGGGTGACTCAGTCAGTTAAGCGTCTGCCTTCAATTCAAGTCATGATCTTTGGATCCTAAGATAGAGCCCCGCATCAGGCTTCCTACTCAGCAGGGAGTCTGCTTCTCTCTCTCTCTCAAATAAATAAATAAATAAATAAATAAATAAATAAATAAATAAATAAATACTTAAAAAAAAACACATATCAAAAAGGCATTTATTGGGGTTCCTGTCTGGCTCAGTCAGTAGAGCACATGACTCTTGATCTCAGGGTTGTGAGTTCAAGCCCCACATTAGGTGTAGAGATGACTTAAAAATAAAATCTTTTTTCTAAAAAAAGGCATTTATTTTACTGCTCTGTCCAGAGATCCTCCAATTTGTCTTTCAGTCTTATCATTTGCTCTGGCTTAGGGAAGATAAGATGGTTGATTCCCCACTGCCGAGAGGCATGCTTAATATAAATTCAGTGTATTAGGTGCATATCAGTAGATGTTTGCTGTTGAAATATGTTGAGTTCAACAGAACTCTTGCTGGGATAGCAGCAAGTTTAGAGAAGTGAAAGAGTATAAGTCTGTCTGAGACTGAGAGTGAAAAATCAGCTCAGATGGAAAAAGAACAAAGCCACATGTCTTTATTCAGGTTAGTGTGACACACACAGATAATGCTAACTGTAAGCTTAACCTCAAGATACTTCCAAGGTCAAGCCACAGCTATAAAATGCCATAACGACCCCTTCATTGAGTGGCTAGTGCTGTGTTACCCATAATGCCCAGGACTGCTTTACTTCCCATCTATTACTGGGAATACTCAGTCGCTCAACCACCCTCCCTTCATGATGGCCCCCAACCCTAGTTAATCCCTGCTTCTCCTATCTCAACCTCAGAAACGGCAGATCCAGAACTGATCGCTACCTCCCTTAGAACCCCTTCCGAATTCTTCAGCAGGAACTCAAGCCTTACATAAAAAGCTTCTGTTTCCCACTTGAGTGGTGTTCCACGACTGCTCTGGCTTGTTTCTTGCTGCATCCAGTCAAGTACAGGTAGTCTGACTACCTATCAGACTTTTGTCTGGTTTGTGCTTGGTCTTCGGCTGTTTAGGTTTTCACAGAATGAAGAGGCAAACACGAGGATCAGTAAGCAGGTCACTGTCCTGGTAGGAGCCATATGGGTGTCCTGGGAATAGTAGTGTGTGGCAGGTAAGAGTCAGGCCTCTGGGGCTGAGAAAAGAAAGCAAAGTCCAAATCCTACCTCTGCCTTTTATTGGCTTGGTAATCTTGAGCATGTTATTTAATATTTTTAAGCCTTAGTTCCTTCAACTATAAAATGAGGATAATAATATGTCTCATGGCCTTATTGTGAGAATTGAGAAGATGCCTATCAATGGTTCTTATGTATTTTTTTAGCAGCATAACCTTTCTTTAGAAGCAATCATATGTGGAAGTTCATTACTGATGTAGGAAGGAAAGGGATGCGTTATTCAAAGATCTGGAATTTCAGCAGTCGTGATAATTACATAAAGAATGAGCTAAGAAATTTAATAAACCACTGTGGCTGGGTCTATTTAAGATTAGCATTTCTGACCTTATTTATTTGTACAGTCTGGAGCAGGAGACTACCAGCCTTTACCTCCTCCATGTTCATGTTGGTACTCCCCCAAACCCGTCACTCCATACAACATGTGGGGGTCTGCTTACCACAGTTTGAAAGCAGCTGCCTTATGTAAAGCACTTCAGAAAATGCATGGCTAACAGAAAACTCCTATAAATTGTAGTAATTCATACTCCATTTGATGCTGTTTATTTCTTGCTATAGACATCTTGCATTGTATTTTTTGAAAATAGATGAGTGGAAAGCAAAGCAAAACAATACAAAAAGCAGGTGTCCCCTGCATATAACTTATATTTGAGACACATGTCTACTTACTATTCTCCAATCATACACATTTCCTTTTAAGCACAAATATTCCTAGAATGTCCTTCCACCTATCAAGACTGGGCATATTGAACTTCCCTGCAGTGGTCTAGCTCAAGTGTTATCTCCTCTGTGGCACTGTAGTTGGGATCTTTGGTTTCAAGTAACAGGAACCCAACTAAAGAGCCAATGTCATACTGCTTTGGAACAACTACAACCAGGGACGCGAACCCCTGTGTCTTCCATGTTTCTAACTTTCATCTCTTCTTCCTTTGCATATTGTCTCAAATTCTCAGACAGAATTCCCCTCAAGATAGACAAGAGCTCCAAGCTCACAGCCATATATTCTCAAGAGCAAAAAAAGATGACATCTTTTTACCCAAACTCTAGTGAGAAAACTCTTAAGGAAAGATTCTGATTTGCGGAGTCTGGGTCACACACCCTCCCCAGACCAATGACTATGGCTGAATTAGTGGATTTCTGTGATAAAACTAGCTTGGAACTGGTTCTCATCCCTTAACCAAGCACTGTGTCCAGGGAGGCAAGGGGACTTCAGAAAAAAGTCAATGTTCATTTTGATCTCAGGAGGATTTGTACTTTCCCCAGTGAAAGAGCTATGGGGATCAAGAAGTAAAGCAAGAGTTCTGAGAAAAACTGAGAATACACCTCAACTAAAAAGTGCAAATGCACACTGAGTCACCAAAAGCAAAAGAGAATAATCCTTATCTCCTAAATTTGTTGACTATGTAAGCTTTTTGTCCAGAAACATGTCACAAGAATAACATTCTGTCCATAACTTTGTAAAATGTGTTTTGTGGTAATTGGAAAAGTATATTTCAGGTAATTGCTCACCTCTCTAACTTGCCTTCCTCAACTTTTACACACTTTTCTAATTGTTTGAGACCAATCAAGATAAGAAAAGCAAGTGATCTATTTAGCTATTGAAGACTTAAGGACCATTTATTTCTGTAAACTAGTCGCAGTAATGGAGCCATTCTTATGAGTAATCATTGAAAGCCACTCAGGATAGGTGTAGCATTAGATGCTGTAAGCCTGGAAGCTACTTTTTTGGGGGGGTTGGGTGGAGTACATAAATATGTATGGTTATATTTACTCTAAGTATCTACTCTATATCTACTCTAAACCTAATTACATGAAGAATGAGCTAAGAAATTTAATAAATCACTATGGCTGGGTCTATGTAAGATCACCATTTCTGACTTTAATTTATTTGTACAGGAAGACCAAGAAGGAGTTTGTCATTTTACAAATTCAAACAATCATAAGGATTTAGTCTGGTTAAGTAGTGGTGAAGAGTTTTGTTTTTGGTTAGCCTAAGCAATTGGGAATTCTCCATCTATCTTTTACTAGCTATATACCCTTTAGTAAATTATTTAATTGTATCTGTTTCTCCACTGGATTATTATATTATGTTGGAAAATGATGTTTATTTTTTAAATCATGTGGCAGAAATGGGTGAAAACAAAGGTTAAGGAGGAAGAGCTGTTTCTGACTTTGAGATAAGGAAATGTAACTTAAAGTCTGGATGAATTTTCTTACAAAGATAATTAAAACAAAATTTAAGCAATCCAATTTTCTTGCAGGACTGAACACCTGAGTAATGTGAAGCCATTGAGGCAAAAGCAAATTATTTTAAAATTTGTCTTGAACATTGGGATTTCATGAAAATTTTGGTTTTGGTTGATTCATTTCTGGAAATTCCACCCTATCTTTTTTTCTTCCTCTTTTATGATTCCCTTACCCCACCACCCCCAGATTCCCACCCTGTTCTTCACCTTGTCTAAACACTATCAATAATGAGAATCTAGAGTAGAGCTGAGGTATAAAACTGAAAAACTTATAAAGCAGGACAGTTTTACTTGCCTGAAACCTGGCATAAAATTTGCAATATAATGCCTACAATTCAGTGAGGTTAATGTTAAAATTTCCTTTAGGCCATATACCAAAATTATTTTTATAAATTGTCTAGTGCTTATTAAAATTAGAGGAGGTGGCTTTTTAGAAAGGTAGTTAGTTGGGTTTGCTCCAGTCTCCGGAGGAAAATGTCGAGACATGTTTCAATCTTAAATCAATTATTATAAGCATTAACACCTGCCTTTGACAAAATGAAGTAATGGATATTTAACCCAGTTGGTTTTAAGAGTTTCTGGAAAAAAAAAAGAACAAAAGAGAAATCAGAAAATAAAACGAAGCAGACTTTTTCCACATATTTTTCCTCATTTTCTTTTCTTTAGATATCTATTTTATATGGTGTCCATGTATATCGGATTACTTATTTTGCTTTTGATAATTTTATTTCTTTATGTCCCTTTGGATTGGAAAATACTAAGCTATGTGGAGAAGGAGAAAGACAGCCTAAGGCCTACTTCCAATTCTGTCAATAGTTAGTTGTATAGCTTTAGGCAAAATAACATTTGGACTTGAGATGTGGCTCTGAGGATGGTGTGATCTTTGGCTATTTTACTTGTCAAGGATGTGGATTTTCCTTCTGGAAAATGATAGGGTTCAATATTATAAGTCCTAAGTTTCCTACTATGGTCATGAGTCTATGATTCTAAGCAAACCATAATATATTTACGAATATCAAGCATTGAGCCATAAAATTTGCAAACATATTTGACATATTTCCCCTCATTTATAATAATCAAAGTTGATATTAGTTTATAAAGACACATTAAAAGTTTGATCATGTAAGTGATAGTGGCTTTGATGGGTTTTTTCAAACTCATGCAACCCACTAATCTTACTGCTCCTACTTGTTTGGCAGTTTTAAACCCATACGCCAAGCAAAATAAGATTTTTTTTTTTTTGGCAGGGGGACACGGTTTGCTGGCAGCTTATCCTGCCAGTTGTGTTCTTTCCTTACTGTTGACTCTGGCCTTTCCCAGGTCAGAACACTAGATTGCCTGGATGGATTTCCTCTTGAGAAAGAAACACACATTTCCAATACAGTGATGACCAAGTCTTTGCTGGGAAATATAAGAGTAACTTCTAACTGCCTATTGATCAACAAAGATATGTGCAAATAACCTAATTTTGATATGATTTGGGGGCAAGATGAGACTATAACTATGAGGATCTTTTAAATTAGCTTACCTACTTCTTTAGAAATGCAAGGTGATGTTTTCACCAGAGCATGAGACTCCACATTAGAAAGAATTCTACTTGAGTATATTTGCCCTCAGTGCCCTATTTGAATATATTTGAATTTATTTGCCCTCACAAGGTCCGTAAGCACTCAGAGCCTCCATTTCCTTATCTGCAAAATAGGAAGTGTAATACATAGCAGGGTATTTGTGCTAATTAAGTGAAAAAAAAAACAATGATAAAAATGCATAGTAAAAGTTGTCTGATAATTGTAAATTTGAAATATGAAATATAATTTTTTCATTAAAACAATTCTTATTTCATGAATTTTTAAATTAATTAATTTATTTAGAGAGTGGGGGGAGGGGCAGGAGGAGAGAGAAAGAGAATGTCAAGCAGACTCACTGAGCATGGAGCCTGATGTGGTTTAGATCTCATGACCCTGAGATCATGACCTGAGCCAAAACCAAGTCTGTCGCTTAACCGACTGAGCCACCCAGGTGCCCCTCATGAATTTTTCATAAGAATATACTGAGCCTGGGGTGAGACAGAGGAGACAGAGGAGACATGGGTCCCATTCTACCAAATGTGCAACATGTGTATAATGGGTTTATTGTTTTCCAACTAGTATAAAACCTTTAACAAATAGCATTCAAATTCTTTATTTGTGATTAATTCACAACCAGAGTCAGCTTGTTAGATCATCTTTACATTTGGCTTTGGAAATAGCTATTAGAACATTCTTATATGGGTAGCCCTGGCTTCGTGGAATGCGTTAAACTACCACAAGAATTAGTTTTTCTCAGACTTGATTAAAGTTAGAGAGACTGGGACTTTATTTTTTTTTAAAGATTTATTTATTTATTTGGGAGAGAATGAGCAGGGGGAGGGCAGAAGGAGATGGAGAATAGAGAATCTCAAGCTGACTCCCCACTGAGCACAGAGCCCAATGCTGGGTGATCCCATGACCCCGAGGTCATGACCTGAGCCAAAATCAAAAGTCAGTGGCTTAACCGACTGAGCCACCCAGGCGCCCCAAGACTGGGGACTTTGAATGACTATTTTATTTTGCCAAACTCATCAAAACAAATATTAAATTATCTCCTCCTCTGCCCTGACCTTCCCTTTCCTTAATCAGTTTTTGAGATAAAAGGACAGCAAGTAGAGCCAGAAAGTTTAAGAATTTGTATGTTCCCCTTGCTAGGGCTAATGGGTTCCTCTTTAGTGCTAGGCTTCAGGAACCACTTGAGTACATCTGTGGTTAAAACTTTCTAGACATTTTCAGGAGGTAGGGATACATGACTTATTGGGTTTACTTACAGAGGAAAAAAGACCCCACAGACAGTCTTGCTTATTCTATAACTTTGCCTCTTTATGCTTTTGGAAGACCAGCTAGCATTTTGGCTTATTGACAATAAAGAGTAAGAGTAAAACCTACTCGTCCATGACAGTCAATTTTCCTTAAACTTACAATTGTTTCCAATAAAAAGAAATCCAAACTAAGGGAAGCAGGCAGATATGTCTTCCCATAAAGCCCACTGAATCTCCTCAGTTCTTCTTTAAATAAAATTGAGTAAATGATCTTCTGCTGATTTTAATACTCATGTTCAAGGTCAGGTTGGGGCACAGTGTTTGTTTTTATGTGAGACAATGGAACCCAAAAGTCTTACTCTTATCATGTGGCGGGATGTCATGCACAGAGTGTCACTTTGTAAAGGCATCCCTAAATTTGTAGGAAATATGACATATTTCTAGGAGACACATATTTGCATGTCTATTTCAGTATCAATATTTGTGGGACAAATCATTCCCCAGTCTTTTAAATTTGCTTAGAATAGCAGGCCCTTCAAAAAGATGAGCACTATGAGGATAACATAAAACATACTCTGTCAATTGGTTCTATGAGCCCCAAAATGTGAGTTGTGTCCAGTTTCATGTAACTCCTTTGTGGGACCCTAATCAGTAATCAGTCACTCAAGTGGCTGGCCTGCCTGGAGTAATTTCCATTTCACCTGGCTAGTCTTATTAAAGTATAGATGCAGATTAATTTCTATTTAAATTTTAGCTCTGCTTTTCTTTTTAAATAAAATCTTCATCTAAAAATGAGGAAAATTCCAAAATTTAAATATACAGATAGTAATGATATGAGAATAAAAAGGACATTTATTTAAAATTATTTCGTTGATTTCTAAGTTTTCTGGATAGTCTGGCCCATCATATATCATCAACAAATATCCATTCAATGGATTGTTTTTATTTTCTATAATTTATTATGTGCCAACTCAGTTCGGGGAAGTTTGTAACATGTTATTTTGCTTAATTCATATAATACACAGTTGAAGTATGCATCATCATCCTCATCTACAGATGAGGGAGCTAAGGCTCAGATTTGCCCATCTAGCGAAAGTAAAATTGGGTATTGAACTGAAACGTGATTCTAACTCCAGGGTTGTTTTCCTTATCCCACAGATGCTTCATGAATATCTCTTAACTTACTATGGCTAGAGAGTACAGTGATCCAATCTCCCTAATGTAATGAGCTGAGAGTTGGAAATTACTACCAATATCTAAACAGCTCCATAGCAAAAACAGTCAAGGATCCTAGTTCTCCATTGGTTTCACATGGTGATTCAGAGACACAACTACCCTGGAAGGTTTCACAGGGTCAAACTGTGAACAAGGTCCCATTTGATCTTTCTTGATTCATCTTTGCTTTGGGGCTATGACAAATAAGTGACTCACCTCTTAGAGGTAGTACTTTGGTAGTTAAGATTTTCTGCCCTAATATGAACCTGAACTCATTTGTCTGACCTTGGGGCCTCACTGCAGGATTCAGTGTCATCCATCTACCAGCAAGGACTAATTGGTGCCTCTCTGTTTTCCACATGCACATAAAGCTTTTATAAGAAACTGTCCAAATTCCTTGACTTTCTTCAACTCTTATAAGGATTACAACCAGGCCAAATCTTCTTCTTGCACTTCCAGAGGAGAAACAATTTCTCATCTGTTTTAACAACTGTCTGAAACGTATAAGGAATTACTGGCTGAAACTCATCACTGATTAGTCTATAGATTTCTAAGTTTGTGCTTGTTAGCTTCTCATCCAGAAGATATAAAATAATCCAGTCACTTTGGATGGTATCTACATGGAATTTTCATTTGTTTATACATTTTTCAGAATTCTTTCTCTTCCCAGAAAGCTCACTCTCAGTCTTATTTTCACATGCTAAACTCCGAAAATTTTAAGTTCTTTTCAAATTCTTTAAATTCAAAAAAGTGGAAAAAAAGATTGGCTTTCATCACTTCCGCAAGGAGTTTATTTTAAAAATCAGCAGAGTAGTTACTCCTTGCTAACCCCCAGGAATTCTGGGATATTCTTTAAGAAACCATTTTGTTTATATTGAACAAGCCAAATTCCCACACAGTGAGTGGAAATTGAAATTCTTTCAACATCTGTCTATTCCTACCAATAGTGCCAGTTTTCTTCTAGTCATTTCATTATAAAATTTTTGGAGTTATTACTGTCTTTCTTCCCTTAATACTTGTGCCTTGTGTCTTTATGCCTCTTGACAGTGTATTTTATATGGAAGGACTTTTAGACATTGATTGATGCTATACCAATATGTTTGAAATAACTCATAATTAATTTTCTAGGTATTGAGATAATATTGTAAAATCTAGAAATAAGTTTGAGACTTATGATTTGTTTTGAGATAGTACGTCTTACCTGGACCGCCGTACCTCTTGTTTACCTGATCTGGTTTTTCCATGTTAGAGTTCTTCAGAGTTTGTCACAGAACCATTTCTCTCTCCCTGTATTTTCTCTGTTCTATCACTGTCATTATTCTTATAAAATGTACCTATCCTTCTGAATTTCTGAATTACTCAGCTCAGTCAATGATGTTGCCGTGCATTTAATACTACTCATAATAGAAAACATAGAGTCATTTGCAAAACCCTTTTACCCTCAATTTTAATATATCAACTTCATCACCAAGTACAATTGATTCTATCTCCAGTACAACTCTAGAATCTCTCTGCTCCACTCTACTGCCTCTGCCTTAGTAATTCAGGACCTCATCATCTCTTATTTAAACACAAGAAAAAGTAAAACATGAAGAAAAAAAAAACCCCACAAATTCAATCTGCCCCTTTTTCGCAGTCTGAATATAACCTATACTCCAACTATTTCTACCTTACCATCCTTTTTGAATGTCACATCCCAAAATGCACTGAAGAGGATGCCATTTTTATGTGTTCTCTCAGAGTCAACGTTTGTCTCCTTGGACTGGAACCCTCTTTTATGCCTGGAAAATTCTCACTGATATTATAAGATTCATCAAGAACACATTCTGCTAGGTTATATTTCAAACATAGTTGTTCAAATATCAGAGAAGTTATTAACTCGGGAAAATAGCCACAACAGAAACATTTGCTACAAGAAATAATGCCTAATCTTTAGTTTTAAACTTGCAATGTTGCATGTATTTAATAAAAATGGCTGAGGACAAGCTATTAAAGACATACTGTTCACTGACTATACAGCATATCAGTATAGAAAATATAATCAACAATAGAGACCAAGTATTTTTAAATTAACACATATAAATGGGAATTTATCAAATTTGCAAAAAAGTATTCCACGATTTGACCCTCTCTAAATTGTATAAATACACTTAAGTACACCTAGAAACTAAAAATGAGTTCTTTAAATATAACATGGTATTTGATAATAATATAATATGAAGACATTATACTGTGTGAAGCACATTATTTATGTCCTAGCTTATAGCATTCATTATTAGCTGCTGCTGATTAAATAAAATAATTGAGTAACTGCTATGTGCTATTGTAAGTACTATTGCATATATATCAATAGGTTAGTTATAAAGACAGGTAGTTTGTTCAAATAAAGTAAGGAGAGAATAACCATTTCTTTCCTTGCCAAAGCAGAGACTGTTTCTGATCATATTCTCACTGTGATTTTCCATCTTTTGTCTAGCTAACTTTGTCTTATATATCCTATGTTCTAAAATATATATAATATATATAATGCTAGACATTAACAGCAATTCTTTATTTATAGAAATATATACCTTAGGAAATACTTACAATTCTGAGTTTAATATTGTCTGTAATATATATATATATATAGTCTGTAATATATATATATATATATATGTTTTACTTTTCTTTTAATATCAATGCTGTAACTCCTGGCATTTATTACTTATTTTATCAGTTATAACTTATAACTCACTTTCTTAATCTTCAATTTTAGTAAAATAAATCTTCTAGGAAGAACAGTAACGAGATTTTAAAATAGTAAATAATTTCAAATAATCACACTCTAATAAAAAAGCATCCTCATTTTGCATTTTATTTTCTTTGAGAACACAATGTAACTTTTTCCCACTCTGAGGAAAGAGAATTAACACATAAAATTCAAATATAGAATTATTTCCTTTTTTATTTATTTTATTTGATCATAATGTAGTGATTAAAAAAGTTTCTGAATATATTTAATGGTTGGTACAGAAAACATTCCTTAAAGAATTAGAGAATAGTAAGACAATAGAGTTATTGGGGCTCTTACCTTAATGATAAATTATATTCATTTGAAAATTATGCAAAAATTGATAAAAATCAGAATAGGAAAATCTAAGTTAAATTATTGTTTTATTTCTTTACCTGAACCCAAAGTTCTACAAAAGTGATAATTCAACAGATATGAGATAGTATCTTTTTTGTAATGATTTTTAAATATACCTTAGTTAGCTTAAATATATTAAAGATCAGTTAAAATTTGTTTGGTAAAGACAGTTTTTCAATCCTAGGAAAGACACAAAAAATAGTATATGGCAAAAAAGATGTGTTCAACCATTAAAAGCATCCTCACAAAAGGCAAAGTAATTAACAAAATCACAAAATAACCAGTGTTCCCAGAAATGAGCAATCTTCTAAAAGACCAACTCTGCATTACTGGCAGAAAAATATATTCAGTGAAAACAAAAGAGACAGAAGCTAAATAAATTTTATCTGTGTAGGACTTTATTCTCTATATCAAATCCATGTTGGGTATCAGGTACTCATGACAGTATATTTATATGTTTGGGGGTTTAGGCAGCCACTTATAATGACTATATAAAAAGAAAGAATGTCCTTTCTTTTATAAAAACCAAAGCTCTCTCTTAAACCTCAAAATATATAATGTTACTACATTACTTGAGGTCTTTGGAAGAATATATATAAGAATTATGATGGCTATATATTTCATATATGGTGGCACTACTTTTCCTCTTTCCAATCTTTATTAAATTGGTTTGCCTTATGTTTTAGGTTTCTCCTTGGATTACAATTTCTTTGTAATCTTAGAATCATATGTGTCAGTTCTCCAATTGCCATGAAAATTATCATACTAAATATGTAAGCACTTTTTAATTGTATCAATTTTTCTTCATTTTTAATATTTTCTCTAGATTTTATTGGCCATCATGTTTTAGAATACTGTCTTTATTACTTTCTATATTTAAAGAATTCTTTTTATCATATTTTAATCATAATGCATCTGTTAGAAATTTGATACATGTGTTTTACAGTTCTTGAAGGTCAATACATGCTCTTAAGTCATTTATGATCTGAGTTTTTGAGACATTTTAACATAGCAATATTTATTTAGATAATTTTTTTTCTAGTTTAGCTGAGAAAATAAATACTGAGTCAAAATGCTTTGTCAGGTTTTTTGGAGAATAAAATAAAAATAGTTACTTATAAGTTATAAGCTACCTCATTCTGAAAAGGTTTTAAGATTGTAACAAAGATACATAAATTATGATAAAGGAAAAAAATAAGGAAATTGAGAAGAAGGAAAATAAGTTTAGGAAAAATTAGACTAAGCTAAGAGATAATGATATCAAAATAGCAACAACAACATGCACTAATGCTACTACTAATATTATGAATATTTATAAGGAGCTATTTAAAAAGCACTTAATTATAAGATATATTAAGATAAGATATATTACATATCTTTAATTAAAATATACAATGGTCTATATACTTTGCTAGAGGTATGTCAGAAATATGGCTCTAAGCTTTGGCCAGGCAACAGAGAAATAGATCAGTCATTAAGTTCATTATCCAAAAGATTAAGAAACAGGGAATGTGCCCAAGAAAAGCTCTCCTACTTCTGGTCCTCAGACCAGAGAATGGACACAGGTTAAAGGACAGTCCAGCTGGGCAGGTACCTGGGATAACAATCCATCATAGATGCTAACATAGTCCTGGAAATGCAACAAATTAGAATATTAGGAAATTATATTTACCAGAGGGGTTGTTCTTCTTTTCCCCTCCCCCACCCCAAGTCCTTTTCATGGAGGGTGTTGTGTTGAAGGAAGATATAGATATTTAGAGTATGTATGGATAGAACATAAAATTTCTAATAAATGTGCTCTAATAAGTAATATCTAAGTTGCCTCCAGAAGAGAATGGATTATTAATAGTATGTATTTTTCCTTTTTGAGTGTGTATTGTGTATGTCAGAGAGGGGGAGTGATGTTGAGGAGATGAATTTTACTAGAATTTAGACAAGTAGTCCTCTTTCACATCCTTCCTCTAATTAGATCTCATCCTTGCCATTAAATATTGTACAAAATTTTCAAGATTACTAATTTAATGTTAAATATTAAATTACCTTTTTAACATATGTATTTATTAGCCTGGCCCAGATACTCACTTCTCTAGGTTCAGCCCTACCTGAGGAAATTTTTAATCATGGTTCCTTAAAAGGAGGACGGTGTTTAGCACAGCAAACATATCCTCTACAATCATGGAATATGGTAGTAGATTTTGTGTAATTGTTTTTTGTTTCTGTTCTTTTTTTCTATAATGTTCCTCAGTATAAGCCAATAGCAAAATATCAAAGTACAATTCAATAAAAATTAATCTTATGAAGGTACAAAACAATGTCTCCAAAAACACAGTTTACCAAAATTTTGGATTGATGAAGTCATAAAATGACTGCATCTCTTGGGAATGGATGGAAGGAGGCGTCTCCATAGAGCATGCGTTCTCCACAGGGACAATATGGCCCCTATGGAGATGAAGACAATCTTGTGGGGTGAAAAGACCTGAGATACTACAATGGTTTTTGCATCTCCAAAGGACTATTCTACATAAACAGGTATGCCGTATAGCTGTGGTATTAAAATGTCATGAGTGGCAAAAGTTTCTAGGAAAAAAAAATGTGTAAAAGGGCCTATTAGAGAGACAGTAATGAAAAAAGGTTGAAAAACACTGATATGGAGGATTGTCTCTCCACTCATGCTTTTGTTTGGAATTGGGTGGCAAAAGTTTAAAGCATAAGAAAACAAATTTTGCAGGGCGCCTGGGTGGCTCAGTCGTTAAGCATCTGCCTTCGGCTCAGGCTGTGGTCCCAGGGTCCTGGGATCGAGCCCCGCATCGGGCTCCCTGCTCCGCGGGAAGCCTGCCTCTCCCTCTCCCATTCCCCCTGCTTGTGTTCCCTCTTTCGCTGTGTCTTTCTCTGTCAAATAAATAAATAAAATCTTAAAAAAAAAAAAAGAAAACAAATTTTGCTGTATTCGTTTGTCACTCACAGCAATAGTAAGAACCTATTTATCATTTTCTATCCACAGTAATGGGAGGTAACTATTCATTATTAGTTACATAAAAGGTAGACATTGAATCCCATTCTACATATGAAGAATAGACTACACCTTTGCTAAATAATCACTGCATATAAGTAATACAAATATATTGGAATATTATTGGCATCTTGATTAGAAGAGTCAAATTTTACAAGGTATTGGAAAACCAATTAAGAACCTCACAGAAATAGATTTGTATTTCATGAGCTAGGGAGTTAATAGTAATGGCCAAGGTTGACACAGATCAGACAAAATCCAAATGTGAATATGACCTAGTCTCATTCTAAGATGGAAAGTCACTGTAAGTTTTTGCACAGCTGGCATATGTGAAACCAATCACTGGGGTCATTCTGTTGAGAATAAATTATAGGGTGCTAGCTAAGCACAAAGCAGAGAACAGAGATGTCTGGCACAATAATCCTGGGGAGAAAGCATGATCACTGAACTATGATGGTGGTAGCAGACCTGGAGGTTTCTAGATATATTTTAGTGGTAAAACCAATAGGATTTCTTAATGAAATGAATGTTGTATGTAAGAGAAAAAAAAGTCAAAGATGACTTCAAGGACTATTGGAGATGTTTTGTAAAGATGGGTAAAAATGTAGGAAAAGAAATATGGTGGGGCAGAGGGAAGGTTTACTTTAGCTGTCTAGGTGGAAATAGTGGTTAGTGATTAGGTAGTCGAGTAAATTAAAGACTTATATTTGACAGCTTTCAGCATTTAAAGCCTTGAAACTGTATAAGATTACTTACGGATGAAGAGAGATAAAGATACTGAAGTACTGAGTCCTGGGGCATTTTAAGTTCAAAAAGTTGAAAAGATGATCGGGAACCAGTAAGGAAACTCTGGATAGCAGCTTGTGGGGGAGGAGGAAAATCAAGAGAAACTGGTGCCCAGAAAGCCGAGGAGGAGAAAGTGATCAACTGTATTAATGCTGCTAAGAGATTAAATAAGGACTGACTCCTGGAATAAAAACATGAAACTCATTGGTGACTTTGACAAGAGCTTTTTGATAGAGTGTTGGGATGAAAACCTGATTGAAGCAAATTCAAGACAGAATTTGAAATGGTGAAGATGAACAAATTATCTATTGCATTTTGCTCTAAAGAAAATCATAGAACCACACAATAGCGACGAGAGATTTTCCTTTTTTTTTCTTTGTTTTCCCTTAAAGATGGGCACTATTGCTGAATACCTGTATACTGAAGCAAAAAAATCAAATAGGAAAAAGTAAAATGATGACGCAGCAGAGAAAAGAAAGAATGGTTGAGGCAATACTCTTGGGTTAACAAGAGGTGTTGGAACTGGCTCACACATGGAGAGTGGCTCTTAGATAAGAACACGGAGTTCATTCAGGTTATTAGGAGGGGCAGCAAGGTACATATTTAGATGTTGGCTGCTTCTGATTTCTTTCATTTTCTCAGAAAAATAGAAGCACGTTACTGACTAAAGAGGGATGATAGGAAAGATAAGTTGGCAATTTAAGGAAGGAGAAGAGCAAAATAGCTGTCAAGAAGAGAAGAATGAAAGGTATTAGGAAAACCTAGTGGAATGGCCCAGCAGCGCTGCAGTCCTCCTTGAAGTGAGTGGTCCTGAATTCAAGGTGTTGTAACCAGTCTTAAAGTTGGGTATTTTTCTCTAGTCACCTTTAGCTTCGGGACTGTAGGCATAGATGTAATTGGACAGTTGGACTTAATCCATGATATATCCAAGTGAGTATAATGAAGTAAGAGAAGCAAAGAAAATGGGGGTTCTACACACAGGAGTAAGTATAATATGTGGCTGTGGGATTTAAGCTGCATACGAAGAAATCGAGAGAGAAACATAGAAAGAGTGGTAAGATCAGTGGTTTATGGTTTCTGGTGGGTCAAAAAAATTTTAGGAGTCAGAGTACTAAAAAAAATGAGAAAAGATAGGCAGTGGTCAGAGACTAGAGTCTTTGATATCATAAAAATAGCAATAATAAAGTTAGAGTAGAATCATAGGAAGGACAACAAAAATGAGGAGAGTTTTTGAAGGCACTGAGAGGACAGGGCAATGTAAGGATCATCTACATGTGTATTGAAATCAACAAATGTATGACAGAAGTAGTTCTGGGGACAGTCATCTGGGCTCTTAACTCCACAAGGAATGAGTAGAAATGATCCAGGGGACTGGTAGAAAACTTTAAAAAGGGACAATGAATGAGAGAAGCAGATGATATGGGATTCTAAGCAGGGCTTTTTGGGCAAGAAAGAAGGAGAATACTATGGAGGCATCAAGAAGCAAGAAGGACAACTACCCTGCCACCAGGCCCAGTGTCCAGAGGGGGTCTGAACAAACTCCAGGAGAAGCAATTAGAGCAAGGTTTCAAATGCATTAAGAAGGGGAAGAAGGAGTACCTGGGTGGCTCAGCCAGTTAAACGTTTGCCTTCAGCTCAGGTCATGATCCCAGGGTCCTGGGATCGAGCCCCATGATCAGTGGGGAGTATGCTTCTCCCTCTGCCCCTCCTCCCTGCTCGGGCTCTCTCTCTCTCTCAAAGAAATAAATAAAATCTTAAAAAAGAAAGAACGGGAAGGAAACATTCAGTGAAGAGATGAACACTACAGGAGACTTTGCTGATGACTGGCAATGAATTCCAGAGGGCAGAGTGGGAAGGTTTTTCGAGTTAAGTATCGATAGAAATGGAGTCAGAAAATGGAGCACCCAGAACTGTATTAATCAAGGATTCCTGGACTTCTTTTGGTTAGTGCCATAAATGCGACCTATGGGCATGATTAGACCTGAGGGTCTCCGGGCAAATAGTGTTGGGGAGATGGTAAATGTTGGGGATGGGGATGCACAGAGAGATCTTGGCAAGAGCACATAGAGTTCTGCTTCTATTCATGCACATAGTACAACAGAAATCTGTATTTAATCCGAGTTTGGATTTGGCCATGTGAGGAGCATAGAGGGAGAAAAAGGCTAAGTATAAATAAGGAAGTGGTTTTAATTAGGAATCTGAGGGAACTTTGGACATGAGTGGAATGAGTGATAAACAAACAATAGGTTGAATGGGAGGTCCGGGTGGGAGATGGTGAAAGAAATGGTGGAGTCGGGAGGAGATCTGAAGGAATAAACTAGAAAAATAAGAGTTAGTGGTCAGAAAATAAATGCTTAAAATTAAATTTTTTTTTTGCAGTTATTAGTCATATCAAGAATTTTGAGGATTCTAGGCCTCTTTGTGTGTCAGAAACACTTTGGCAGACTGTAAATGTCTTGAGAATGCTGCAAATAATGCTTTCACATACATAAAATATAATACATAGAATTAAAGGAAAACCAAGTATGTTGAAATACATTTATAAAAATATCAAGGAAGCAAATATATGTTTATTATATTTATTAACACATTAGTGTATTTATTAGCACATTAATTTTTATTATTATTTATTTATTTATTTAAGAGAGAGAGAGAGAGCACACAGAGGGAGAGGCAGAGGGAAAAGCAGACTCTCTGCTGAGCGGAGAGCCTGACGTGGGGCTCGATCCCAGGACCCTGAGATGACCTGAGCTGAAGGCAGACGCTTAATACAGTGAGCCACCCAGGCCCCTTATAGGCACACTGAAAACAAGAACTAAGATCAAGTCTAATATCATACTTTTGAAGAAGTGATAGTGTAACAGCTGAAATATTATATAAGAATATCTGTGGATGTTATTGGTGATAGTGATTTATTGCTTCAATTCATATTTGAAGGGATAATGAATTTGATTTAAAAATTAGTGAAAATTACCATTTATTTTTTCTCATTCAAGTTTCAGGGAATACTCGGGTTCTAATTCACACTCAAGTCTGTGAATTCTGTCTGGGCTGTGATCATGAACAGGTGACAAGATCATCAAGAAAGAAGAATTAAGAGGCCAGGGCATTGGAAGGATCATCTATCTACACAGATGTTGATATCCAAAGAATTCACAACTTTCGGGCACATCTGGACTTTGAAGCATCGCCTATGGGCTAAGGGTCTCCAAGCTAGTCCTCTGTAACACTCTTCCTGCTTCTTAAGGCCTGGTGACTAAGGCTGGTGATTTGCTTTAGAGCTGAGAGTCAATTATATAGGCCTGGACTGGTAGGTTATCGAAGAAAGACAACTAGCTGGAGAAATTCATACACTTGGAACATGTTCTAAATGATTTATTTCCTCTTGGTCTGGCTCATTTTGCAGAAGGTGACTGTAAAAAGTGCCTCTGGAATGTCTTTTGTTTCACTGCTTTGCTCTCATACTGTGAATAATCTACTGAGGGGCCTGCTTCTAGCCTTACCTAACTTTGGGAAGTACTTTGAGATGTAAACATTCCTTTCATAAATCACTAAAGCTGGTCCCTAAGGTAGTATCAAATGGACCATTTTAATATGTTGATATATCACTTTCCAGTTTAAGTGTTTTATATTCCTTCTTATTATAGCATTAAAGGTTTCCAGTTCTATTTGTGAGAGAGTCCCAGGGATTTAGTTTTAACAATGACAAACTCACTTTCTTTTCTAAATAGTTTTAATATTTGTGTTACTGTGGGCAAATATCAAGCCTCCAGAGCAAAAACTTAAAATTCAACTCTCTTTCTCAGCACAAACAATTATCTTTATATTTTCCTGAGAAGGTTACAAATTTCAACATAGCCTATAATGGTCCAAAGGAAAATTAATTTTGAAATGGTGTTTTGATGGCTGATGTGTATATCATTAAAGATAATATAATTATTTTAATTCACTTATTTGTTGCTTTTATTTAAGGAGAAAATATAAAACAATATCCCATGATTTGAGGGGAGGTACATCTGTCCTAATATTCCTTCCTTAGGATTATAGAGTATTTCCACTCCATTTGTGTGTAGAGAATAGATATCTTAATGTACTTTTTATGCCACTAATGTATTGAGCTTACTAATAATTAGTTATACATATAAGATATGCCATTGCACAAGATTATTCATTTTCTCATTACCAATTTATTGATGCAAAATATTATGACCCATCATAAAATTTGTTGAAACTTTATAACTATATTCCACAAAGCTTGGAATTATGCAAACAAGATGAAAAAATAGATTACTATTTAGTAAAACCGGAATTTTGTTCATATCTAAAATTCAGAAAAATAAAGCTTATCTTTGAATGAAGGTATCTCTCTTAGGACCATCAGTTCATTTTCTGAAACTTCTTCTGTGTAATTACATTTCAAAAATGATAAATTCCTCCCTCCACCAACCCCCAGTTTGTTCTCTATTGTTGAGTCGGGGGGGGGGCAGGGATGGGCTAGATGGGTGATGGGTATTAAGAGGGCACTTATTCTTTTTTTTTTTTTTTAAGATTTTACTTATTTATTCAACAGAGAGAGACAGCGAGAGAGGGAACACAAGCAGGGGGAATAGGAGAGGGAGAAGCAGGCTTCCCACTGAGCAGGGAACCCTGTGCAGGGCTTGATCCCAGTGCTCAATCCCAGGACTCGATCCCAGGACCCTGGGATCATGACCTGAGCTGAAGGCAGACGCTTAACGACTGAGCCACCACCCAGGCGTCCCAGGAGGGCACGTGTTATGATGAGCACTGGGTATTGTATGTAAGTGATGAATCACTGAATTCTACTCCTGAAGCCAATATTGAACTGTACATTAACTAACTAGAATTTAAATAAAAATTTGAAGGAAAAAAATGATAAATTCCTTTAATTTTCAACTCTTCTTTTCTACAGCAGTTACTTATATAGGAGTCCCTTTTCATGCTAGGTTCCTTTAGCAATACTCTTTCCAGATTCTACCCTCCTAGTATAACTTTCTAAATTTAGAAAACACCACTAAATGCAGCCTTTGAGGGAAAGGGGTTGTCTCATAGATTTGGGTACTGTAGAGTATCTAATCTAAAATACAAAACAAAGCAAAAACATTTACAATTTTCCCATGATAGTAATTACTTAAACTGTTCCTTAAACATTTCTATTTATCCATTTAAATATTCTTTAACAGTGGTAGTGCTAAATATATATGTTTAATGATAAACCTGTGTTTACTGACTTTGGATCATAGTTCTCTCAATTTAATATAATCCTTGGTAATTTGCTCAACATTATTTATCCTTGTTTTAATCTCAAAATTGACATTGATTACCATTCCTTATTACTTCAATAAAAACAATCCTGCTTAAATTATCTGCTCTTGAGGCTAACTTTGTATCTTTCCTGTAACTTTTCATGCCTCTACTGTACTTTTATGAAGCTGTTCTTTGACCTACTTTCCTCGTCTTCATTTTTCTATATCCTCATTTATTTATTGTATTTATTTACCTATTATTCACCTTGTTACTTAACTTTTGATATTAAATAGAAATCCTTTTCTATTTCCTTGCCAATACACTCTCCAGTTTTTGCTCAGATGTTCACTCCCCAAAGAAAGTTTTACCATCCCCAGACCTGAGATAAATCTTGATCACTTTGAGCAAATGGCATTTTACTAGTTTAACAAACCCAATTCTAGACAATATGGAAAAGATTTTCTGAGAGTCTCTGGTAAAGGTCCTTCATTTTAAGATGGAGCTTGAATGGAGACAGACCCCTTCTTCCTTGGACATTATAAGGTCTGCATGCAATAATTCCTAGTTCTGTTGTAGCCATATTATAACCACGGAGAGGACGAGCCTTAAATGAACTTGATTCTGAGACATCTCATGTGGAGATGCAGGGGGTTGGGAGGAAATTTTTGAGATGCTGATTTCACTAAGGCCTAAAGACCACCTATTTCTTAAGCAATTTTGAGCTGAGGGTTTGTTACTGACAGCTGAAAACATTTTAATAGATACAAACTCTCCACTCAGCTATTTAAATTATTCTGTAACTAGAAGTAATGAATCCTTGTTTCCCTTGATCTCCTATATTAACCACACAAGCTGCCAACTTTGGGCAACGCCAACAACCATCTGCTATCTCTCTATCCAGGCTAGTATGAATTGCAGATAGTTACATAATTATGCCACTTGGTTCTCTGACAAATTTGTAATCTGACCTCAGCTGTTTTCTCAGTTTTGTTAGATGATGACTCTTCTTTTTTTTTAAATCTATCTCCACCTGGATGACTAATGGACATAGCATGAACTGGCACGTCAAAATTTGAACTCCTTATTTTCCCCGATCATCTATTTTTAGCAGATGATTCTGTTAAAGTAGATTATTCTGTTGGCCATTTCAGTAGATGATTCTGTTCGTTAATCTAAATTCTTTGAATTATGCCAAGTCCTCTTTCACATCCCTTATCAAATCATCAGAAAATATTGTTGGGTCTTGTTCCAAATAAATCCTGACTATATTTCTCACTTCTGCTGTGACCATACCTGTCAAAGCTGACTTCATCTCCTCCTTGGACTATCACCTTTTGGCTTCTAATTGCTCTCCCTGTTTCTAGAAATTCAGAGACTTTTTCCCCCCACCATTCATGAGATTTCTACTTCCTTCCAATGAACAGATAAAATAAGACTTGTAAAATATAAATCTGATCATGCCATTTCCCATCTTAAAATGCTTCAATAGCTTCTCATCATATTTAAGTAAAATCCAAATTCTTTAAGCAGGACCTGGAAACCTTGTGATGATTCAGGTTCCATCTACTTTTCTACATTAATTTTGTCCACTCTCCCCCTGCCTTGCTCAACCCCAATAACATTGGTCTCCTTGCTGTTCCTTGAGAATCCAAACATATTCCTAGAATAGGGTTTTGTATTGTTCTAATAGGAGTACTTGTCCTCCAGATAACTGCATGGACCATTCACTCACTTCATTTGATTCTCTTTTCCAGTGTTATCCCATCAGAGCAAGCCATTCCTTCCACTCATATTGAAAACACAGCCCTTGCTGTCTTCCATCACTATTTACCCACCTCCCTCTGCTTTACTTTCTTCTTCAGATATTATCACTATCTGTTGTTATATATTGATTGATCTTGCCTCCTCTCTTTAGAATGCAAGCTCTGTGAGGTTGGCTTAGAGATATAAGACCTCCGCCCACACTCTTTTATGGAAGTTTTTCTCTCGAAATTACCAATAACTTTGTTATGGGCTGAATTTTGTCCCTTCAAAATCCCATGTGGAAGCCCTAACCCATAGTACCTCAGAATGTGACTATATTTAGAGATAGTCATTAAAGAGGTAATTAAGTTAAAATAAGGTCATTAGGTCAGCTCTAATCCAGTATGACTGGTGTACTTATAAGAAGAAAAATCAGGACACAAACACACCCAGAGGGAAGACTACATGAAGATAGGGAGAAGACAGCCATCTATAATCCAAGGAAAAGGGCCTCAGAAGAAGCCAACCCTACTGACATCTTGATCTCAGCCTTCTAACCTCCAGAACAGTGAGGGTAAATTCTATCGTTTAAACCGCCTAGTCTGTGGTACTTCATTATGGTAGCCCTAGCAAGCTAATACACACCTGTAAAATGACAACTTCAGTAAACTTTCTTACTCCTCCACTTCTTCAACCCCATTTTAACTTTTACAACTTTGAAATAAGTTATGTAAATTAGTATTTTAAAAACTATAATTTAACAACAACTACTACAACAGAACACCTGCATACTTAGCAGTCAGTCAAAGACATAACATTGTCACCACCCTATCAGCCTCTTTCTGATTGCCCTCTGCCCTCTCACAAGGCAATACTGTACCGAATTTTGTGTTAATTATTCTTCTTTTTGGGAAGTTTTACATGTCATATGTATACCTCTTTAAACACTGCCTCATTATTTTCTGCTTTTGGACTTCATAAGTGGACTTAAATTGTATCTATTGTTCTATGGCTTGTTCACATGCAATAAATATTTGAAGTGTTTTATAATGAGAATTCATTATTTTGCATAAAAATGAACCATATTTATCTAGCACAATAACACTGAAATGCAAGCTTGAAAAAATATTTGCTACAAATATGGCATGGAAATGTTAATAACCTTGCTTTATAAATTGATCATAAAATGTTAAGGAAAATTATTAACATTAAACAGAGAAAAGAACATCAACAGACTTCCAAGAAATGAATATATAAGTAGCTATTAAATATATTAATATACTCATCTTAATAGTAATTAAAAATAATAAAAATTTTGAGAGAGTGTTTTTGCTTAATTAAAAAGAATTTCTGAATACTAAAATGCTAGTAAAAATTCTTTAATGATAAAATATGGACATTGCTGTTTGGATAGCAATTTGGCAATTATCAAATATTTGCCAAGTCTTTGAAAGGTTCTGCCTTCTAATCCAGTAATTTTACTTCTAGGAAACTTTTCTAAAAAAATTGGAAATTCTGAATAAAAGGTTTTATATACATTATGATCTTGTCATAACCCTGAAAAAGAAAATGTGGAGAGTAACTAAATGTAGTAGCCACATTGTTATCTGTGATTATTGGTGATCAAGTGGTATTAATCATTATTTTCTGTATCTTGGGTAAATCCCCTTTTAGATATTTTTGTGATATAGCTTCAGTAATTACAGATTTTCTTGTCCTATAATTTTAATGGTGTTTCTAATAATATGAATTTCTATATCATGAAATCAATTCAGAAGTGAAGAGCCATTTTACTTATTTTCTTTAACTTCTTTTAACATTTCCAAAAATCCAGGTTTGGCTGGGGTTTTCTTGTTAGTTTTGATATTATCATGTAAACATACTTATTTTTGGAGAAAGTGTGCTGCGTTTCTTCTGGGAATTTCAGCAGCATTTCTTGTGCTTTCTCTGTTCGAATTCTGTCTGTCTCTGAGGTAAAAGGGTGATATCTACACTTCCTAGATGCTCTTGCCCGAGAGTCAGGGTGGGGAACTGGAAGGGCATGGAAACACAGAAGGCACTGCTGTTCTTGCAGGGAGGGGCAGGGCTCTGGGCCTCTAGGGTGTCTGAGGTACCAGGGGTGCCAGTGCCCTCAGGGCTTCCCCTGTGGTTCCCCCACTTGGATGCTGCAGGCAGATGGACCACCAGCAGGGGTTCCTTACAACTGCAATTTCTTGTTTTTCTCAAAGCCAGCAGACATTCACTCTAACAACTCCTACAAAAGGTTTTGTTTTCTCTTTTAAGAACCTAATTCAATACTTGATTAAACTATCCAGATACATTTCATCTTTCCTGAAACATAATCATCTTTCACTGAAAGAGGAGAGAAAAGGAAGAACTTTAGAGAAAGCTATCGGTTGATCCTATGAGCTAGATTTTATCAGAAACTAGTTCAAACACTACAGAATTGATCAGAGATCCATAATATATTGACTAGTACAATGGTGAATTCGCTCCCCATCACAGATAGTGTTTAAACTGAGGCTGAGGGAATATAAGCCGTGAATGTCTCGCGGGAAGTCCAACCCTTGGAAAGGAGTCAAAGAAGATGATCTAGACATTTTTCTCCAGCAACTTTATTATTTTGCTTTTCCAATCTTTTTATTACTAAATCTTACATATTTTGATAATTCATATCAGAAACATTCTAAAATGTACATTTTCCTCTCGGAAGTGTATAAAATGTCTCCCTATCCATTCTTTAGTCATCAGTCCTGGAAAATGTCTGGTAATTTACTTTGCATCTTAGAGCAGTAAAAAACTTAAGTTATCCCATAAATTGATTCTTTCTGGAAGGGAAACTGCTTATTTTGATGGGCTGTCAGACTTGTTCTCTTCTTACCAACTCTCCTTTGTTCCACCCCACTGTATTGTCTACACTACACCAAAAATGATCTTCAATCAGGTTGCATCACTCATCCCTGTATGAGTGTAATGTATTCCACTGAGGCGTTTCCCAACCTAATTATTTCTAAGTCTAAATAGATGAAGAAAATAATATGTTGGGATTGTTGTGTTAATTTCCTAGTAGCTAAAAGAAACCTTGGAGAAGATCTAGGAAAACCCAAGTTAGTTTAGATGCAGAGGTGTTATCTTTAAGTCAAATTCAGAGATGCACAAAATATTATTTTGTTCAGATAATTTCTCCTCTATTTCCATGCTTGTTACAAAACTAGAAGTGTTAAGTACAGCTGTAATGTTGGAAAAGATTTTAAGTTCAAAGTTAATGAAATCTGAATTAATTTTATTTTAGAATTTATTTTATTTTATTATTTTTATTATTTTAGAGAGGGAGACAGAGAGGGTGGGGAGGGGCAGAGAGAGAGAGAGAATCTTCAGCAGGCTCCCTGCCCAAAGGAGAGCCCAACGTGGAGCTCGATCTTACAACCCTGAGATCATGACCTGAGCCAAAATCAAGAGTTGGATATTTAACCGATTGAGCCACCCCAAGTGCTCCTAGAGGTAATTTTAAATGTAAGCTGTTTGTCAGCCTAGAAATACATAGGCTGAATTTGTCCACTTGAACTCTCAAATTGATCCCACACAGAACATAGCAAAGGAGAAAACAAACTATTTGATTACTTCAAAATAGTTGGAGAGATAGCATTTCCTAAATAATAATATTTGATTGTGCCATAATCACAAATATATGTTTTTAAAGTTATGATGATGGACTTATAAGAATGGGTTAGTGTACAAGATTAGATGTTCAAAATAACTTCGGTTTTTGAAATGTTTACAGAAGTATCTGCAAACGTGATGATGTCAATATAGCATTTTGATTTCATAATGTATGGATTAAATCTAAACATCCCAACTATCCTCTTAGTCCTTTTATACTGCACTACTTACTTAGGTACTAGAAAAGGGAACCTGTGAGTAATGGAGTTAACATCTAAAGGTTGCACCTAGAGAATGGCTTCCTAGCCCTTCCTCTCCTGCTACTGGGAAGAAGAGGACAAAGTGAAAACATAAAATGTGTTTTTCATCAGTGTTTAAATCAGTGGCTTTGGTTATATAGTCTAACTTAATAACGTGGAGTTACCAAAAGTAGTAGGTTAAATGATGAGATTACATCATCTCTGGTAACATCAGAATAAATTACAGATTTATTAGAAGCTACAAAATCAAAACAATGAGTATATAGCAACTTTAAATCAAATGGAAAAGATGCCTTGTTCTTTTAGAACCCACCCTAGACTTCACCACTGCCCTCTTTCCAGTCCAGTCCAGACCATCAACATCTTTTAATCATTCTATAATAATAACCTTGTAATTCATCTCCTTACATCTTTCTTCCCTACTATATATATTTTCCACAATCACCAAAGTGATTTTTCAAGTGCAAAGATCTGATCATGTTACTCCTACCACCTTAAAGTTTTCAAATGATTATGACTTGCCCTTAGGAAGAAGTCTGGCCTCTAAAATGCTCTTAAAATTCTTTCTTGATTTGACCAAGATATCTGTTGTCTGTTTAAAACTAGAAAGAAAAATAAAAGCTCAAAATATACACATTCATAAAATAATGAATTGTATGCTTCTTGAGGATATTTAGTTACGATCACAGATGCTTGATAATCTAAATTCTAAAATTTATAGTGAATATGTAATAAGGCAAACTAGCTTATTAAAATTGATATTCAAAATATTTTGTAGCTATTTGCACTTTCTTAATTTAGCTCACATTGATAAATGAAAACAAAAGATTCTTAAAAGACAATATGGAATTTCTTAGGGATAGTATATTTCTGATGAATCATTTGTGGTGTTATATTTGCCTAGATGTGAGCTGTAAATATCTGATAGGGAATGATGTATTAAGACAGCAGTAACAGTGTTCAGGTCAGAGAGGAGTGGAGAAGCAAGCTACCATGTCTAATAATTTTCTAGACTATCTCTCATGAAGTCTTAAGCTTTGTAAGAATCAAATTGTGGATTAGCACATGGCATAACACAAACCATGTGCTTAATGGGGAAGTATATCAACATTCTAGACAAATGAACTGTAATTTAAGTTACCCAAACTGTTCTTATAACTAAATTTTATTCTATGCAGAAATCATAAATTCATTTAACAATTATTTGTTAAAACACTGTTATGTGCCAAATATGTCCCCTAGGAACTGGGGATTCAAAGGTTAAAGAAGTCAGACAAGAGCTTGTTCCCATGAAGCTTATGTTCAAGTAAGGATGGAGACAGACAATAAGCAGTATAAATTAATAAGTAAGATAATTTTGAATAGTTATAAATATTATGAATAAAAGAGTGACATAGAATAGGGGGCTTTCTTAAATTGCTGTCCATACAAATCTTCTCTGAGTAGGTAACATCAGAGCAGAAAGAAAAATGACAAGAAGGAACCTGCCATGCCAAGATTCAGAGAATTCTAGGTAGCAGCAAGAACAAGTACAGATGGTTCAAGGTCAGGATAACATTGGTGCACGTTCAAGAAGAGAAAGAAGATCAGTGGAACAAAGATGAAATCACTTAATTGAGACAAGAGAGTTTGGCCAGATTATTATAGAGCACTATAGGCCATGGTAAGGAAATTAGATTTTATCCTATGGGATGTCTTTCTAAGCAGAGAATTGCATGATTTGATTTATGTATAAGAAGATCCCTTTGGTTGCTGAATAGCGAATGGAGGCCAAAACCGGAAGTCAAGAGAATCATTAGAATCACAGTAGGGCCAGCAAGGGATACTAGTGATGTGGAATAGGACAGATGTGGAAATTTAGGCATTTAATGTATATTTATTGAATGAATAAATAAATGAGTGAATAAATGAACAGCAGATGCTATTATTAACATTAAAATCTAGCAATGTACTTTCTTCCTGACTACATATTTTAGTCATGAAAATAGAAACTAGGGAAAGTATTAAGTCTTTTAAATTTATAAGAAAGCCTAAAATTTCCGTTTGCATTTACATGTTTCTCTCATTACAAATAATTTAAACAATTTGCAAATAAACCTAAGTTAAGAAAATTTTAGAATGGTATTATCCACCAAACATCTGACATTTCCTAATGTTAATTGTATAGTTTCTTTGTACAGTCATAGTTAGAATAAGAAATAAGTAATAGAAATTCTGCCTTGGGCGCCTGGGTGGCTCAGTTGGTTAAGCGACTGCCTTCGGCTCAGGTCTTGATCCTGGAGTCCCTGGATCGAGTCCCGCATCAGGCTCCCTGCTCGGCAGGGAGCCTGCTTCTCCCTCTGACCCTCCTCCCTCTCATGCTGTCTCTCATTCTCGCTCTCAAATAAATAAAAAATCTTTAAAAAAAAAATAAATAAAAAAGAAAAAGAAAGAAATTCTGCCTTAATAAGAACGTTGTCCATTAGTTGGCAAAAAGGGGGAACTATACTGAATATATTTGAGTTTTCTAAAAAAAAAAGCATACTCTGTGCCTTCTGTACGTGGGCTATTTCCACTGGGCTGTCAGAGGGTAACCGCGGTGTGCTGTGAGTGGTCCCTACCGCCTCCCAACAGCCAACTGCTAATTTTTTTAGGAAATTTATGAACAAGTTGTTAAAAAACACTGTTATTAAAATTGAAATTACATAAAATTCTTAATTAATGAGAAAGTCTAAAACACAGGGAGTAAATTCTCAAAACTCATCACTTCCTAATTATTTTACTGCATTTTAATGTTATCAATACTCTTAAGGTTATGCCTGTAACACAACATTACTGCATTAATGGTGTGTTACTCAGCATCCCTTCTTGGCTCCACACTGAGTGATGTCATGTGGGAAGTTTGAAATCAGACATGATGGAAATATTTACACCACAGAAATTGGCAAATGAAACCAGGGCTCCCCCTACCCCAGGAGAGCGTGTTGTCTCACATTAACTGGCACGTCACAAGTTATACCTATGCTGATGCTCCTGTCACTACGTCAGCATCTCCAGCTACAAACTTCTGTAGTCTAAACCCATGAAACTGGGTTCAGCTCCACATTAGGGATGATAAATGAAGAGTAAGGAAATGAAGAGAGCAACAGTGGGCTATGACAGACTTCTTGACAGGGAAGGTCAGTTTTCAAAAGCAATTTACTGGGTTAGTTTGCACCTCACCACCCTTGAAATAATGTCCACATTTCCCTCTCATTTCCTTTAGTGGAACAGCCTGAGTTAAGTGTGAAACTACTGGAAGTATGTGCTATCAAAGTTCAGAATGTAGAAAGTGTTTTAAAAACAAAAAGATGCCATTTTCTCCTAGCAAATTAGTAATGGCTAAAAAAGAAGAGACTAACATCCGAGTAGTGCAGTGGGAAGATTAATTTATAAAAAATGTATTCAAAATAGCATTTTATTATAGTGAAAACTGAAATGGGTAGATAAATTTTGTACATTTGTTTGATGTACATTGTTTGATGTACATTATGTACATTTTGTACATAATTAAAATTATGTATAATTTTAAGTGAAATTTACAAAATTTTGAATGACATGGGGACTGACTGTTCATGTAACATGATTCATAAAAGTTGGATATAACATGATACATTTAATAGAAACAAAACTATAAAATTACATATGTTTATAAGAGAACTAGAAGTAAATTCCACTGAACATTAATTGTAGCTACTTTAGACTATTTGGAATATGACTGATTTTTTTTCCTTTCAAATTTTGGTAATTTCCAAAATTTCTAAAGAGACATTATAATAATGTCTAAACTAAAAAAAAAATTCAATGTAAACTAAATTTATGAGAAAACCTATTTAAACAATTTGTAAATAAATCCAAACTTAAATAAGAAAATTCTAGAATGGTACTATTCACCAAATATTTGACATTTCCAAGTGTAAATTCTACAGTTTCTTTGTTCAGTTAGGGTCAGACTAAAAATTTTAGCATTCAAGAATTGATTATTAGTTAAATATCTAACATATTCATCTATTTAGCTATAAATCAGCATTGTTTTCTAAATCAGTTATTCTTCTCTTTAATTCAGCATCTCGTAGAATTTCAGAGTCTCATAAAACTCTCAAATTAACATCAATTTTAATTCATTATAATTAGACTATATCATGCAGGGTGAGGAAAAAGTATCAACATTTAAATAATAGAGTTCTACAAATCCCAAAAAGAGAGGAGGTCACTGGCTCAAGTATTTATTTTGGATTAGCCAGTGCTGTGAGAAATAGAGTTTGCAGAAAAAGAACACATATGCTGAGGCACAGAGAGAGATGGTAAAGGAAGGAGCTACCATCTACTGTCTTTCTATTTTATTACTATATTAATATGTGTAGGACAAAGAAAAAGGAGTTAAGAGAGTATTAATAGTAGTCCAGTGAATTTCCTTTTGTTATAAGAGAAGTTTGGATATTATTATCTAATGGTCTAGTGTTATGTAAAAGTATAATGCATTATGGTATTTTTTTAAAAGATTTTATTTATTTATTTGAGAGAGAGAGAATGAGAGAGAGCACATGAGAGGGGGGAGGGTCAGAGGGAGAAGCAGACTCCCTGCCGAGCAGGGAGCCCGATGTGGGACTCGATCCAGGGACTCCAGGATCATGACCTGAGCCGAAGGCAGTCACTTAACCAACTGAGCCACCCAGGTGCCCCATTATGGTATTTTTTTTAACTGAAGTATAGTTGACACACAATGTTACAAGTATACTACATGGTGATTCAACAAGTATGTATGTTATGCTATGCTCACCATAAGTGTAGCGACCATCTGTTACCATGCAATGCTATTACCATACCTGCATTATGGTATTTTAATTATGCTTTGTCATCCAGATAATAATCAAAAAGAATGAGGTATGTTTAAAAGTTACTTTTGTGATTTATAACGGAAGAAATACCAAGTTTCAGGACATCCTTGACATTTCAAATTTACCTAGGAAAACATTGACATTGGTGTGCATATCAATCCTACCTTTACTCTTGAGAATCTATATGGTCTAAAAACTTACAAGTACTTAATGGAAATGTGTCTCAAATGACTGGCTTACCTGAAATTTTGACTTGAGACACTACTCCATCTCCTCCATCACTGTGTGCACGAACCTCTACAACATACTCTCCATCCCTGGGGATTGGGACTTCTATGGAGTGTTTATGAGTTGAATACAGCTTGCCATCATGCTGGCCATCAGGTCTATAGAGTACCTGAAAAAGTGCCAAAAGATGTATATTTAATAAAGTGGACTAATGAGCCAATGCCAAAACACTAAAACCATAATAAAAATGCTTTAGACTTTTATTAGTAATAAAAAAATTTTAGGAATTATGTGTAACACTAGTTGGAAAACTCATTTTTAATTCACAAAAGTTGATTTCGCCTATTTTTTAGGGTGATCCAAGGGGAAGTTCCTTAAGCATCTTTTTTTTTTTTTTTAAATGTCCTAAAATAAGGAGAGGGAAAAATGTGGGTTTTTTTTTCTTACAGAATAGGTATAAAATGAGGGCTCTTTCAACATATTGAAGTCATCTTAAAACATTGCCTCACAATTTAATTTTTTCACATTATTCCTAAAATTTGGTATCCAATAAAAGATGTGTGATATAGGGAATATATGGAAATAATCTTTTTTCCTTTTTATGTTCATTTTTGGAAGGTAACTCAATACATCAGTTTGCTGTGCATTAGGCAACACTATCTTAATCACTGCCAAACAAAAATGGATTCTTTCTCCTCTTTATGCACTGATTATTTTAACAACTCTATTCCTTAAAGCAGTTATTCTACCTATCTTGTTCAGTTGACATAGCATTTTTGTAGAATTCACTCAAGATCTTTGCACATTTCAAAATTTAACATGGTACTATGTCATTTGATTCTGTTGTATAGCTAGAATAGGAAAGCTGAATGGGTTTTGGTACAACAAACCTCAATCAAGTCCAAACATCAGTCACTCTTTGTAAGAATAAAGCCCATGTGGGGAATAATCCAGTAATCTTTTACATACCTTATACCCTGTCACTGTCGATTCATTTGATAGTGCGACCACATGATCCCAGGTGATTATGTAGCGTGAACCAGACCTTACGGAACTGATGATCCTTGGCGGCTGGCTTGGAGCTATGGAAAGTAATAATATGCAAGTGACAGCCACCGTCTCCAACTTCAGTTCTGCAAACTGCCTCAAGTCAGTGATGATAATGATGTGACAACAAGAGCTAATTTTGATGAGTGCTTACTGCACACCATACACTAGACTAAGCACTTTATGTCCTTGGGTTCATTAATGTACCCATGGCCCTGTGAGGTAGGTAATATAACTATCTTTTATTCTCTTGTCATTATTCTTTACTTAGGTTTCTTTTCCCACCAGCCTTTTGTAACTGCTGTTTTCAAGGTCATCAATCACCTCCAGTTGGCCAAATCTAATGTCACATTTTATTCTTTCAGATTTAATACTTTTGCAGCATTCCACAGAGTTGACCTTCTAATTGCTTTCTGAATCTCATTCTTTTCTTAAATTCATGTTCTTTTAACATCTGGGTTTCCTCCTACCTCTCCGGCTGCTCCTTCTCATTAACCATCCTGTCCTGGCTCCATGTCCTGTGCCTAATTTCTGGATGTTGACATGACCTAGGACTTGATCCTGAGTACCCTTCTCTCCTCTATTTATGAATTTTCCCTAAATCTTGCATCTGAGCCCATGGCTTTAATAATTCACAATTTTATCTCAGGGCTAATCTTTCTCTTGACCTCTAGAAGAATGTGTCCAATTGCCTCTCTTTACTTGAATGTCTAAAAGTCTTCTCAATTGTAATCAAGATGGAACATTTGCCATGTACCCCCAAATCTTCCTCTCTGTGGGTCTTTCCCATTTTTGGCAAATGACACAATTGGACTCCCAGTTTCTGAATCAAAAATCCAGTACTCAGTCTTCCATTCCATCTAAGCCAACATCTAAACCAGCACCAAGATGTCAAATCTTTCCACAGAAAATTTTCCACTTCTCTCTATATCCATTATCACTTAATTCCAACCACTACGTAAAATTGTCCCCCATTGGCTCTTTTATTTTTACTCTTACTCCATCACCACCCATTGTCCATCCAGAAGCCAGAATGATGTAAAAAATATATGAATTAGATATCACTCTCTGCCTTAAAATCTTCCAATGGCTCTTATGAAACTTAGAAAAAATTCTTAACTCCTAACATGACCTACAACTACGAGACCCTTCATATTTCAATCCCAGCACACTTCCTCCTTCTCACCTCCAGCCTACACCCTGGCCCCCCTGGCCTTTCTACACTTAAGGCATACCAAACTATTCCCACCTTAACGCTTTACACTAGTTACTTTCTCTACCTGAAATAATCCCTTCCCTGCCAATCGTCACATCATGTGGGTCCTTCTTATGACTCATATACTCAGATATCTGACTTAAATGGCATCTTCTCAGAGAGGCTTTTCCTGACCACTCAATTGGGGTTTAACTCCCACCCAAGTCACTTTCAATTTTATCATCTGTTTATTCATTTTATTGCCCTGTCATCTGATATTATCATACATACTTATTTGTCAGGTTTTTTTTTCCCCCCCAAGTCCTTCCATTGGGTTGTAAATCCTATGACAAGAGGCTCTGGATCTGGCTTGATCCCTTCTGTATCCTCAACCACTAGAACAGTGATGGGCACATAGTATACTTTGGATGAATGAATAAATGGAAAAAAGAACAAAGAAACGAATGTTCCTTTTACAAATTAGAAAACAGGTTTAAAGGTGTGAGGTAATTTGTCTTTCTTCACACATTTAGTAAGTGGCAAAAACAGATCTGAAACCCATATCCGACATCAAAGTCTGCCACTTTACCCCGTGTTCAGTTACCTTTTCGCCAAGTGATTTCATAAATTGTCAAACCCTAATAGTACTCATTTCTTTAAATCCTTGCAAAACTCCCTAGAGCCTCAAATATAAATTCTCTTCTTGAACCTGGGTTCAAGAAGGAGATATCAAAGTGAAGCCAGAGAGGCAAGAATGCCTGGAAGATCTAAGCAGGGTAGGCAGTCTTGTTATATAAACAGTGAGAACATACAGTAATAAGAGAGCAAACAGACTGCTACAACATTCAGCTTGCATTTGCACTGTGCACTGACAAAGGCTTATCAATAAAAGCATAGAAAATAAGCAGAATTTTAATTTTCTCATGTTACTGATGCAGTCCTATTAAAAACAATGTTAAAAATAAAAACAGAGAAGACAAATTAATTATCTAATGATACAAAATTTTGGGGGGTAGCCTTTACAAAGACAGGTTCTATAATTTTATTTCTATAGTAAAACATTAAATGTGTGAAGGCATGGTCCACATTTTTTTCACCATATACAATAACTAACAACTTTTATTTTTTTAAATCTTGGGTGATTGTCAAGGATAAAATTGAAAACTGAATGTACTAAGACTGCTAGGTAGCAAATTTCTCTCAAATGTACCTGTATCAGGATTGAATCGATATTTCTTGACAAGTCTAAAATGTAGATGTTGAAACTCACGTGCTTTCTTGGTGAAGGTCTCAATCATGTCACTGGGAGGCCCACACCCTGCACTATTGCAGGCCCTGACTTCCACAAAGTACTGGGTATCGGGCAGAAGGTTCTCTAGCCTGGCTGAGTACTCTTGGCTGGTGACTTGAACTCTGTGTGCAGCTGCTTCTTTGTCCTGGGCAGCCCGGTACCGAATCTGCAAGCATTCAAACTGAGTGAGATTCTTTCATGATTCAGACATTTCAGTTGTGAATATCCTTTTCAATTGGTTCTGACACCAGTGATGGGCGCTGAGCGTCATATACTCAAGTCTTAGTGCTACTTACACTTCTGTTAGTCAGAATATGGCAGGGCACAGAACGTAGATCTATTAAAGATGTCAAAGACAAATCAAAGGCTCACCTCATGGCCTGAAATAGTCTCACACTAACAGGAGAAAAAAAAAAACAACTGCATACAATTTACCTTCAAAATACAACACTGGTCTCTGTTTGGAAGTATTTCCACAATAATTTTTATGCTTTATTTCCTGTTTTATTACTGTTTATATGATGTCAAATTTGTTATGAGTCATTGATAAAACAGTTTGACAGGAATAAACTTTGTTTGACAGAAACAGTCATTATGTGGCCTAACCACACCAGTGTAATAACTTTCTGTGAGCTCATTTCAGAAGTATGCATGCAAAATCATTTCCTTTGAACCTATATTGAGGGCAGATATCAAAGAAAAAAATTATACCTAATAATTAGTTGAGGAACTTGTTTATCCTGAAAATAAATTTATCTTAAAAAATGTTATCCAGTTGTGATTAGAACTGGTCACTTTTACCAACCAATGTATCAATGACAGTGTTCTTTGTCTCTTAAAATTTAAGTAAAAGTTGTGAATTATGATTTTCATCCTTCTAATAAGGCTGTTTTACTGGTCAGAAATCTGTATATCTAAGGTATAAATGAAAAGGAGAGGATTGTTTATAAATATACTGGTATTTTACATATTTATTTATTTATTTATTTATTTATTTATTTATTTATTTATTTATTTATTTATT